>NC_084822.1:38676229-39045877 GCF_958449725.1 Rosa rugosa
ATTTACTATAAAAATGGTGAGAAAACATGATTTTAGCTATTTTTGAAGGGATCCGGCTCCTCTAAAGTGAGGAGAGTGTGAATTTACTTCAATTTCATAAAATCTGGATTCTCTATCTAATCTATAGGTCCTAACAATTGACACATCACTCTTCCATCAATTTTTGGTTTTTCGTCTAAACTACAGTTAACATTGCCGTTAACTCTAGAAAATTTTTTTTTTTAGAGATTTGGTGTGGAGTTGCTGCGTTTGCTATCTCTGTGCTTCCATGGCAACTCATTCATGGTTGCAGAGAAGGAAAAAAAACTGACTTGCATTGCATAACAGCAAGGAATATGCAGAGTGAATTGGAAAAATAACCTTGGAACGAACTCTTGTATTTGTGTTAATTGGAAGATTCATCAAGAAGCAATACCACGCACACTTAAAACCTCAAATCAACCAAGAATGAGTTCATAATTCCATGACTAATACAAGTTAAATGCACTTCCTCTTATCTTCTGATAGAAATTCCCAATGTTTTCCCAAGTTTCAATCTTGAATGCTAGCTAATAATAATCCTCCTTTGTTGTTACACAAGTATTTTTGTTCTTCTTAAATTCATGACTTTGGCAATATGAATCACTCATGAACATGTTCTTGAATAATTCTAGAGTCGGAAAAAAACAAAGGGCAAATGCAATTGAAAGAATGAACAATATGGTAAATCAATAACAGCTCTGTTCTTTTTTTTTCTTTTTTTTTTCCCCCTTTTCAGGCTTTTCTTCAACCATGGATGAGTTGCCATGGAAGCACAGAGAAACCAACGAGCAACACCACGCCAAATCCCTAATTTTTTTTTTTTCTAGAGTTAACGGGCAAGTTAACTGTGGTTTAGACAAAAAACCAAAAATTAATGGAAGAGTGATGTGTCAATTGTTATGACCTTTAGATTAGATAGAGAGTCCAGATTTTATGAAATTGAAGTAAATTCACACCCTCCTCACTTTAGAGGAGCCGGATCATTTTTGAAGTATCTCTCTATTTTCAAGTGAAGCATGTCTTTTGGTATAAGTCTTGCAACCCAATTTGGATTCCCACAGGCAGCGCGTGGGGGCGCGTCCGGTAGTTTCCGTTGTTCTAGTTTGGTGTGTTGGGTAGAGCTCATTGTTACGAGCATGTGGATATAGTTTGGTAGTCATACGATGAACTTTGGGATCAATAGAAATTTTTGAAGTTTCGAAAATTTGGGCTTTGATTCGGGAAGATCCGACCATTGGATCGACCCCATTTTTTGATGGATTTTTATATTTAACGATTCAACGTAACTTATGAAATTTGAGCTCGTTCCGATGTGATTTCAGATTTTCAGGGCAGGTCCTGTCAATAAATTTGCTGGGTGTAAAAAATTTATTGAGTGTATTATATTTGCTGGGTACATTTAGAAAGACCCATCTAAAACTCTCATATGGGGACAGAAAAACATGTATCCCGTGCTACAGATCAAAGAAATATCACAATAAGAATCTAGGAAATTCTACGATACATACATGTATGTCATACACACATTTACAGTATGATAACAAATTTATTGTCATTGTGGTAACATAAGTCTTTTTTTGTGTACGTAATCTTAATTATGTTAGAAGTAATTACTCTACCTACAACCTTATTTCAAATTTGTGAATAAATTTATTGTCAATATTGTCATACTTGTTGTAATCTTATCCTTATCTTCATTGATCATTCATGAATTTATAGTGCAAGTAAATTTAGTCATTACTCCGTATGGTGGCCGATAGTGAGAGAAGAGGTGTTTGCATGTTGCTTCATGTCTCTAAAAACTCTTATATTTTATTATTTTAAGAGTTTAAATTGCATAAGTCAAAATGGCCGTAAAGGATTTTTTTCGACAGTCTTTCGCAAAAATTTCCTAAGGTTTTTTTTTTGGAGATTTCTCCTCAGGGGATTTTATTCCCTTGCAATTGAAATGAATTCAACATGATTAAAATTTGATTCATCTTATTACCCCAATCGATTTAAGGTGGAAGGTACCAAAGCAACCTTCTTGTTGGAGTATTAATTAGACTGGTTTCTCTGTTCCAACTTGACTTTGAAACTTTTGGGTCCACTAGTGACCCTAGTGTTGAGATCGAGAGATGGAGAAACTAATCATTGAGATCATCTTCCTATTCTTGTATGAACTATTAATATGAAAACTAACAAGAGAATATTTGTTTTTGGTAGTCAAATTGTGGCTTGTGTATATTTGGAGTTACGAAGCACACTTTTGTTAACTTTTGGAAGATGACGGAAATCTAACAACTTTTCCCTTCATAATCAGTGAACTATACTATGGCATCTCAGTTTACAAAAACCAATCAAGGTGCTCAATTAGGACGGAGACCAAGTTAACAAAAGATAATCAAAGGGCGTGCTTTATGATGAATTATTAGTGTTTGCTCATTCAAACCCTGAACATAAATTTGCGCAACATGAGGATAGTCGTAAGAACAAAATAAATTACAAAAAAAAGAAAAAAGGGTTCTTGACCCAAAGCACCAAAATGATTTAAAGTTATCTTACTTACCCAGTAACAGATTTTAATTCTCACTAACTCAATTTAAAGTAAAATACCGATTTTGCCCTAAGCCTAATCGATAAATTGCATTGTATGCCACTCATCTCTCTCTCTCTCTCTCTCTCCCCCTCCCCCCTCCCCCCCCCCCCTACACCTACGATCAATCATCAGCTCCATCGAGGCCCGCTGCTGCCAGCGACTCCTTCACCGCCGCAAAGAACGGAGACGACACCGCGATGAGTTTCTGGTTCTGCGGGTCGGGCCATCAGATTTTTGCCGAAGGATTTTCAAACGACTGAGATAATCGACAGCATTTCGCCGGAGGATCTTCAAATGACTGTCAAGATCTATGTAGATAGGCTCCAATCGCCGTCGATTTTCGTCAAGCAATCTGCTGCAGTCGGAGATGGAGGCAGGCCCGATCCAAGATTATATCCCGTCCTTGAATGTCACCGCCGGTCTGCTCGGGTTCTTCTTCGTCAAGTCTTGGACCGGGTTCTTAGCCCAACTTCAGTTTCAGGTTAAGCCCTTCACCAAGCAAGAGAACACATCCAAACTTTGTCGTCGCTTGCTATGGCCTCGCCGGGAACTCTGACAAAGAAGACATGGGTTTGGTTGGGCAGTAGAAGCAAGATGACAGTGGGTTTGCTCCGATTCGGTGCGCAGATCATTTTCTGAGGGCCTAACTCTTTTTTTATTTTTTTTATGTAAACTGTGGCAGAAGTTCAAAAAAGAAAGGAAAAAATAAAAAAAGAATGTTCTATTGAGAGCAATAGACGGCTATTGGGGGGCAATAAATGTTTTGAATTGATGTAATCTTCTCATTTTTTTTTCCTCAATCAAAGTTTTATTTGTCTAATTTTAAGGAGATTAGTTCCCATTTCGGCGACCAAAATGTCTATTGGGAGGCAATACAGGTCTATTGGGGGGGGGGGGTAATAGACCTCTCCGGCTCCATATGAGATCTCCGACTGCCTTTTTGGAGACTTCCGGCGAGGTTTCATAAACTTCTATTGCCCCCCAATAAAGGTCTATGAGGGGAAAATAGAGGTTTATTAGGGGGCAATGCATATCTATTTGAAGGCAATAAACATTTCCAGTGACCTATGAGATCTTTGACGATCTCTTTAGGGACCTCCGGTGAGCCGATAAGGTTTTCAGAGAAGTTTCGTGGGCAGCGACCGGTGACGGCACTCCGACGAAGTCCCTTATGACTCTCTCTCTTCCATTCTCTCTCTCTCTCTCTCTCTATGTAACAAAGGGGTAGAGGTAAAATAGTTTTTTTTTTTTAAAAAAAAAAAAAAAACTTAATTGGGTATTAGGGAATACCTTATTAGAGTATTTATGGGATAAGTGGGAAAAATATCCTTGGAATTAGGGTAAATGGACAAAAACCCAAAAAAAATATGAGGATTATGTAATGGTGTAGTACAAATGTACAATAATACAATTTATCTTGATGATGTGTGCATGCTTCGATTATAATCGATCTGATTGAACATATGACGAGTTATATCAACCTCCGATTTCTAAGGCTATATTTCACGTCAAATATCGTTTAAACCTGAATTATAGCACATAGCACATATATATACAAATCTTAAATGAAGGATTGCAAAATTTTCCAGAAAAACATAGAAACATAACTTTATCAAACTCCGAAAATAAAAACATAAATTTTTTTTCCTTCATGCCATGTATCTAAACTACCAAACTTAATCACTGAACTAGTTCATGAATCACGAGTGTTGCCGCATTAAAACTCCATAAACAAAACATTTGCAACGTGAAGACAGTTATTGTAAGAACACGTTTCATTCCGTAAAATGAAGAAAACGTGAGGACAGTCAATCAATTATAATGGTTGAGTCCAATAATACAATCTCATCTTCTATACCATCGTACCTAATTGAATATGAAGAATTGTATGTGCCTTCCATTTCTATGGCTATCCTATTCACGTCCATATCGCTCGAACCTGAAGTTTTTAGGTTCCGTAAGTCAATTTGATAGTCATTTCTGTGCATTGAAAGTTCAGCTTTCCCAAAAGTCGGTGTCGTCCATGCAATTTTCATCCAGACAACACAACGTAACATCATCCTACTCAACTTTCAACCAAATAGAAATATCGATCCAAATTTGAATAGCGGGAATTCTTTGAATTTTTCTTAGAATTAATTATATTTTACTCCCCGACCTATGGAGGCGTTTTCAATTTCATACCCTAGTATCAAATTTTATCATTTGGATACCCGAACTTAGCTCTGTTAGTCACTTTCAAAAAATCCTTAAAAAAATGTCAATAGCTGATGTGGCAGTTAACTGCTGAGGTGGAATTGAAAAAAAAAACATTTTAAAATCAGTGCATTTTTCAATTGCGCCGTAGAGCCAATCTGCAAGTCAGAATCCTGCTTGATCACCAGCGTGTCCATCAACTGAGTCCACGCAGCCTAATCGAAGGGCAGATTTCTGGTCGCGGAGGCGGATCGGTGACTTATACGATGCGTCAGTGTTGTGAATGAAGATATAAAAGATAGCAAAAGACTCACGGGTAAAATGTAATTAATCATTTTTCTTATTAATGATTCAAAATATCAATAGACTAGATAAGTTTTTTTTTTTTGACAAAGAATAGACTAGATAAGTTAACTAACTTGACTTTGCCGACAAAAAGCTCGATATACTGACTCAGAAGTTAAAAAAAAATGTGTTGAGCCATATGATACTTTCCCATCTACTAGCAATTACTGGACTTCTAGTCCTGGTTTGCTTGTTTCTATGGAGGGTGACAAATATGCAGCACTTGGGTTCTCACCTTACGGCACATATTTGCGGAATACTAGGAAGTTAGTCAAGGTTGAGTTGCTCTCAAGCCAAAGGCTAGACACTTTGAAACATGTCCAAGTCTCTGAGGTTCATGCCTCTGTTAAAGGGATGTATTCAGCTTGGAAAATAAAAGGACATGGTGGCCGGTCAAAACAAGGTGGTGATTAGTGAGTGGATTGAGCACCTAATCTTGAACATAATAACTAGAATTATTTTTGGGAAGAGGTACTTTAGTAGAGAGTTTGATGATGATAAAGAAGAAAAGAGGACTGGGAAGCGAATGAAGGAATCTATGAAGATCATTATGCAAAAGCAAAGCCTGTTTTGGCACCAACAGAGACCGGCCCATTTCATTTCGGGCCGGGCTTGCGGGCTTTAGGGCCCGAATACCTGTTGAGCAAAAAGAAAGAGACTGACATTGAAAATTGAAATTGAAAATTGAAAGAGACTGAAATATCAAAATATGAACCGCTTCAAGCAAATTTACAATTGAAATTGAAAATTGAAAGAGACTGAAATATCAAAATATGAACCGCTTCAAGCAAATTTACAACTGAAATTGAAAATTGAAAATGATGGAAGGAAGCTGAAATATCAAATTTACAATCGAGATTGAAACTGGCACTAGTTGCTGGCTTCTCCTTCTTACAATTATTAACTTTCTAACAATGAAGAACTTAGAAGCAGAGGATGGAGGGATAGAAGAAGAAGAGGGGGAGAGGAATCTTTACTGACTTAATCAATCAAACAATCACACCTCCAGAGCCAGCAGTTCGAAGTAGAACACCAGTGCGAACTCCTTTTCTTCTTCCTGATTCTGGGTCTGTTTTCTTTTGCCCAAAGATTGAAGCTTTTTAAATTGTTTATTTGTTTTTGCCTTTTCTGGGATTCTTGTTGTTTAGAGAGGGAAAGGTTCAGATGCTCGAAATGGCTGATGTTTCTTCCTGGAGCTATTACCTTTGGCACAAACACACAAATAAGCACATATCTCATCAGAGAGTTTTGTGCGTTTAAGTCGGATTAGGGCAGAGGACCCTCGAAGAGGAAGAAAGAAGGAAGCGGCTGATCGAGAGAAGAGTGAAGACTGAGCTTGGAGATTAGGTTTGGGTCTTTGGTGCTGAAGACTCTAATTCAGTCAGTCTGATCCTAGAATAAGGATTTTGAGCCCTTATCGATACCCAATAATATAGAGCCACCTGTATCTTTTTAATGTATTACAGGCCTAGCGGGCCTTTTCATTTCTGAAATTCAAGGCCTGGGCCTCACCCGTTTTTTTTGACTACCAAGGCCCCGCCCTGACTGTCTTTTACTAAAAAGAAAAATTAGGCCCAGATCGTACGGGTCGGGCTTTCACAGGTCAGTCCGGGTTTTCAGGGTTAAACGCCCGGGCCCTACAAAAGAGTGACTCAAGCGACCAACAAGACTTCATTGATGTCATGCTATCTGAGATTGAATTCCTCTTGTTTGCTTTTAGTTTTTTTTTTTTTTTGGGTCAAAGTAATAATATTTCATTAATAAGTCCAAAGGGATAAACACAATGAGGGAGCCCAAAGCAGCCCAATTACAAGATAAACTTAATATAGGAAAATTACATCTCTAACCTAATATCACATGGATCAATATAAAAGAGAGTAGCCCTAAAAATTAAAAGGAAAATATCATAAATCTAAACCACCGCTGCCGCCTTCTCAGCAAAACTGCACAGCCACACAATTATCGACCAAGATGTCGCCAGAAGAGCCAAAATCAAGGAATACAATCCAAGAAACAGATCCCAATGGAACCGCAGAAAGCAGATCAAATCAAACCTAAAATATACGCTGATACGAAAGTAGAATAACACCTCAAACTAACCTTCTCATCCCCACCAGAGACTAACGATCCAGGAATGAACCGCAACCACCAAAAGAGGATATAAGTCAATAGCAAAGAAAAGTTATAATGGTGAATGGGTGTAGATACCTCTACTAGCAAGCTAGTTTGCTATCTCACCAAGCATAATTAACACCCACTTTGGGACATCCACAAGACATGGCAAGGCCCAACCGAGACATGCATCGTGTAACCCTATGTTCAGGCTACGCGGCGGTATCCGAAAGTCGCAAATCCGCCACCGGGAAGCCACCTTCCCGCCCTTGCCAAGATGCCTCCACAACATGGCTTTCTACATGCTTCTTGGACTAGCTAGAATTGTATGGTTGCTTGTCCCACATCGAAGAACAAGTAAAGGAGATGGCTTCCTTGACTTATAAAAGGAATGCCTCCTCCCACTTAAACACCATTCATCCCATTACATCCTTTGTAATCCCTCTTGGGCCGCAAGGCTCAACACACTAGTATAAGCTTTCAAGTGGACGTAGTCTCCCGCCAAGGCGGAGACGAACCACTATACATCTTGTGTCACACACACTCTCTCTCTCTCTCTTTACTTATCGTTAATTAGATCCCCACGGATCAAAGCATTAACATTGGCGCCGTCTGTGGGAAGCCAACACAAAGGCTTCGTCACCTACCACGAACTTTGACCCGAAAATGTCGAGTCGACGCTCATTCAACATCAAATTGGGGTCGGTCAACGCCCAACATGGCTGGTCAACGCCCGTAGGCAAAGTCAACGCCCATCAAAGCTTGATCAACTTTTGGTCAACGCCCAACTCAAAAAAGGTCAACGCTGAACTATTCACTTGGCAAGGCCAACTACAAAAAAAAAAAAAAAATCTTGGGCGGCTATTTACTCTGGACACCCAGAGATCTGTTCTTCACACCCACGACCTACAGCGCTTCTTCTCCGCTCAGCTCTCCCTCTCCTCTCCGCCAGCTCCGAACAGCAAGAACCGCCACCAACCTGCCAGCCCTAGGCAGGCAGCAGCCCTCCCCGCGCACAGCCCAAGCTCCGCCGAACTCAAAACCTCCGCTGAGCTCCGAGTTCCGCCGGCCTTCTTCCTCCGCTGATGAGTTTTCTCCGCCGGACTTCTCAGCTAGGCGAGTTTTCTCCTCAGCTGGGCGAGCTTCCTCCGCCAGCCTTCCACCTCCGCCAAACTCTTCTTCTCCCCTCTGCTGAGTTCCAAATGCCGCCCAACTTGCATCTCCGCCAGCTGCAACTCCTCCGTTCCGCCGACCCTCAGCTGGTCAACGACCTCCGCTGAGTTCCAAAACTCCGCTGAACTCGATCCAAGCTCGCACCTTGGTGCCGTCGTGCAAAGCTCCGCTGAACCCCAACAATTTGTCCAGCTTTGCTTCTTGTCTTGACGCACCACCAGGATATGGGTTCACATGGATTGTGCACCATTCTACGCACCGCCAACAAGAACTACAGTTCTACTTCTCCTTGTCGCACCACCAGACAAGCAAAAGTCAACGCTGGCAAAGCAAATTCCAACTTTCTCTGGACACCCAGAGTTCTACTAAGTACACCCAGCCTCCATGGTTGATTTTCCAGCATGCTTCGTCACCTCCAGCGGCCTTGCAACCGCTCTGGACACCCATCTGCCAAGGTCCAAAGCCAATCAAGGCTGGCGGAGCGTCAAAGGCAAGCTGCGAGCACAGCAGCGTCAGCGCCCCAGGTCAGCCGCACTTCTCCGCTGCGCTGCCCCGCTGCACGTCCCCGTCCGCTAGCTGCCCACTGCTCCGCCGAGCATCTCCGCTGGTCAAACTCCATCACCACCGCCCAACTGCCTCCGCTAGAGCACCACCGCCAGAGAAGCTCCGCTCCGCCGAAAGCTGGAAAACAGAAGTTTTTCTTTCCTCACCCAGGCGTCGATCGGAGATGGAGCTCAGCGCTTTCTTTCTGAAAAGCTGGAAAACAGATAAGTTTTTCTTTCGGTGCTGCAAAGCTAAATTGCGAAAGCATATACATATGCCTATTATAATCATCTAAAGCACTTTCACAATTAAGTGGCTACCATGAACACGACGTGTCGAGTTCTCCTTATTTCATGCTTTGCTACACATTCAATTCTCATTGACCAAGCATATATATAATACATTATCATTGCTTGCAAAAGATGATGACTTACTGTATTCAGCACGTGAACATCTTAGGCACCATAAGCCTTGAATACACATGACATGCATTTAAGTGGCCCATCCGTGGCTTGTGATATACATGCATATGCATATATTTGTATACATATTATAAACCCATCTGTTAAAGCATGCCAGTCCCATGAAACCATGACAAGTGCACATCCAACATGCTATGCCATACATGTAACTATACAAACAAACTTGTCATCTGCCCATCCAATTTTTTGGTAATTAAAAAGCTGACGACGGGTTCATGCTTCTGACTTTATCATTTATGGGTAGGAACTTGTACACACATATATATATATATAGGCTATTGCGTGCGTATACCAAGGTGATTCTTGTCACTTGGGCCATATACATTTACATGTAAACGCTACCATCACGGCCATGTTTCATTTTGCTTTTACACTTTGTTTAAAACTTTATCAAAGTACTTATGCAAATTGTTGATGTTGATTTTACAAATCCACATATTAATCATCTACTTTGTTTCAAGGAAGTTTAACTATTTCTATCGAGCATTCAACCTCAACTACGAGTTGACGGACATTATCGGAATACTTTATCCGCCACCCAATGGATCATCACGCTCGGCCAACTCCGCTAGCCTCCAAATTGGCATAAGATAAGTCGCCATGTCTTTATCTTTTACGCTCTTACACTTAGAGCTATTGCCATGTCTATACCTGTCTCCATGACACTTAAGCATGCCTACAACATGTTTATTAGCAACTTTACTACAAGTACATGCTACACACATACATGCTTAAATGCACTTTCATGTGACATTCATCTAGAAGCTTGTGACACTTACGACTTAGTTAAAACATGCTCGGATAAACGACTTGCTCGGGTTACGACTTGCTTGGGTATCGAGTATGGCCACGACTTGCGCTTGGGCCACGCCTCGCATGCTCGCACAGCGCCTACACACTCAACTACACCCAACTTGCTCGAACAACCCAACTTGCTCGATCATGTCCAACATGTTTTACTTAAGCCCCAAGTTCACAAACGCTTCATTCTATGTCACCGGGACTACTCCCACAAAATTACTATGGACACCCATTACACTTGCCACTATCTATTGTGCGTATTAATGGCCATAAGATCCACATATACAACTACCAATATTTTACATGTTCATACATATTAATGGAATATTGAATTCTTCTACCATTTGTTGCCTGCTACAAATCGAATTCTTTTCGCATTCCATTAATACGAACGGTAGCCAATACAACAAGCATTCTACATATGCGCGTTTTTTGTCTCATTGTGCAGGATTAAACGAGTCCCTTCTTGCTTACGGAGTTCGGGGACTTGTAGGGGCTCCGTACCGCCCGGTTACTTATGCTTGGTGACATCATGTGTATAACTCCCCAACCAAGAAGCTCCTCTTACTTGGGGACTTCGGGGACTTGTAGATACCTCTACTAGCAAGCTAGTTTGCTATCTCACCAAGCATAATTAACACCCACAAGACATGGCAAGGCCCAACCGAGACATGCATCGTGTAGCCCTATGTTCAGGCTACGCGGCGGTATCCGAAAGTCGCAAATCCGCCACCGGGAAGCCACCTTCCCGCCCTTGCCAAGATGCCTCCACAACATGGCTTTCTACATGCTTCTTGGACTAGCTAGAATTGTATGGTTACTTGTCCCACATCGAAGAACAAGTAAAGGAGATGGCTTCCTTGACTTATAAAAGGAATGCCTCCTCCCACTTAAACACCATTCATCCCATTACATCCTTTGTAATCCCTCTTGGGCCGCAAGGCTCAACACACTAGTATAAGCTTTCAAGTGGACGTAGTCTCCCGCCAAGGCGGAGACGAACCACTATACATCTTGTGTCACATACACTCTCTCTCTCTCTTTACTTATCGTTAATTAGATCCACACGGATCAAAGCATTAACAATGGGGTAAAACACCCATGCGTGAGCACCTATACTCCTCTAGGTAAGTGTTTTTCACTTTATAGAGGCAGCCATGAGTACCTCCATGGAAATCAGTGGTAGAGGGAGGGGAGTTGGTATGGGATATTGAGCGGGAAGAGTCATAAGGGCTTATCTCATAACTAAAAATTTTCAGAGATAATTGACAAGAAAAACATAGTAAAAGAAGGAACAAAGTCCTCTAGATCTGGACGCTGCCCGCATAATCACTGCAAGAGGGTATAATATCACCACAAATGATGTAAGGAATATGGTTGGGATGGAAGCAGATGAGGGGTGAAGGAGATGGAGGTGAGTGAGGATGGAAGGTATACTGGCGGTTGACTCTCAATGGGATAGGGAGGGCTGAAAACTCTAGAGAGAGGAAGGAGTCTCTCTCTTGAATTCTAACTCACAAGGACATCACACTACAACTATATTTTTAGTTTATTTTTACTCTTTAGTACGTAATTGGTGGCGTTTTGCCAGTAATAAGATTCTACCGATATTTGGAAGGGTTAGGTGGGATTTGTCTCAGTAAGTGCACTTTGAGTGCCTTGTCTAGCCTAGCGAGGCGGCAAGTTATAGTTAAATGGATGCAACCTTCTAGTGACATGATGAAACTAAGTATCGTCGGATTTGTTTTATAGCGGCAACATAGTAGGAAAATTGTGATAGTGGTAATTATGTTTTGTGTTTGTAGTTGAGTTATCTTTTTGTTATATCATCGTTATGGAAAAGTTAATGGATGTCACGCCCTGAATTTCAAATAAAGAAATTCGAATCCGAAACGCGATAACTCAACAAATCGCCTAAATGCCTAGAATTTTTTTTCAATCAAACTAAGCAAAAAAATAAATTGAAACCACAAATGTTAACATAGACTCAATCTCTGCAGTCAAATATAACATCCCAATTGTTTACATAAACATGAAAGCATCAATGTAAAATGTAACGCTCACTAGGAGCATACCAAAAACAGCAGTACGATAACAAAAATAGGTTATGAACCTAACACTGCTGTACTACTCGCCTCGATCTCAACCCTGGTGGTCTTGACCTGTAGGAATAACCCCTATACCATGGAATAGTGCACCGGGTTGCAAACAACAAACCCGGTAAGCTTTTAAAGCTCGTTTGAGTAAACTCAAATAAAATGACTCAAACTCGCATGCTTGACAATTTCTCAACTCAAGAATAAATTAAAGTAATCTGAAATCAACTCCTCAATTTAGTAAGAACCCAAGTCCCTTAATGGACAATAAAAGAAAGAAACCACCCGAAACTCTCTTTTAAAAACGTGTACTTATGGGCCTCAAGTAACCCCACGTGTTACCCCCATGAGATACGATGGCAGACAGACTAAAGCTCTAACTAAATCGTAGCCCGTCACCCGACCAAGGTTATGGCATTCGATATACTTGCCTTAATCGTAGCTCGTCACCAGGCCAGGGTTATGGCATCCGATATACTTACCTCAATCATAGCCCGTCACCCGACCAGGGTTATGGCATCCGATATACTTGCCTCGATCACCAATGTGATAAAAGGTCTTTAGACCGAAAACATTTAAGAAATCCACATGACTCAAAAGTTACACTCAACCCAAGATACTCTTCAACACAATAAAATCAACAATTATTAAACTTCTCACAATGTCACATCATCAAGATATATATATATATATAGACGTAGTCATCCACTCAGGAATGCCTCTAATACCAACTATAGTTCATGATCACAAAACTTGAGAAAAATTATTTTTATAATTAAAAACTCATTTTACTTACCTATGAACCGCAGTCGATCAAGTTCATATAATTTAAAACAAATATTCATTTCCGAAAATGATTTCACAATTTATCAATTACTTCTGAAAAAATAAAGTATCTCCGTTCATAAATGAAACATGTGAGATTTACTCACCTCTAAATCCCGCTGCATCTTCTCTTACAATTGAGTTAAAGTATCAAATATGCTCCGTCAATCACTTAAGTAAAATACGTCTCAACTTAGTACACGAATCCAAAAGCGATTAAAGTTCGAACCCCCGTTTGACCTAAAACCCTGAAAGTAATGCCAATCGAGGTGAAACTTCATCCTAGACCACCCAAAGTCTCCGGAATACTTCTACGATAGATATAACAAAGCTACAAGTCGATCGAATGGCCGAATCATCACGGATCGAATCGAAAACGCGAAAAACCCTAACATGCTCATAAGATCTCCAAAAATTACATATCATAGATTGAAATGCTCGTATCGACCAGTAGCGGATACATGAAACTGCCCAGACACGCCGCCATGCGCCGCCAACAGTTGCTGAGCATGGGTTTTACGCCGCCGCCGACCCCCAAATTGGGTGGCGAGACGTATGCTAAAATGTTCCTCTCCACATGTACAACAACATTCATAACTAGCACAAAGTCTGAATCAAAGCCATTTGGACGGAATTTATCTTGAAATGAAGAGGGCCGATGAAAACCGTAGAAATTTCAACTCCAAAATTCGATCTCCACACTTTGAATCGTTGCAAGTCGCTTGAAGGGGAGTATCTACATCCTCTGGCCTACAAAAGCCCGCAAGAGTTGTCGCCTAAGGTCGTCGGAGTTGGGAGTTCCAATGGTGGCTCAAACTGCAGCACCGCCACCACTTTCGGGCCTTACTGCGCCGTCCACAGCTCAAACTGAGCCACCACACCGCCGAAGATGTGAAGAGGGAAAATAGACGAAGAGAATGGACCGGTGGAGCATCGAATGGTGGCCGGACGAAGGAGAAATCTCCTGTCAAAAATTGGTCCCCGAAGTATGGCTCGGGAGAGACAGAGAAAGGTAACTTTCCAAAATTAGAAATTAGGGTTTTTTGATATTTTTTTTGAAATTTTTCTATTTATTCCAAAATAGAAACTTTTCCGAATGTCATAACTTCGGGCAACAGCAATGGTATGTTCTTTAACATTACTTTGAGTACACTTATATAGTCCCTCGTGAAGGTAACCCCAAAAGCAACTTTCTAAAAATCCTTGTAGCAGAGTTCGAGCGGTAAACAGAACCTTTATTAATAACCCATGGACTACTAATAGCTCAAAGCACACATAACACAATGATTTTCATATATAATAGGTGGACTGTCTCTTACATTTTAAACACTTGACACAGAAGAAAAGTGAGTTAACCACACAAAGAAACTCATACCAAGGTAATATAGCTAGATTAAGCCAACAGATTGGAGAGAATCATAATCAAACTATATATGTTGAATATTATATTAGGATGAACCTATGACATATTTCGGTTGGGTACTGGTGACTGGATTATATAAACAAAATAAAATAATAAAACTAACTCCTTCAATACATTATTATGGAATAAATATAAGCAACCTTTTAAGTTTTGTCAAAGTATGCTTCTCCATCTTCATGGATAAATTTGCAGGCTTTGGCTTGTTGTTTTTCCTCTTCTTCTTGTTTGCTGGTATTGGGGTGTCGATGAGCCCAAGGATGGCTTTTGCTGGTGGTTTGGAGCAGGATGATTGGCTTGTGTTGATGGGGTTCGGCAGCCGGGCGGTGTCTTTAACCGGCCACCGCATCTGAGATATCGAAAGCTAGGGATTGGGACGTGTGAATGGAGTTCGATCACGTTACTCAAGGTTGGGTTGTCGGTGATGGAGATACCGAGAAACCATACTGGATCTCAAAGGTTGATGCTAGATGGGCGTCTGGTGGCTCTGATCGGACTTGGCTTGCAGCTTTGACATGGAGTTGGGTCGGTGGGGGCGATTCTTGTTGGAGGTATGATCTGAGGATGACCTTTCTTTTGGCTGCGATGAGTGATGATGGCGTAGGAGATGGCTTCAGTTTTCCCGCTACAAGTGCTCTAGGATTTTGATGTGGGTTACCGGGGATTGAGGTCAAACTCAATCCCTATTAGGTTGCCGTGGGACTAGAGAACTCATTTTTTCTAGTTTATCTTTTTTTTTTTTTCCTTTAATTATTTGGTAGTTTTTGTATGATAGTTTAATTTTTGAAATTGATACAAATACTTTGGGTAAGTAAATTTGTAAATTGTGGTAAGAAAAGACTAAATTGAGCATCTGAAAATTAGTAAGAAAGTCTTGTCTATTTGCTATTTGCTTATTACTTATGCAATTTCACATTCTAGTCAATTTTTAAATTTGGTTAAATATTTAGTGCTTAAACTTATTTCTTTAAATTACAATTTGATTAGAGCTTGTAGTTTTTAAGTAAATAGGATTTGGATTTCATCTTTGTAACGTCGAGTTTATTCACTCTTCACAAGTAGGCTCATCCGATTGGATACGATGTCTAGGTAAGATTTGAATGAGAGAAGTGTATTCAAGTGAGCTTCAACTCCACCAAAATCTCTTCCTACTCTTACCTGGTTGTATT
Organism: Rosa rugosa; assembly: GCF_958449725.1. Classification (NCBI taxonomy): domain Eukaryota; kingdom Viridiplantae; phylum Streptophyta; class Magnoliopsida; order Rosales; family Rosaceae; genus Rosa; species Rosa rugosa. The sequence goes on from NC_084822.1 coordinate 38,691,991, forward strand.
TCATGAGGAGTTACCGAACAGTTGAGTGTTAGACAACACCCAAATTTGGATTCCTTTTCCTTTTTGTTTTTCTACTTATAAATTCTAATTTAAGTTTTCTAGAAATTGTTAAAGTTCAAATTTTATTAGTTTGTTTTGTTTTGAGATGAGGAACATTGGACCTTGTTAATGTCCTTAAACTTAAACCCGGATTGGCGAACTCCAAACCGAAGAAATATGAACTACACGATGAAGAACTATGGAAAATGGAGAGGAAATGGAGAGAGAAAAGAGATGAAATGGATGAAGGAAGACATGAAAAACGTCCAAAGTGAGGGGAGGGTGTTTTTATAGGCCAAAAGTGATGAATGGAGGGTGAAGATCAAAGGAAATGAAGGACTAGATGTGATTGAAAAATGTGTAAGCACAAAATGTGGATCTATTCTTTAACTCCACATAGAAATGACCTAGAAAGCCCATAGATATTTTGGTGGAGGAGAAAAAGTAAGGGTAAAAGGGTCATTATGTAAGGAAACAAGTAAGGGTAAAATGGTCATTATTTTGGTGGAGGAGAAAAATTAAGGGTAAAATGGTCATTATATAAGGGAACAAGGTAATAAATGGGAGACAAATGTGTAAGGTGTAAAAATGGGACAAGTTGTCATATTTCAAATTTTGAATTTCAAAATAATCTAGACCTAAAGTCTCTAACCCTAGTCAGCTCTTCATTGTCCTCCACACATGTTCTTGGCCAGAAATGTCTGAAATCCGGCGTTGACCTCCGTTGACTTCTTTTTCGTCCGTTTGAGCACTTTCTTCTCCTTTCTTCCTTCAATTAGATCTCCACCAAGACTTCGGAATTGGCCTTTGACTTCTTCATACCAAATTCCTCCATGAGTGTAGATCATCCTGGTAAAATTTCAGAGCTTAGTTCATCGTGGTTTGGCCGGAAATGCTGCTGGAATCCGTACAGGTTCGGTTTTGCAGTTTTCATCTTTTAGTCAGAAAATTGGACAGATCTTTTGATGGCTTTCCACTCTGAACTAGCTCTTGCATTCTCATACGAAATGATCCTTAGGATGTCTATAATGGATCTGAAAAGTTTCAACTCATTCGGAGTTCATTTGGTCAGTCTGTCACTCCTCATTCCTTGCCTAGCTCGGTTTCTCCTAGCCGGAGTAGGAAAATGTGCTAAGATTGACTTTTTAGTGCATTTCCAAGCTTCTCCCTCATTTCCTAGCATGATAAGGAAAACATAATAAATATATAGGGTTAAATACTTGTTACTCCTCAAACTTTACCCTGAAAAACAGTTTAGTCCCTCTCCTTTTAAATTAAACAGAGTAGTCCTTATTCTCTTTAATTCTCACACAACTGGTCCCAAAATGACTATTATACCCCTCACTTTTTTTTGGTCTCTTTTCTTTTACTTTTTCTCTTCTCTTCTTTTTTATATATTTATTCTCTCTCTCTCTCTCTCTCTCTCTCTCCAGACCTTCACATCATCCATTTATCTCTTTTTTTTTTCTTCTTCCGATTCCTCCCCCTTTGGGTTCCTATCCTTTTTTTTTTTTTGAATGGTTGGGTTCCTATCCTTGTCCAACAGTATAGCTCTGCAGCCCTCTCTTCCCCAAACCCACTGCCACTGCCACCGCCGCCGTCACTAACTCTTCCTCACCCATTCCCTCCAATCTAAAACCCTCAAAATCCTCGAATGGCTCGAATGGGCCTCCATCTGCAACCACATCTCAACTCTCGCCTCCACCTCCATGGGATTCTCCACCGCGCAAAAGGCCCAAATTCCATTCATAAAGTCCAAATCCGAGAGCCAGAAGCTTCTACATCAAACCACCGCTGCAGTCTCTGCCATCGCAGCTATCAGGTCTCCGTTGTCCGATCTCCACTCCATCGAGGACGTATCGGAGATCGTAAATGCTGCCGTTTTGGGCAAACTGCTTACCATCAACGAGCTTTGCGCCGTGCGTAGAACACTCATAGCCACAAAGGTCTTAGCAGATTCTCATAGGTGTTGGTGTTATTGAGCTTGCTTCATCTTTATGTGATTTGAATTGAGAAATAGGAGGAGGATCCTGTGATCATTGAGGATCAAGATTCCGGGTCAGGTCGCCCCAAATCGAATCCCTCTGATATCGAATCCTATTCCGACTTCAGTGCATAGAACGATAGAGATTAAGAGTCCGATTGCGAGAGTGAAACCACTTAATCGAATTCTACTGATGAATTTGGGGCTTTCACCGGAAATGGGATGATGTTCAGAGTGAATGATATGGGTGGGCCTCCCGGTGCTATTGGGTCTGAAGAAAGCTCCTCCGGTGGGTCCTGGTTGGGAGGGTGGGTTGGGAAAGGCAAAGAGCTTGAGAATTTGGGGTAGGCGGGCTGGGAGTGGAGCTCGGTGGAGGCAGGTTGGTTGGAAATTGGATCGGAGTTGGGTTGGTCGGAACTGGAGCAGGGAGTTGTGGGAGGTTTAGGTGGTTGATGACGTTGATCGGAATCCGGTCATGGCAGCCATGATTTTCGGGTTAGGGAGGTGGGGCATTCTATCAACGATCTAGCCTGACCAGAAAATGGGTCGTCGTCGATATGGATAAACTCGAGGTCGGGAGTTGAACTTGGAGAGAGAGAGAGAGAGAGAGAGAGAGAGAGAGAGAGAGAGAGAGAGAGAGAGAGAGAGAGAGAGAGAGAGAGAGAGAGAGAGAGAGAGAGAGAGAGAGAGAGAGAGAGAGAGAAAAGAATAAATAAGAAAAATAGAAAGAAAAAAAAAAAGAGGAAATGAAGGGTATAATAGTCATTTTGGGACCAGTTGTGTGAGAATTAAAGAGAATAAGGATTATTCTGTTTAATTTAAAAGGCGAGGGACTAAACTGTTTTTCAGGGTAAAGTTTGAGGAATAACAAGTATTTAATAAACACAAAGGTTAAACAAAAGTGCAAGATTACGGGAATAATTACTAGGTAATTATGGACCTAACAGATTTGGTGCGAACTCTGGTGCTGAGGATGGCTGTGGCAATGGAGGCGGTGTTATTGTTGGCAGTGACAGGGATGATAGCGGCACTGGCAGTGGTGGTGGAGACTGTGCCTCTCATGCCCAAGCTTGGAGTGATTGGGCCTTGAACCGGGTTGTGGGCCTCTTCTTTGGGCTCATAGGTTGGACCAACCCTTTGGTGTGGGGTTGGATGGATTGGGCCTCTATGGTCCATAGCAGTATTTAATTTTGTTAGGTCGCAAAAACCAGTTGCTCTGAGGATTTTTTATTCTACTTCGGAGTTCCTAGGTTTTTGTTTGACATAATGGTGCGTGAATTTTCTAAAAGGTAGGTGTACTGGGGGTATGCTGAGTTCTTATTCTTGTTTAGAATAGGAGTTTTAGAGTGCTCCGAGGAACGATTCTTTCTGTCAACCCTATAGGGGTGTTTCGTTTTTGTACTGCTTGCTGAATTATATAATGGGCTGACCGCCTCTTTTCATCAAAAAAAAAAAATAAAAAAATTGTCAAAGAAGTTGAAGAAAGTAGATAGATTAGTTATAAGATGTTAATATTTCATAATCTTGTGATATTTGGCAATCCATCTTCTTCCTTTAACTTGCACAATCTTATAGAGCAGTCGAAAATTACCATTAATTTTTTCCTCCAATCTAATTGAATCTAACATTGTGCAAGAAAGACGTAATACCAAATTCATAAAATTTCGTAGAAATTGTTGGGTCAGAACTTCTTTGTTTCATTGATGAAATCAGATATTTAAATTTTTTTTTCTTTTTTTTTTGCAATATAGGGATTTTTGTTGTAAAACGAACATAAAAGAATTTGAGAGAGAGAGAGAGAGTTTAGACGTAGAGAATAGAATGTGTGTATTCATCTCACTATGAGGAGTCTTATATAGGACTACATGGTGTACACAAAAAGGTAATGTTCAATTACAATTCAATCACTCATACAATTATAACATATCAATCATCAATCTATAGGGATAGACACATATTACTCAACATCTATTTACATGATTATCCACAAATATTTACAACAATTTTTTTTTTATTAAACAAACAAAAGATTTACAAACAAAAGACCCAAACAAACTTTGAGCCAAGATTACAAACAAACAAAAATAATAATAATAATACCGCCCAACAATAGCAATAGTCCATCGATGAAATTAGAGACTTTTGCGCCTTTAAGTAATAGACCATCTTCTTATCCACTACATGATGAGTGTGCCTAGGCCTAGCTAAAATGATTTGCATATATGCATATGTTACAATTGTCATGTTGTAGAAACTCATCCTAGATCTGACCAAAAAAAAAAAAAAAACGCATCCTAGCTGGTTCAGATACCACATCAATTTGCTTAACATGGAACATATCTTTATCTGACATTCATATTAGGTTGTTGGTTGTTGGGTGTCATTGTTGACACTCCCGTACTTATATCCTCTACAAAGCATGGGTACGTGAAAATGAGTGCATATTCCTTACTGATACGGGATATGAGTGCGATACGTCGAGATATGCGTATCCAACGGATCTAATTTTAGATGCGTCGTGGATGCGTGCGTATCTTGATTTGGATACGTTATTTGGTAATGAAATTAGATACACGGGGTAAATGATTCTCTTATGCTTCAACTTTCATCGACTTAGTTTAGTATCTTTAATTCATTTCGATTTTGTTACAGTTTCATCTTCATTGTCCTATGTGGGTTGGCTCGGTCAATTTTCCCGTCCGACAGAGGACGGTAGTTGGTGATAATTATTTTGGTGGCTCCCAGACAACTGTCACTCCACGACCCCATAAATTGAATCCACAAGTTGAACTGAAAGTTAATAACTGTTAAACACCATTATCGCTATAGCTCATGGATTCTCTTTCTCATCTACTAGCAATTACAGGAATTCTAGTTTTGGTTTTGTTGTATCTATGGAGGGTGAGATTTCAGAATCACAAAATGAAGGGCATTATGTGCCCAGAACCCTATGGTGCCCTGCCAATTATAGGTCACCTCCATCAACTAGGTGGCCGAAACCCACTGTTCCGAACCTTATCAACTATGGCTGACAAGTACGGTCCAATCTTTACCATATGGATCGGCAAGAACCGTACCCTGGTCATCAACAACTATGAAGCTGTCAAGGAATGTTTCACCACAAACGACAGACTTTTCGCCACAAGACCATTGTCTGCACATGGAAAGTACCTTGGTTACGATTTTGCAGCATTCGGGTTCTCACCTTATGGCACATACTGGCGTGATATGAGAAAGTTGGTTGTGATTGAGTTGCTCTCTAATCGTAGGCTAGAGACTCTCAAACATGTACAAGTCTCTGAGGTTGATGCTTTTGTTAAAGGGTTGTATTCAGTTTGGAAAAACAAAGGACATGATGGTCAAAGCAAGGTGGTGATCAGTGAGTGGACTGAGCACCTAACCTTGAACGTGATCACTAGAGTTATTGCTGGGAAGAGGTACTTTGGTAAAGAGAGTGATGAACTTGATGAAGAGGAAAAGAGGATTGGGAAGCTTATCAAGGACTTTATGTATGTTTCTGGCAACCCAGTTGTTACTGAGGTAATTGGGTTTCCAAAGTGGATGGATTTCAAGGGGCAATTGAAAACGATGGAGAATATAGGGAGCCAATTAGACTCTTTGATGACAAGTTGGGTTGAAGAACATCATACAAAGAAGCAGAAGAGTGACTCAAGCAACCAGCAGCAGGACTTCATTAATGTCCTACTATCTGAGATTCAGGACAGTTCTATGCTTGGTCATACCCGAGATACTATTATCAAGGCAACAGCACTGGTATGTTCTTTGAAATTATTTATAGTATAGTCCCTAGTCCCTAGTGATGATATCCCATGAAATTCTGGTACCAAGAAAGCAAATAGCTAGAACCAAACAGAAGTCCTTCTAGCAGAGTAGGTGTAAACAGACCTTTGTATAGAATCTGAAAGACTAATGGATCAAAGTGAACATAACACTACTTTCAGGAATATTGATAGCTAGATACATATGGACCCACTACTATATCTTAAGCACTTGACAGAAAAGAAAAATGAGTTAACAACATATCATATAGATGTACTCAATACCTTTACTTCTAATCCAAAACTTTTCATTAGAAATCTAAATTTAAAGAAAAGGGGTGAATCACACGAACCCTTATATTTCTGACGGACGACAATGGATTAAAAGTCACAATAACCAAGACAACCAGATAATCCATTATTCTGTTAAAATCCTTAGTATGCTTGATTTTCTTTTAAGGTGCATATGTGACGCAGTCGGATTGATAACTAGGTTTATCAGCAATAAACCTAACAAAAGGGTTCTGGAGTCCACCAGAGATAAAAGAGAAAATTCTCTATCAATAAGATTAAAAGTTGAAAGATAGGTTTGCAGCCGCTTGCGGCTGCTTATTAGAGAAAAGAAACCCTAGGGCGACTTACAATGAAATCCTAAAGCCCATGGGTAAAAACGAAAACAACCCAAAAATAACTAGGAAAACCAAAACTCCGAAAAATAGAAAAATGCAGTTTTGAGGCCCTAAACAACCCCGAAAGCCCGAAAAAGGCCACAGCTCATAGCAAAGCAATGGGTCTTGTTTCTGGCGCGATTCCCTTTTCGGAAAGGTAAGACACGTCCCAATCGGACACCGAGCTATTTCGTGGTTACTAGTCACTTTTCGTTTTCCTTCTTTTGCACGATCCAACTGCTCTTCGAATTGGGCTGCCATCCGTTCTACATCAATATGTGACATATTATCAAATGGGGCAGAGGAAACAGAGGCTTAGGCATGAACTTATTTGGTTTAGAAATTGTCTTCTGATCCACAACATAATCAGTGTGCCTAACATGATTTGCATATATATGTTACAATTCTCATGTGCAGAATCTCATCCTAGCCGGTTCAGAATCCATATCAATCAGCTTGACATGGACTGTCTCTTTACTATTAAACAACAGAGATACCTTGAAGCTAGCCCAAGAGGAATTAAATCGTACAGTTGGCAGGCACAGATGGGTGGAAGACACTGACATTAAAAACCTGGTTTACTTACAAGCCATTGTCAAAGAAACATTGCGTCTATACCCACCAGCTCCGCTCTCAGTTCCCCATGAAGCAATGGAGGACTGCAAAGTCGGCGGCTTTCACATCCCAAAGGGCACTCGTTTGTTTGTGAATCTGTGGAAGCTGCATAGGAACCCAAGTGTGTGGCCAGACCCTGAAGTGTTTTCCCCAGAAAGATTTCTTACAAGCCAAGCAGGCGTAGACGCTTCAGGTCAACATTTTGAGTTCATTCCTTTTGGGTCTGGGAGAAGAGTTTGCCCAGGTATCACTTTTGCATTTCAGGTTATACACTTGACGCTGGCAAGGTTGATTCAAGGGTTTGAATTGGCAACTCCATTGGATAAGGCAGTGGATATGACTGAAGGATTGGGGATCACTTTACCAAGAGCAACTCCACTGGAAGTTCTCTTAACCCCACGTTTAGCTTCTGAATTGTATCCACAGTAAATGGAAAATTATAACTGTGGTGCTTTCTTTTGTATCCTTGTGAAATATGAAAATAAATGCTTGAACTTTGCTAGTTATATATTTGCTAGTTATATATGAGGAATTTAAACGACCTGCCAAATTATTCTAAATTAGCATGCAAACTCTCTAGAAAATTAAGAGAGTAGATTTTAACTCGCACTTTCTCCGTTCAACCCAGCCAACCTTTAGTTAATATTTTTGTAGAAAATGGTTCATTTATGGTACATTTAATATACCAATAAATTAGATAGACTAGTTCAATATAAATTTAGATTAACTCCATGCATTGATAGACTAGTTCAATCTGATTTTAACCGTCTACAACAATTGGAAGCTGGTCTACTATTGTATGGAGCTGGTCTACTGTGTACATTAATGTACTGTAGAACTTTTTCTGTAGAAAGTATACAGTGAAGATTAAACTTTCACCAAAATCGGTGCCTTCTAGTCGACATTCATGTACACAGAGGAATACATGCAAAATGAGTTCAACACACTAATCTCAAACCAACCAATTCTTCTAACAAAGAAACATAAGATCATCCATCTCCATACATTGAATATGAGCTCTTAGTGGATCCACGAAGAAACTTCTTTCATTTTCCTTGTCTATGATTCTAATAATCTAATTATCAACAAACCATGCCATAACTTCATTTAACTGACTCTTCCACAGAGAAAGCACTCCATAAATTGACTTAGAAAGTCAAGAAGAAGAAAAATTAGCAAGCTAGGTGCCTATATGTTGAGCAATTATCACCATAGCTCATGGAGTTTCTTTCCCACCTACTAGCAATTACAGGATTTCTAGTCTTGGTGTTCTTGTATCTATGGAAGTTGAGATTTCAGTCACAAAATTAATGATGGGCATTGTGTCCCCAGAACAGCACGGTACATTACCAGTAATATTTCACCTCCATCAACTGGATCGCCAAAACGCATTGTTCCGAACCATAGCAACAATGGCTAGTAAGTATGGTCCAGTCTTTACCATATGGCTTGGCAAGAACCGTGCCCTGGTGATAAACAACTATACATGAAGCAGTCAACTGAGTCAAGGAATGTTTCACCACAAATGACACCACACGACCAATGTCTGCGCAGGGTAAGTACATTGGTTACAACTTTGCAGCTTGGGTCCTCACCTTATGGCACATATCGGAGGAATATCAAAAAGTTGGTCATGGTTTTAAGATGTCAATATTTGTCACACCATGAACTTTCAAGAAATTGGTGAAAGGAATAGACCGCGAACTGAGCTAGTCATCGAATTGATGAGAACTTGGAAGAGCTAAACACCACATACAGTCCGCTGCCCCCAAGAAGTTAATCTCACTCAAAATAAAGCAGATGCAACCGTTTCCTTCAAGAGCTGAAGCCACCCAGATCGATGAACGCCACAAGGTCATCTTCAGTGAAGGTCCAAAATAAATAGCCTAGAGGGATACATTGATCGATGAAGTTTCATTCTGTTATACTGTAAGCAATTGTTTAAGTTTTCATAGGAATTGCTTTGAAGTCCTAATTAAATCCCACCTCAACAGCATGAAGTTTATCTCTGTGTCTCATCTGAATATGAAACGTAGAAGGTTTTTGGTATGGATATGAAGTTGTGATATGAAAGTGATACCATTACATGAGATCGGCTGCAATTAATGTTATTGTTTGACTATGTAACCATACCAAAAGTGACTAAGGAGAGAGCAAGCAGAGGACTCTGTTTTATAAACAGAGGAAATTGGATATGATTGTGCCAGTACTGAACCAGCATTATTGCCTAGTTTGCCTTATTGGTGGATGTGCAATTATTAGATAGAAATCATAATGCTAAAAGTCGCAGTTTAGGGTTTTGAAATCATACGTTCCAATTTGAGAGAAAATATCTGCTTTGTCTGGTTACATTTGTGAACGAGATCAAGCTTTGCCTTTTTATTGAATTCCATTTGTGCCCCCATCCAGTCGACTTCGGATGTCACTCCTTGTAGTACAAAAGCAGTGGCAGACGCAGGATTATATTTATTGGGGGTAAATTTTTTTTGAAAGAAATATAATGAAACTATGAAAGAGTTGGGTTATTATTTGCTTTTAATACTTTCACAACTTCACAATAAAAAAATTTTAAAAAAAAATCCAATCCATAAATATTTTGAAAAAAAAAACCATGCATCTCTGAGCAAAACATAACAACTATCAATCAATATAACTCTAATTATATAGAAGAAGAAGAAGAAAAAATTTCGGAAAAAGAAGAAGAAGAGAATTGACAATCAACAATCTGCAAAGCACATGCATGTAATTAACAATACATGTAAAAGAGATTAGAAAGGGAGTTTTTTATTCATTTCTTTTATGTTTGTGGGCCAACAAACATAGTTTTTTGCTATTACTACATGTAAAAGTCTTGTATTACTCTAGAATAGGGACTTTTATTGCTTTTCAACGAGGGCAATATTGCCGAAAACGATTTTATTAGGGTAAATACTATAAAGCAAATCAAACAAAACCAAGAAAATGAGTGGGTGCAGCTGCCCTCACTGGGCCTTAGTTGCGTTCGCCACTGTACAAAAGTATCACTTTCTCTATCCGGACAGAGTCGTCCCCATATAAGATGAGACCTAAGGTAAAATTTAAAGAATCCCTTAATGGAAGCCTATTTTTAATTTTATTCATTTTGTCACACCCTTTAGAAAAAATGACAAAGCAATGTAGAGAAAAAAACTCTATCACTCAAGTCTAAATTATTTTATTAGCTGGTACAAAATGCTATAGAATAAAGATGCCTCACCAAATAGTTAAAATTGAAGCCTCTGTTTATTTTCTTTTTGATATACAAACAAACTTATTATAGAAACTTAGTAGTATGTAAGGGTAAAGCCAAAGGCCCATACATGGTTAAAGTTTCTATTAGTGAGCTTCTTTAATGATTTTTTATCCAACAAAAAAAAAATCACACTTCCTAATTTGTAATCCACACTCCTTCTTTCTTTTTTTTTTTGCTGAGATTTTTATAAAATAGTTAAAATTGAAGCCTCTGTTTATTTTCTTTTTGATATACAAACAAACTTATTATAGAAAGTTAGTAGTATGTAAGGGTAAAGCCAAAGGCCCATACATGGTTAAAGTTTCTATTTGTAAGCGTCTTTAAAGATTTTTTATCCAACAAAAAAAAAAAGGAAAATAAAATTCACACTTCTTAATTTGTAATCCACACTCCTTCTTTCTTTCTTTCTTTCTTTTTTGCTGAGATTTTTATAAAAGTACAAATTTAAGTTGCTAAAGAAAAACTGACACTGTGGAGGTCATGGGTTTAAATCTCACTGACATCAGAGGTGGGGTGGGGAGTTATATTGTCGTCCAGAATTAAATAAAATAAAATAAAGTTACTAAAGATAAAATTTAAGTTACTGAAAGATGAAACATTGAGTGTGGATTGTAAAATAGAGTGTGAATTTCACTCCAAAAAAAAAAAAATTCTTGAATGATTTGGGCATAATACTTTTTCTTATGTTATTTTTTTTTTCATATTTGAATTAATGAAATTTTGAGAAAACTGAGGCATGGTCCAGGTTGAGTGTAACGTCCCGAACCTAAATTTACCAGTTTACTAGTCATTTGGACAGTAAACGATAATTTGTTTTACTTTTACTCTTTTTCGGTAACTTTAGTGACCCTAAAAGTCGACTTTTTGTTCGGACCATAATTTGAGAAAGTTTTCTTCACGGAAGTTATAGATGACGTTAAACCAAGCGCGTGCTTATGTGGTACGTAAAAATCGGAGCTCGTATACGAAAGTTATAAGCGAAAATGTGAACGTTACTGTTCATGGTAACTTTCTATATATATAGAAAGTTACTGTGGTAGATTTCTATTTCCATTTCCGGAAATCTACCTTCTCTCTCCTCTCCCCCGAACTCTCTTCTTTCCCTTTCGGGTCCTTCTTCCTGCCTTCGATTCCGCGCATTCCGGCCACCAACCGGCGTGCAGCTGGCCACCACAAGAGCTCCTCCCTCCCCTCTGCACCCTAGTAGCCTTAGGTTATGGCGATTTGGCCGAGAAACCTTGAATCGAAGCAAAGTTCCTCATAGGTGCAGTTTGGCTTTTTCCGGCAAATCTTCCATTTCCGGCCGTTTCCGACCACCAAATTGGGACTGTAGGAGCGCCTTGAGCCGGCGAACGTTTCCCCTAAGGCCTCTTGCTCCGATTTGCATCGTGGAGGTCGAATCGACGAAGAACATCCTAGGGTCCGAAGCTTGATTTCTGGGTTTTCTTCATCGGCTTAATCCGAGCTCTTAAAGGTAAAATTGGGACTTGTTGCAGTTGAGAAATTTGTTGGGTTTGTTGTTTTGCAGCTACTGTCAATTTTTGGTGGCCATCGGAGGTGGTGGCCGCCGGCGCGTGGGGCTGTGGGTGGCGCGTGGAGGCGTGTTGGGCTGTGTTTTAATTCCAGTTTTTAGCCCATTAAATCCTATAAATATTGTAGAGCTTGTATATGAAATTTGGTGAATTTTGGAGAAGCTTGGAATTAATTATGAATTTTGAAGTTTAGGGTTTCGATTATCGAATTACGAGAATCCGGCCGTCGGATATTTCTCGGTTCTGCCTTGGAACCTTTAAATTGACGAATTGGTATTAGTGGTATAATTTGGGTGGCATCCGAGGAGAAGTGGAGATGTAATTATGAGGAATTGATTTTTGGAATCGTATTAATTTGTTGAATAACTATTCACGGAATATAATTGTGTACAGGGCGATGTATCGAGCTATTGCTCGACGAAGGAACTCGTGTGCGTGATCGCCTGAATAGTACTGTGAGTGGACTTTTGTTTTTAAAAAATGATGCATGCATTTAATTCTTGAATTAGTGCTCTATTTAATTATCATATTATCTTCTGAGCATAGGATTGTTTAAAATTTTGATTTATCTCGTGGAATTACTTTCATTGACGATTTTCATGAAGTGATTATAAATTATTCCGGTTGTGATTTTCGGATATTAATTTTGTTATGCTCGGATTTGAAATTATGATTTATGTTGTTTTTCAATAATGTATTTTCCAGGGTATTTTCCAAAATGGAATATTAGTTCATTATTGAACTTCCTTGCTTATTCATTATTGACCCGAGAATATTTTGGCGTGTGGGACACGCCGTTGATTTATTGATCTTTCCTATTTATTTATCGACTTTCGATTTTGGCATTGGGAATGCCTTGATGATGATTTTAGAATTTGTTTTGTTTCGGTTTACGGGGATTACGATTTATTATTATTTCTCGCCTTTTTGCTATTGATTTGGAGATACTTTTGGCGTGTGGGACACGTCGTTGGAAATTCTTTTACGAGAGATGGGGGAAGCCTTATGTATTTTGGATTTACTGGATTTTCGGTTATGTTTCCTTGTGCCATACTGAGGGGTGATTTTATCATGCTAGCATTGATTTTTCCGCCTTTGTGGCACGGTGATGGGATCACCGTAGCCCTCCGCCTTTGTGGCGCAGGTTACTGTCTCTGTGACAGTAATTCTGTAGCCCGGTATCCTATCGCTACACTTAGTGGCGTAAGGGTATATTACGGGAGTAATGGGAGTACTTTAGCCTGGGAGGCTATCACCCGAGCCTGGGAGGCTCATTCGTATGGCTATCATCTTCCCCTACTTATACTATTTTTGACTAGCGGGGACTAGTCTGAGTTTTCTTAACCAGCGGGGCTGGTCTTATATTTTCGAGTATTGAAATTTCAATCTTTTACTCTGTTGTTGTGGCTAGAGGGGCTAGTCGGTTTTCTGGAGTTCAACGTTTTTCGGATTATTTTCTTAAGTGTTTTATAAATGTTGCATGCATCCGGATTTTATATATATCGAAAAATGTGGGAAAGTATGAAGTTTTATTTTGTTTTATTCATATTAAATTATTTATTTTTGTCCACTCACGCTAACGGGTTTTTCAATTACTTTCCCCTGGGCCCTTCGGTTTCAAATGCCCAGTTTGCAGGTGAAATTAGTTGAGGTCGGGCGTACATTGGAGTTGAGGCATAGACAACAGCGTGGCTTCCGCGTTTTTATTTGATTTAGGTTTTCCTTGATCACCCTTGCTATTAGATTTGCTCTGATTACCTGAGGAAATTAATGTTATTTAAGTTGTGTTTTGTGTCATATGATTTTGGTTGATGTTGTTTGGGGGAGTAGGGTGGCTCCAGGAGAATAAGGATGGGTGATTTAGAAGTGTAAATTTTCTTTCTACAGGTTTTGGATTGTCCACTTTAGGGGAAGTTCTGCCAAATTTTTGGCAAAATTTCTTCTAAGGTGGGCCCCGCAGGTCCACTTCGGATTTCAGGGTGAAATCCGGGGCGGGTCCTGTCATTGAGGCTCAAAGCCATTGCCTTGGTTGCCGTACCCAAGGGTCGGCCCTGTTTCCGGCCATTGACTTCTGCATGTCTTCCTCTTTTGTACCACTTAGAAACCTTGTTCTTCTTGTACCTATGGTGACTGCCACAGATTTAGATGTTAAGATCATGATCATAACCAACAAAGTTTATAACGAGTATGAGATTTTAATACAAATAGTCTCGGCATTAGTATGCGTGGTACCATTCCTTATAACTCAAAGATAACTCTTCATTTTTTTGATCTAGAATTCACAATTACTTTCATCTAAGACTACAACGCTATGATAGAGGTCAGTGGGAGGCGGCTGGGCATATGGGCTTTTGGAGGAGGATTTTTAGGGCCGATCAGGTATGTTAACATGGAGGATGGCTATGGCGGTGGTTGTCTTTTGGTGGTTGAGGTTCATCACATAACAAAATTGCAGTGGGGTGGAGTAATGGTGCCAGTGCCGATCCAGCGACGGTGGCGGTCATTTCTAGTCCGGCGACAATTGTTTGGCAACGGATTGTCGGTACCCGGTAGCAACGATTTCCTTTTGGTTTTTGTTAGTGTTTTATTTTTTGAGTTAGTTTGTTGGTTAGGGTTAATAAGTTCCTACTCCTTTGATTTAGGGTTGTGTTCCTAATCTTTTGAGCTAGGATTAGGTTTAGGTGTTATGCCATGTAAATGGTGTCATTCTCGAGGACGATTTGGTTCAACTTTGGTTTACTGTTATGGGCTATCTGCTAACAAGCGATCCTTTATACAGAGTCTGGTACTTTTTTGCCACAGTGTTGAAGAGAACGCAGTCTTTTTACTGTAAACTACGAGGTATTACTGGGTCATTCGGGATCATATGATGAAAGTAGCCTTAGAAAGGGGTGCATTGTGGTTAGAGTTTGGACCCATTGGTCTAATGGTGTTGGAGAGGAAAGATCTCACATTGGAAAAGTGACAAATAAAATATAACTTATAAGTGGGTGGATCACACCCAATTGTACCGAGGCCTTTTGTAATTAAAACCCAACACCTATCGGGTGGTTAAGTTGGGACAGTATCGGTACAATGGTGGGCCACGGGCCACGCTTGTCGTTGTTTAACATGGTATCAGAGCGGGTCCTTCTCCAATTGCGTCTCCACGTAGGCACGTATCATGAGCCCAAATTGGGTACCTGTAACCATGGTTTCTTGGGGTTTCGGTTTATGTCTCCCCCAATATATGATTTTTGATTGATTGAATGAATTTTGAGAAATTTTATTCACATACCTTTAAATACTAAATACACATCCCTTTTTTCATATACCCAACATCTTATTTTATAGGTATATTAAATTACCAAAAGAGATATTTATATCAAAAATAGAGAAACATAGTTGGAACATATTTTATTATTTTGTCAAGCTAGTATAATATCAATATATATATATATATATATATATATATATATATATATATATATATATATATATGAATATATGGCTAATTAGTATAACGATTGGATTTGTTACTGTTATTGGAGGAGCACTGGCATCCGTTGTTCTCAAGCTTGGTTCTAAAGTGCAGCAAATAATGCTCGATCTTGTCATTTCCTTATTTGGCTATGTTGTTAATTATCGAGTGTATAATGAAAAAACATATTGATAGATGCTCTTGAAGCAAATCTGCTGAATTTTTTCCTTCAAAATAAGGCTCACATGGTGTATAATGAACCAAAGATATAAGTATGGTATTTTGGTTCTATAAGGTGATTAAATAAAAGAAATTTATTTTGAGTTGGAAGATGGAACTAGTAATACCTGGGTTGTGTGGCTGTGTGCTAAACCTGTTATTTGTCTTGTTGAGATTCAATTGTAAAGTTTTAAATATGAAACACATAATGGTTGAATTGAGAGAAGGACAAGTACGTTTAAATTAATGGCTTCTGGGCATAAGGCCAAGCAGATTTTAGCTTCATAACTTGAACATAGCAACTTAATGGTTTGTGTCTCTAGCTCCAGCGTCTTCTAGTAGCTGGTTCTCTTTTGTATTTGCAGCTTTTCTTCTGTTGTATTCTTCTTTGGTGTTATTTTTGGCTGTTGCCTTCGTTTATAAAATTTTCAGTTGAGCAAAGAGGAAAAAAAAAATTGGATGTGTAGTGGATAGATATGGTGTATTGTGAATGAGGATAGTTTAGGAAGTTTAGGCTTGTGTTTTTAGTAAAATGTTAAAATAAAAAGTCAAAAAGTGGTGTATTAAATAGGAAATGTGTATCTAATATTTAGCAATGTGTGAATAAAATTTTTCATCAAAAAAGCACTTGTCCAACAAAGGCTTTTTTGTGAACTTTATAATTTTTTACTCTTAATCATGCACCCTGACCCATCTTAATTATCTTTCATCATCAAGTTGAAAAATCATTATGTGGCCAATTTTTTTTTTTTTTAGGAAAACGGAATCAGGTTTCATTAATAATAACAACGATTTCTCTTGATTCGAAAATCCCTCATATTACATCTTGATACACAAATCAGACTGCATAGAGCAAAGCTACCAAAAAAAAAAAAACCAAACTAAAAGGAAAATGCAAAAAGTTAAAAACCCCTACTCCTATCCGACCCTAAATTAGAGCAATTGACTTGACAAAAGTTGACGCCTAAGACCTGTCTAGTGTGCATCGCCACTCATCAATCAGCAAACAGCAATGATCAAGGGCGGTATAGGATAAGAGCTGAGCGAAGCGCAATTATACAAAGCAACAAAAAAAAAATTATAGGCCCTGCCACTCTCCAACAACCCAAACCAAACCAGGCCCAAAAGAAAAAAATGAAAAGAAAATGAGCTAGTCCAGCCAGACTACAACACTTCAGCCCTACCAGACTGAGGGCCAGTGGCCCATAACCCATCTCCTTCCCCTCTTCTTTCAGAGCGATTGGATCAGAGCCAGCAGTGGGTAGCACTCCGTCACACTTCCAGCGACCGGCCTCGGCCCTCCATCATCGTCGTGGTCTGGAAAGAAACTCTCGACCCGACCTGAACTCAAAAGGTACTACGAATCAAAGACTCCACCTCAGAGCCGCCGCTGACCGCCTTCGAGAAGCATAGATCCCTCCACAAGCCTCCTCAAAGTCGCCTCCTGAAGCCACCGCCGATCACATAACCATAGCACCCAGACGAGATTGTCCTAAACGAAACTACTACCTTGATCAAACGACGCCTCCGTTATCTACCGTAGCTCTTACCAAGTCTGCGTTGTCGCCGTGCCCGTCACCTCGCTGCCCTCTCACTAGAACCCCGCAAGTGCTTAGTCTGTGAAACCCTAGGTTTCCTCCAAGGTTACTCCGAAAAGCTCGGAGGCCTCCGATGGTGTTATCATTATGTAGCCAATTAATTTAGGGTCCTTGACCCAAAGCACCAAAATGAGCCAAAATTATCTCACTTACCCCAGCAACAGATTTTTATTCCCACTTACCCAATTTAAAATAAAATGACAACTTTGCCCTCGACCTAATTAATGAATTACATCCATGCCATCGATCTCTCTATCCTCTCTCTCTCATCCTCCCCCGATCTGCATTCTCTCTCTCTCTCTCTCTCTCTCTCTCTCTCTCTCTCTCTCTCTCTCTCTCTCTCTCTCTCTCTCTCTCTCTCTCTCTCTCTCTCTCTCTCCGCCATTGTTAATTCCCTCATACCTCAATCTCTCCTCATTTCACCCCCCAATCTTCGACACCGATCCAAATCTCAATTCTTCGATTTCCATTAGATCTGAACAACCAAGAACTGCAGAAAGTATCACCCGGTGGTCGGCGACGTCGAAGCCGACTGAGATGACGAGTTCCAAGGCCAGAGGGGCTGCAAGTATCTCTCCGTGGTCGGCGACGATGATTTTCGGTCACACCAACTCTCTCCGATCATTGCCATTAAGAAATTCAAACAGTCCTTCCTCTCCGGCAACCCCGAGGCCGCAATGAAAGTCGAGGCTCGTCGGAGAAGCCTGTAATCATCGCAATTGCAGCACCGACTCGGACGTCATCAGATTACCATAGAGGGAGGAGACTTCGCCACCGGAGCCGGGCCGCTCTCTCTCCCGTCCAAAATCCAATTCCGGCTCCTCCAAATTCCGATTCTGGTTTTGGACTTCGACGTGCAACACGGACTGCGACTCCGACAGCTATATCTCTCTCACTTGTTTTTATCTTTCTTTCGCTGTGTTTTTGTATGTGTATTGTTGAATCGTTCATTTTTGGTTGATCGGAAAAGATTGGAGATGAACGGAAGAAGATAAATCGAGTACTGCGACTTCTCCACTAGAAGTAGCTCACAAACATATGCAGGTGGGGGCCGTGGGTGGAAGACAGTATAATATAAATGGCATCGAGTTTTTTATGACACACGGCATGTTGCCCTTTTTCTCATTGTTGGATATTTTTTTTTCTTCTATTGCGACTCAGCTCAGGGAGCTTTGGGTTTTTCTGAGGTTAGAAGTTTGATGTTTTTGAGAATTAATATAAATGGCATCGAGTTTTTTGCTCTTGAAAGAAAAAAAAGATGTCTATTGCTCCCCAATAGACGTCTATTGGGGGGCAATAAATATTTTGAATTGATGTAATCTCCTCGTTTTTTTTCTTTAATCAAAGTTTTATTTGTGTAGTTTTAGGAAGATTAATTACCATTTCGGTAATCTAAACGTCTATTGGGGGGCAATAGACGTCTATTGGGGGGCAATACATGGCTGATAATCGTCTATTGGGGGGCAATACATGGCTGATAGTCGTCTATTGGGGGGCAATAGACGTCTATTGGGGGGGGCAATAGACGTCTATTTGTGATGCCCCGGAATTTCGTATTTATTTTCCGAGGATTTTCCGGAAATTAAATTGTGGTTATCGGACGGTTTCGTGGCTCGTGGATGGAGTGGAAGTATTTCGGACGAATTTTTATTCGGAAAGTATGACTTTAGGGGGTTTGCAAAGGTTGACTTTTGAAGTGTTGAGATTCTCCGAAAACTTCCTTCACGAAAGTTGTAGAGCGCATCGATACGAGTTCGTGGACATGCGGAACGCGAGAATCGGAGTTCGTATGAAGAAGTTATGGGCTTCGGAAAAACTTTCCATTTTGGTATAAAAGGACAAAAATTTCCGGAAATTGCAAAGAAGGCCAGGTTTCCATTTTGGGAAACCCAGCTCTCCCGAGCCCGGTTTCGCCCCTCCAATTCGCCGGCGTCGTTCTCCCTCCTCCGGCCACCAATCGACGCGATTCCAAAGGGAATCCTGCTCGCCTCAGTCCCCTCTACACGTCTGTGGTGGTAGTTCGTCGTGGGAAGCACCGTAGGCGGCGCTGCAAGGCCGAGAAGAAGCCGCTTCGGGGATGAAATCGCCTTGATCGGAGTCGGAGATTCCGGCCACCTTTGCCGGTGGTTCTTGAGGGCTTTTGGAGCTTGGAGGACGTTGATGCTTCCCACAAGGTGGCTTGCATCGATTCAACTCGTGGAGGCCGAATTTTGGAATTGAAACTCTAGGGTTTCAATCGGTCCGGGTTGTTCTAAGGTAAAATTCGATCGATTGGTTTATAATTGGACTTTGTTGTAGTTATGAAAGTTGAAATTGGGGTTGAGATGAAGAACTTTGGTGTTGGAAGTTTTGTCAAATTCCGAGTTTGGTTTGGCGGCGGTGCCGCCACTGTGGTGGTGTTTTCCGGCGGTTTCCGGCCACCTCAGGGATAGTTTCTGTTCCTGAGTTCGATCTACTCGTCGATACGAGCATTTCGATATATTGTTTGTAATTTTTGGAGATCGTATGAGCATGTTGTGATTTTTACGGTTTCGGACTGTTCGATGTTTCGATCCGTGAGGATTTAAGCATCGGATCGACTTGTGGCTTGGACACATCGATCGTGGAAGTGTTCCGGAGACTTTGGGAGGTCTCGGATGTGGTTTCGCCTCGATTGGCGTCACCTTGGGAATTTTGGTTCGATTTAGGGTTTCGAACGTTATTCCTTGTGATTCGTTAACTGAATCAGAGTTGTGTTTCCTTAGGTACGTGACGAAGTATTCTTTGGACGGCTATTGTGATTGGCTGCTTTGTTCTGTATTGAAGACGCAGCGGGAGTTTCGAGGTGAGTAATCTCACAAGGTTCATTTTGGAACGGAACACCTTATCGTTTTGTGAGTTATTGATTTAACTGCAAATTATATGTTTTAGTGGGTTGTGGATTTATGAAAACAATAGGCATGAATGATGCGTTTTATTGTTTTGGGTTGTGGCTTTTGGAAAACAAATGACTTGGAATTGTTGATTCGATTTGTTTTGAAAAGCGTTGAGATTTGTATATGAAAACAATATGCATGAAATGATGCTTTTTATTGTTTTGTGGCTTTTCGGAAAACAATGATTATGGAAATGTCGATTTCGATTGTTTTGAAAAGCGTGAGATTTGTGTAATGTTTTTGAGTCCTGTGCGACTGTTTTAATGATTTGCTCCAAGGGACTGTGCGGCCCGAGGAACGAAGGTCTATGACCTTGGGCAGAATATCAGGTAATCACGTCTTTGGCCGGACGAGTGGTTACGTTCAGTTAGAGCTCTAGTCTGTCTGCCATCTAGGTAATTCATGGGGTAACGGGAATTGGTTATTGATAACTCATGACATTACGTGTTTTTAGGGAATAAAGTGTGAGTTGCTTCCTTATTAACGGTTTTTAAGGGGACAAGGTGTAAGTTGTTTTCCTTATTAACGACTTGGTACGAATTGGTACGTTTTGGTACGTTATGGTACGATTGATAGAAATCAAGGTGTGAGTTGCTTTCTATGTTATTTTGATAGAATTCAAGTGTGAGTTGTTTTCTATGGTACGTTATGGTACGATTGATAGAAATCAAGGTGTGAGTTGCTTTCTATGTTATTTTGATAGAAATCAAGGTGTGAGTTGCTTTCTATGTTATTTTGATAGAATTCAAGTGTGAGTTGTCTTCTATGGTACGTTATGGTACGATTGATAGAAATCAAGGTGTGAGTTGCTTTCTATGTTATTTTGATAGAATTCAAGTGTGAGTTGTTTTGAGAATAATGTTTAAACTGAGATTGTTTGTTTTAATGTAATCTCCTGAACTAAATTTCTATGCAGGGATTACTATGATTTTATCGATTGTTTTAATGTAATCTCCTGAACTAAGTTATATGCAGGGATTACTGCTTTTTGGATTGTTGTTTTAATGTAATCTCCTGAACTAAGTTATATGCAGGGATTACTGCTTTTTGGATTGTTGTTTTAATGTAATCTCCTGAACTAAGTTATATGCAGGGATTACTGCTTTTTGGATTGTTGTTCTGATGTGATCTCCTGAACTAAGTTTCAATGCAGGGATTATTGATTTTACTTAATTTGATTTTTTTTAAGTGTGGTTGTGGTTGTGATTTGGTGTGAGTTGTTTCGAGTTACTCATACGGGCTTGCAAAAGCTTACCGGGTTTGTTGTGTGACAACCCGGTGCACCATTCCAACGGTGTAGGGGTTAATCCTGCAGGGTAGGATAATCGGGGCTGAAGCTGAGGTAGCTTGTTGGCAGCAGAACTGGTAGGAAGCAAACTTGTTTGGTTTTGTCATTGTTATGACTTCCGCTATGTAGTAAACTCTGAGGAGCTTTTGCGTTTTATCTTGTTGTTGACAATTTAATTCGTAAGCTTATGTAATATATGACTCTGTGGGCGGGTCAATATTGACATAGTGGGTTCAGGGCATCAATATGTATGTTGTATAAAGGGAAAAAGTTTTCCAGGTATTTGGTATTAATGGCTGAACGTTCACGCATGTATAATTATGGGGTTATATATCGGTTTTTAATTGTGTTAAAAATCAGGGGCGTGACACTATTGCCCCTCTATTAGGGGGCAATAGATGTCTATTGGGGGCAAAAAAAACTTTCCGGTGAGATTTTCAGCAAATTCCGGTGGGCGGCAGCCGGTGACCGGAATCCGGCGACTGGTGACAGGATTCCGGCGAAAGTTGGCCGGATTCCGGCGAAAGTTGACAGGATTCCGGCGACCGGTGACCGGATTCCGGCGGCCGGT
Source organism: Rosa rugosa (assembly GCF_958449725.1). Classification (NCBI taxonomy): domain Eukaryota; kingdom Viridiplantae; phylum Streptophyta; class Magnoliopsida; order Rosales; family Rosaceae; genus Rosa; species Rosa rugosa. The sequence continues at coordinate 38,713,930 of NC_084822.1, forward strand.
GACGGGCTCCGGCGAAGTCTCCTATGGTTTCTCTCTCTTCCATTTTCTCTATCTCTCTCTCTAAGTAACAAAGGGGTGAGGGGTAAAATGGTATTAAAAAAAAATTAAAAACAAAAAAAAATCTTAATAGGGTATTAGGAAAGACTCCCTTAGAGTGTATTGGGTAAGAGAGAATTAAAAAAACTTAATGGGGTAAGTGGGAAAAAAATCCCTAGAAATGGGGTAAATGGACAAAACCCCATTAATTTAGTTTGAGAAAAAGGCTGTAGTTCTTTTCACTTTCTGGATCAAGAATCTCTACTTTAAATTCTTGGCATTTTGTTTTCGTCATTTTCGGTGATTGAGCTAACCACTGAACCCGCATTATTGCCCCAGTTTGCATTATTGATGGAGCTTTAATCATAACGTTAGAAGTATCGAGATCATGCAATATTATAATTTGCAAGAACATATATCTACCCTTTGAGGCTGTATCTGACCCATGAACAATATCAAGCTTGGCTTTTTACTGAATTTTATTTCTGCCCTGCTCGAGTCGACTTCCTTCCGATCCAACCCCAGACCTTGCACTATAAGAACATCTCTTTCCCTGCCAATAGAGATTGATCATGAAGCTAGGATAAGAAGGTACCTTCGTTCTATGGTTCACATCCACCCTTTTCAGGGCTTTCCAGCACCATGACCAAAATCTAAAATTAGTTCGATCCTTACCCAAAGTCTAAGTCTCAAACCCAGCAAAGCTCATCAATCATTAATAGCAACATATATCATCCTCTCAAGTCTTATTTTCAACCCCCCACCCATAAATCCATAATCACTATATAATCTAGCTAATTCGGACCTTCTCTTAAAGATAGATAATTCCAGGCCTTATGATCCATTCCTTTTGGGGCGCCCTGGCCATGAATAACTTGGGTCAGATCTGATTACATGCATATACTCAGGTAAAGTCTATAATTGATTGATGATATTACTTAGTACTGCTACAGACAATTAATTATATAGTGTGTCAATTCCTAGCTTGTATTAACCTTCTGCAGTATACCAAAATGCTAGCTATAGGGATGAAATGGGCAGATACATATAATAGGTGTTTTTTTGAATAAAGTAAAAACAGTAATAATATAAGTGCCCAAAATAATAAAAGGTTTAACCATATAATCAGTAACTTTTTTCGTTTTTTTTTTTTTTTTTTTTTTTTTAGTAGAAAAGGTCATCCATTCATTATAATTTAGCAAGCAGTACAAAAACGAAGTATTCCTAGGGGTCATCATAAAACGTCGTTTACAGAGGACTCTAAAATCTTATTCTAAAGACAGAATAAGAACCCAAATACCTCAAGTACACCTACCTTTTAAAGTTACGCACTTTTATTCTAAACAAGAACTAAGAACTCCGAAGGTTTAAATGGACAACATAGTTAATGGTTCCTGCGACCTGAAAACAAAATTTAAATAATCCTTGGAGTAGAGAGTGACTCCTCACCCTCCACTCCTTCCTTAGGCAGCAGCACCTCACCCAATATAGAAGGCTTTACCGACTTCAAGGCCAAGTACAGCACAAGGCCCAAATTCCCATTAAAAGCCCAATAAGAAACCCTAGCCCAGCTAAGAGGGATGTTAGCCTCCTCCATAGCGAAATTGCCGCCACCGTAAGCGGACGGACCACCATCAACCACCAGCACCGCACCACTACCAGTGCTCAAGGGCAAGAACCAAATCTAGTTGTCCATACCACGAGCGTCGTCACCAGCCGCTTCACTGCCACCAACAACAACACCAGCATCTGCAAACTGATTAAAGCCTGCAACCTAGCCTGAATCCACCTCCCGGTCACAGCTGCCTGCATATCCATCGTCTCTTGTATGACCACCGACGACCCCGGACACGTCGCACTACACCAAATTTTCGCCCCCATCTCCAAGCAAACTGCCATCAACGGCAGAAGCATCCCGACCCAAGATCCCCTGTCAAAAACCGATAGACTGTCGAACCAGAGCAGCCGCGCGCGAGCCACCAGTCCTCCTTAGATCGCACCATAGAGCCCGAATCCAAAGTTTGCACACAGCCGCCCGATTTCAAAGAAGCCCCAATCCAAGACAACTCCCCGGACAACAGAAACTTAACAAAAATGAGAAAGAAACTATAAGCCATGAAGCGAGTAATGGCCAATGCCATTAAGGTTTGGAAATCTTGGAAGTTTTGTCTAACGTAGGAAACCGACGATAACCCTAGCAGAGCACTAGGTCACTTTTAGTGAGAATACAGTGGAATTTAATAAAGATTTCGTTTCTTTTTCCCAAACTCAATGATGCTATGATATTAATCAATACGTACTTTAGTGTTTTTCTTTTTCTTATGCTATGATATTAACTAGTTCAAGACATCTTTCTCTTTTAGTGTTTTTCTTATTCTTTAAATAAAGTGCTTCTTTCCAACCAAAATATGTGTTATCTTCTAGGTTCTTTTCGGTTTTCACGTTTTCAAAGCTGAATAGGCAATGGTTTTTTTTTGGACTAATAACGAGGCTATATACTTTTAGAGAGAACGCGCCCCACGCGCGGAAAAAAGGAAAATCTCGGAGGTTTGTTCTCTCCCGGTCGAACGCTGCCGGTGATTCTGCCGCCGCGTTCCAACCCGGGAGGGGATGTCGTGGCTGATTAGTGGCAGGCCCTCAGTGCAGAGATGCGGTCCAGGGGAGGAGGGTGGGTTCTTGAAATCGGGTTGGGCAGATCGTCCTCGATCTGTCCTTCTGGGTTTAGGGGCGACCACGGCTGAGGTATTGCGGTGGCTTGTTTCTTTCCGGCGGTGGGACATGGCGTCATCGAATATGCGGGATGGATTGTGGCGGAGGTGGGTAGATCGCGGCAGAGGGGATCCCCGTAGGGATCTGTTTCTGTCGTGCGTTGGGATCTGGTTGTGGTTGTCAGCAGGATGTAGATCCTGTTTGCAACTGGGCACAGTGCTGCGGTGGTGTTAGGGAGTGGCGAGGCAGTGGGGGGATGACGATGGTGTTTGCCGGCGGCGGGAAGGGGTATCTGCAGTGCTTGATTGCTGGTGGGGGAAGTGGTGTATGGGCCGAGTCCCTGTCTTTGGGCCTTGTTGTCATTTGGGTCTAATTAAGGTTTTTTGTTTGGTTTTATTTAGGGTTTTTGGTTTGGTTAGTTTAGGTTTAATAAGTCCCTACTCCTTCGAGCTAGGGTTTGGGAGTCGTGTTCTGTTTGGCGTGCCATTATTGTGGCGTTACTCCGAGGAATTATGGGTTTTAATTTCGGTGCTTTCTGGTTGTCAACGTGAGGGTGGATTGCCTTTGCACGTGGTCTGGCGGTACTTGGACACGGTGTTGAAGAGGGTAAATTGGCTCGGTCTAATGTTGGTGGCAAGGTTGTATCGGTACTCTCGGGAAGTAGCTCGTGGTTTCGGGCGTAAAATTTGGTTAGGGGTTGGGCTCATTTGGCTCATGGATGTTGCTATTAGCGACGGACCCATAACTATAGATCTTTGTAGGAATGTGTGTCGTGGTGTAGTACCACAACCGGTCATTCCAATGCGTTGTAATCTTTTCGGTTATTAATGGATTTTATTTCTTCTCAAAAAAAAAAAAGCTGAATAGGCAATGCATTTGTAGACGCATGTATTTGGCTTCAGTGTTTGTAATACTCTTCTTATGATCTCAATGATCGTTATTAATGAATTTCATTTCTAAACACTAAAAGTTGCAATTTAGAAAGAAGTGATAGCAAACAAATGAAAACCAAGAGTGAACTCTCTCGAAATCCTAGTGCCGCCTTTGGGCTACTTCCATGGAGGTTCTCGTCGCCTCCACATCCATGTTCGTTGGTAGATCGATTCACGGTATGGTGGGCTGCGGCGATGATCAGATGGTTCAATCTTGGGCTCCGTGGCAAACTGGGTTTTTTATACTGGAAATTTCAAATCGGAAGGAACCGGGCTTGGCCGACTTTCGTTCACTTGGTTCGGATTGCTTTGATCTTGCTATTGCTGCAGGTGATATTGGATGGTGGCGGCTTTGTGGCTCTACATCGCTATTCGTCGAAATCGGGCTGGTTCCAGCCTTAGCCAAGACTGCAGTTGCCGGAGTTGCATATGATGTCGAAAAAGATGGATAGTAACAGCTTCACCGAAGCCATCAATCTTGATTCTAGTGTTGTTTCGGCGCTGCCGGACATAGCCTCCAACATCTCAACGGTAGGGATTAGATTTGGTTCTGGGTGTCCAAATCAATATGGTTGGCTGTGTATTTGGGTTGTGTTTGGACCCAAGTTCAACCTGGTTTTAGGTTTCGACGGCAAGGGTTCTCTCGCTGTGGTGGTTTTCTGATCGACCAAAGACGATGGTGGCGCCGCCGTCATGGTCGCGTCCAACAGGGCAGCTAGATTTGGGCCTCAGTAGGCTTCTTGGGCCTGTAGCTGGTTTTGGAGCTCTGTTAGTGCTGGGGTCAAATGTCTAGTGGGTCTCTTGTCCTTGATGGGCTTCTTGGGCCGCTGAGCGGGCTTGAAGCTTTGAAGATAGATTTTGGGCCTAGTTTTCTTGGGTCCAAAATGACTTTTAGGTTTTTATACACACCTTTTAGTTTTTTTTTTTTTACTTTGTCAAGGGGAACCCAAAGGCTTCCTAGGCCCAAGATAAACCCCTTCGGCGCATGTGAAATGCTCCAACTGTGCATTGCAGCACAGTGCCTGGCCACTTTGACAGCTTCGGGGTTTGAACCTAGATTGGGGAGCACACCCAACTAGGCAAGAACCACTAGGCCACTTGCAGTGGTTTACACACCTTTTAGTTAGTTTCTACTTAAACTAACCTATTACTATGCGTACTGGTCATAGTTGAATAAACTTGCTTGAATAATAAGTGAGCATGACATGTCGAATGAATGATCATATCATATGTATCACCGTGTTGTGTTCATCACAGCTTCTTGTCTATCTGTAGATGGTAGCGGGAGAATATGTAATTGTCATTCTGGCCTTACCTTTATTATTAATGCAAAGCCCTTGAGACGCATTAGTTCAAAAAATTTAGAAAGAAGTGTTGTAAATACTGGAAAGTGGGGTGGGGATATATAGAGGCAAGATCCACGATAAAGATCCAAATTTCATAAGAAGATTATTTATAAAAAAATTTCAACCAAATTGAAAATCGTTAAAACATTCATAATCATAATTTATAATTTATGAACATAAAATCTTCATGTTTGACAAATTTAGTTTATTCATTGATTTGATCTAGTTTGATATCGTAACGATTACCGATTTAGAAGAAATTTTCAGAAGTGATCTACTCATGTATATTTAAATATCTAACGGTTGATTTTCCAAAATATAATCAAACAGTGGGTCTCACAATCATTAATTAGAAAGTCTTCATGAAGTCCTCATTTTAAGGTCCTCGTTAGAGCTTGAATTTCATTCTCTTAAAAGTAATTTTTGAATTTCATTCTCTTAAAAGTAATTTTTTAATTGTCTGTGGGCATAGCTAGGGCTGTCAATTTCGACACGACCCGATAACACGACTCGAAACCCGCACGAAATAAAGCAGGTTGAACTCGCACGATTAAAAAGCGGGTCAGCCATGGGTCAACCCGCCATGACCCATTTAATAAATGGGTCAACCACGGGTCAACCCACCAACACGAAGTGAACCCGTATAACCCGATTATGCTATACTTCTTCTTAAAATTTTGGGCGTTGGGAGTATTTGATCATAGGATTAGACAATTTGAAATATTTTGCTTTATAATTATTAGATTTAATTATTTATGAATATATATATAATTATTTATATTCTTAGTCTTGTGGAGTTTTTAGTGAATTTAATCAATTTATGCATTTTTTTAGTTAAATGTGTCGCATTGTTAACCCTTAAATGGGTCATTTTGTCTAACACGACACAACCTATTTGTTAAATGGGTTAAGCGGGTTGGAAATGGATAACCCGTTTAATAAATAGGTTGGGTTTGGGTTTAAATTTTTGACACGATTATTAAATGGGTTGGGTTTGGGTTTGTATATTGCGACACAACAAATACCTTGACCCGACACGAACCCAACCCGACACGACCCATTGACAGCCCTAGGCATAGCCTCTGAGGTCTTCAATGATAATGGATATATATTTTCAATAATACAGAGGTTGTGTCACCTTATTGCAATTTCAAAGGCTAGACCTTTATTTCATTTTGACAGTTGTTCTTCGCATTTTGGTAATAGGGTTGTTCTTTAATTTAGTTGTTTTGGCGCCAAAATAGCTTCCCTTGCAGTTGTAGGATAGAATATGGTCATACTGAAGTAGCTGTTTTGCATAAATCTCAAATCTGCGAAGAACTAAAGAAAACGAGATATGATAGATCCTTCAAAACAAAAAATGAAGTGAGATATATACGTGTTAAAAGATCAGACAAGTAAATGTGATTCTTATAGTTTGTTTCTATTTAATTTGGTAGTTTAGTGCAACCTTTCTTGGTGTTTAATATGATGATTTGGTTTTAATGAAAGGCGCAGAGAAAGCTATAAAAGGCAGCAAATTGAGCATGTCGGAAAAACAATCTCTGAATGGAGATGAAATTGTTGTGGAAGTTGAAAGCGAAGAGAGCAATGAAGCAAAGCGGACTTGTTCAAAAGGCTCAGAATCTTCAGCTCCCAAGCAAATCAGTCAAGTGGAATTGCAGGAGTCTGGTCCCGGCTTTCCTCCATCAGATATATCCTGGCTTAACCCCACTAATCCCCCCATGATACCCGCCCTCAATGAGACCCTCACTAGGAGAAAGTCCTTGCAGAGATTAGCTTACTCTAAACCCAAGTCACGATTTGGTGAACTACCATATCACGCTTATTTGGATATGTTACTTGAAGACACTAGTAGTTTAGATGAGCAGGTTGGTGCAAGTTTTCATGGTAATAGCGGCTCATTCACTAGGACTGTCTCCAGCAGTTCTTCCAAGTCCCCAGAGATGCTGTCTCCGGAGAGGCCGAAGAATAAGGATAAAAAGCTCTACAAGAAGGCTAAATTGCTGTCTCCGGAGAGGCTGAAGTATAAGGATAAAGAACTCTACAAGAAGGCTAAATTGAATAGAGATAAGCAGTGGAAAGCATTTAACAAGAAGATCTTGATTAAGCCGACTGTTTTTCTGTGCATTTTGGTTTGTTTAGTGGCTAGCTTCACTTATGAGAAACTAAAGAATCTTATGGTTTGGGGATTGGGGATTTGGAAATGGTGTGTGCTTGTAATGGTGATGTACTGTGGCGTGTTTATTGCGAATTGGTTTATGCGGTTTTTAATTTTTATGATTGAGACGAAGTTCTTGCTTAGGAAACAGAAGGTGTTGTATTGTATTCAAGGAATGGAGGAGAGTGCTCGGGTTTTCATATGGTTGGGTTTGGTTCTTCTCACATGGCTACTCCTGTTCAACCATGGGGTTGAGATTGAGCGATCAAAGACTTGCACCAGGATTTTGCATTATGTTTTGTGGACTCTTGTTTCTGTTCTCGTTGGGGCATTTTTGTGGCTGTTAAAAACTCTTCTGCTTAAGTTCTTAGCATTTGATTTCCAATCATACACCTTCTTTGATAGAATCCAAGAATCAATCTTCCATCAGTACGTTCTTCAGACCCTTTCAGGCAATCCACTACCAGACAAAGCACGGTCACAGACACTAAATTTCATGACGACACACAGAAACAATATTGCTGAGAGCGAGAAACAGGCCATTGATATGGGAGACCTTCAAAAGATGAAACAAAAGAAGGTTTCACCTTGGACCATGAAGGTATTGGTAGATGCAGTTTCTACTTCTGGGTTATCCACTATGTCCCATACATTCAATGATTGGAAAGATGCAGCGGATGAAGGGAAATATAAGAAGATTACCAGTGAGATAGAAGCAGCTACTGCTGCCTATCATATTTTTAGGAACGTTGCTGAGCCTTCCAAGTGAGAAAAGCCTACCTTATCTAAGTGCTCACTTATGATAAATATCTTGTTTCCCTTTTCATATTTAGTTTTGTTTGATATCTTATGTATGAGTAGGTACATTCACGAGTCGGACCTTTTGAAGTTCATGACTAAGGAAGAGGTGAAGCTTGTGTGGCCGCTGATTGACGTAGCAAAGACTGGACAAATTGGCAAAAATGATTTAACAGATTACGTGGTAAGACCTTTTCGTTTTATTGATCTTAACTTCCGCATGTTGTAGATCTTAATTGGCTTCTGGATATCTAGTTCCATGTTGTTAGCATGTATTTCATTACATTGATCCTATACTCTTTATGCTATACTCGATCATGCATGCCTTTCAATTAATGTAAATACAATATAGTGATATGGAGAAATAAGAATTTGATAACTCGATTCTGTTGCATTTGTTTACATTAATTCTTTTTCATCTTCTAGCTAAGCTCGTCTTGGGTACCTTGGTGTTTGCCATACCCTTACTTTTTTATTTTTTTTACTTTTAGTAAATGAATATAGTGGAAACCTACTGAACTGGTCAACAGGTTACCCAATTAAATATCGACATGTGTCATTTTTAAAAATAAAATTTACCATATTAACAACACACTCTTTCTTGATATGTAACATTGTTAAAAATCATGTAACAAGTATTGTCAAAATAATAAATTACACATAGTTGAACTACAATTACGACTTATGACAACAATTGTTGTGGTTATTGTAATTGAGTGGTCAAAGATGTAAATATTATATTTGGACAACTTTTATCAAATTTAGAACCTTGATTATCAAATGGAGAAGCTCCTTAAATACTGAGTTGTTACATATCTTTTGGTCTAATTTTAATTTTACCATGTTCACAACACAAATGTTGTCGGAATTGTAAAATGGTTGGTAATCTTGTAAATGGTATAGTTTTTGAAGTAATTACTACAATCAGAACAAACGTTACCACTTTTACACCAATAGTTGCGAGTTATGGTAAAATATGTAGTCATTGAGTAATTATTCCATTAATGATAAAAATATAAAGATTTACCACTTTGACAACAAATTTGTTGTTGCACTTGTTAAATTGTCCATAAATTAGTACATTAGTTTAGGTTGAGTAATTAGTATAAATAGGACAAAAGTTACCGCTTTTACATCAATTGTTGTGATTGTGGTAAAATGTGTAGTCATTGTAGTAATCATTTCATTAATGATAAAAACATAAAGATTTACCACTCTGACAACAAATTTGTTGTCATACTTGTTAAATTGTCTTTAAATTAGTACATTAGTTTAGGTGGAGTAATTACTACAAATAGAACAAAAGTTACCGCTTTTACATCAAGTGTTGTGGGTTGTGATAAAATGTGTAGTCATTGTAGTAATAATTTCACTAATGATAAAAACATAAAGATTCATACATGTTCTATTTTATATAATATTTACCACTATGAGGACTCATGTAACCACTTTGAGGACACATGTGGTAATTAGAAAAAAAAATCCGCATTAAAGTAAATAAGGTCTTCGTTAGAGAAAAGTAGGTTCTCATTTGAGTAATTAAGTCCTAAAAGTGGTAATTGTAATAGGTTCTCATTAGAGTAAAGTAGATTCTCATTTGAGTAAATAAGTCCTAAAGTAGGTTCTCATTTGACTACATTTAAAAGAAATATTATTTATTTTTACATTAATTGTTGTCGTTGTCGTAAAATGCATGTAAAAAGAATTATATTTGGTTAAGGAAACTACTAATGATATAATTAATTGGTAATAAAGATTACTTAACTAATACTAATTTTACGAACTTAGGTGATAAGGTTTTTGTTTTTAATAAGGAAAAAACGTAATTTTCAATTGTGTAATTGTCCATTAATAACAAGCATTAATCAAGCATTAATTCACTAATAATAAAATTAATTAGTAATATAGACTATTTAACTAAAAGTAATTCGGTGAACCTAGGATAGAAGGTTCTTTTAATTTTTTTTGAAAAAGGAAAAATCATAATTGTCAATTGTCAATTGATAATCAAACATTAATTGGCTTTATTGTTTTCACTGTCTTTATTGTTTTCAATTCAATTAGTAGTTTGTGTTACAAAAAAAAATAGAAAAGCTAAGGGCTAAACAAGTTACCAATTTGTTAAATATTTTGAACCATTGGATATATTACTAATCCAATGGTCCAAAATATTTAACAAAATGAGGGTATGACAAACACCAAGGTATCCAAGAATTCTCCAAGCATAAAGAAAAGAATATTAAAAGATTCATTTGGTCCATTGTGTTTGATATCGATCTTCTTGGCATAGCAAAAATAATCTTTACTTGGTTAAGTGTAGCTAACATCTTCGATTCTTCCCATCACAATAATGTTTTTTATTGACATCTGCAGATTGAGAATTTATGATAAGACAGAAAGAAAAAGCAGCATTTTGTAATCTGTGTTTTTCTTTCTTTTCTTTTTTTTTCTTTTTTGGCAAGGCAGCAGTTTGTAATCATATGCCACTTCAGTTGGTACCATGACTGTGTTCTTGGAGTTTCTGTGCTTTGATGATTCTAAATTAAGTGGTGGAACATTTTTTTTCAGGTAAAGGCCTACAAAGATCGCGAAGCATTAGCTTATGCTTTACAAGACACCAAAACAGCTGAAAAGCAATTTGACAGACTTGTGACTGGCATCCTGATTGTTATTACCGTTATAGTGTGGCTTCTATTGTTGGAAATTGCGAACACCAAAGTACTTGTTTTACTCTCATCACAGATCGTATTAGCAGCTTTTATGTTCGGAAACACATGCAAGAATATATTTGAAGCTATCGTCTTTGTATTTGTAATACATCCGTTTGATGTTGGTGACCGCTGTGTTGTTGATGACGTTCCGGTAAGAGTTAATTACTGTTTACTCCCTATACTTATAGGGTTTCATCGTTTCAGTCCCTAACCTTCGAATTTCACCTAAAAGGTCCTTGAACTCTCAATTTCCTCCTATTTCGTCCCTGCCGTCAAGCTCCGTCCAAATTGTCCGTTAAATTGCTGACGTGGCATTCCTCACGCGCTGAAATACCTAATTTACCCTCACTTAGTTTTTTTTTTTTTTTTTTTTTTAAGTTATTTATACTCTTCTCTCTCTCTTGTTTTTTTTTTTTTAGCCTCTTCTTCTTCTAGCTCTCTATCCTCCTCTGGGTTTTTTTTAATTTATTTATTTTCTTTTTTATCCACTTGCATCAGTGCTATGGATCTTCAAACCAAACAGAAAAGCAAGCAAAGTTCTAAACAATCTCCACTCAACGCAAAAGCAATCAACTGTCAAGTATCAATTCATCTATAAACGTTTTTTTCCTATCACAGTGACGGTGTCTACCGAAAAATTCAGAGTCAACCAAGCACAACCTAGATCTGGCAATTACAACTTCGACAGAAAATTGCACTGCACCAAATTCGTAATACATCTTCCAAGAGTGAAAATGCATAACTTCATCATCCCAAAACCCTAGTCCAATTTCCAAACCTCACATTCTGACCAATACATAAAAATCAGCATGTCAATCTTTCAATAATCAAACTTTCTACCATTTCCTTCGAAACAAAAACCGACTCAAAAATCAAATTCCAGAGCTCAAAAGAGAGGAAATTCATGAAAACCCAGTCACAAAAAACCACTCAGAATTCACAAAATTACAGATTACATCAACGATTACAACAATTCAAGTTCATCTTCTACGAATTTCAACGCACCAAAAACCAACGGCGACGAGATTAACAACATGCATTTGAATTATCAAGTTCTCAATGCTACGATTCTTTCAAATTCTTCAAGAACAGAAACAGTGAGAATTACATAAACCTAATCAATCTGTTCTCGCATTTTCCCAGACTGAAGAGAAATTTGAGAGCGACGACTCACCTGGTTGTTGTTGTTGTTGGGTTGGAACATCTTCCTTCTTCTCCTTCCGAGTTGACTCAGTGAGTCAGCTCTCCCTCTCTGACTCGCTCTCTCTCGCTCGCTCTCTTCCTTCTTCAACTGAAATTTTAGCTATTAAGGGGAGGAGAGAATCTGAAATATCATTTCTTCCAGCTCTCTAAAACCGGGCATCACCATCCTCTTCACGCGCTTCACCCACACAAGTTAGCGCCACAACCACCACCACTACCATGGCCTCATCTCGCCCTCTGCCGCCGAAGCCTCCCGATCTCGACCTCACGATCGTCTCCGCCAAGCACCTGAAGAACGTCAACCGGAAGAACGACGACCTCAAGCCCTACGCCGTCTTCTGGGTCGACCCCGACCTCCGCCTCGCCACCAATAACGACGACTCCGGCTCCACCAGATCCGTCTGGAATGAGCGCTTCGCTCTCCCCCTCTCCTTCTCCCTCCACGACTTCTTCCTCACCCTCGAAATCTTCCACTCCAAACCCTCTTCCACTCCCAAACCCTTAGTCGGCCCTCTCCACCTCCCCCTCAAAGACCTACGCGACCCGGATAAACAGAGGAGAGAGATGGAAGAAAGTAGAGGTAAAAAGAAAAACAAAAAAGAGAGAGAGAAGAAAAAAAAATAATAATAATAATAATAATAATAATAATAAGTGAGGGTAAATTAGACATTTCAGCGCGTGAGGAATGCCACGTCAGCAATTTAACGGACAATTTAGACAGAGCTTGGCGTCAGGGACGAAATGGGAGGAAATTGAGAGTTCAGGGACTTTTTAGGTGAAATTCGAAGGTCAGGGACTGAAACGACGAAACCCTATAAGTATAGGGAGTAAACAGTATTTAATCCTTCCGGTAACTTGCCTAACTCTTACTTCATCAGGCTGGGTACTTTAATCAAATTCTATTAGCTAATACCTGGTAACCTGACAGTTGATAGTTGAGGAGATGAACATCTTTACTACAGTCTTCTTGAAGTCTAACAATGAGAAGGTATACTATCCGAATTCAGTTTTATCCACAAAAACCATCAGCAATTATTACAGAAGTTCAGATATGAAAGATACTGTGGAGTTCTCGATTGCTTTGACACCTGTGGAGAAGATAGTCAAGCTCAAAGAGAGAATTAAGGAGTGAGTTGCTTGAATCTTTTACTTGTGTGTGCGCGCGCGCGCGTGTGCATACATGCGTGCGTGCCTGCGTGTGTGTGAGATCATAAGCGAATTACTGGTTGACCAGTGAGCAATGAATTTGGACTGCTCCTTTGTGTTTACTTTTTAGCAATTTGCTTCTGCTTGTTCAGGTATTTGGAGAGGAACCCTCAGTATTGGCATCCAAAGCATAATGTGGCGGTGATCGATTTCGAAGATGTGAACAAGTTAAAGATGGCAGTGTATTTTCATCACACTATGAACTTTCAAGAATTTGAAGAAAAGAATGTGCGCAGAGCCGAGCTAGTTTTCGAATTGCTGAAAATTCTTGAAGAGCTAAATATCACATACTCTATGCCGCCCCAAGAAGTCCACCTCAAAACTAAATCAGAAGCAATTGCTGCCTAAAGGAGATCAAACGCAATCTGATCTATGGCCAGAAGATCAGTTGAATCAAAGGTCCAAAATAAGCTCGCTCAGATTGATGAGGTGACAGTGTGTTACATTACGTACCGTAATTAATTTGTTTTTTCTGTTACGTTAACAATTCTTAGGGGTGAATGAGCATATTCACTCCAGTTGTCGATTAACATATTTTTACTTAATAAATTTATAATCCAACGGTCAATATCTTAAATTATTCTGTAAAGATCATCTCTGTAAAAAATCAATCGAATCGGAAATCGTTTAATTATCTAATTAAATCAAACAAATGGATGGTTCTAATAACACTTATAATTACTATGATGAACCGTTCATGTATTTCATAGAAATGAATAACTAAAAGGTCTTCAATTTGATTGATTTTTTACAGAGTTAATCTTTATATTACGTTATACAATATGAATGGTTGGATTAGAAAATTATAAAGTTATTATGCGTTAATCGCAAGAGAATGTAAATTTGCTCAGGGTGTAAGAGGTGAACCTAAGAATTGTTCCTATTTTTTTTTTTTTTTTGAAATAAGAATTGTTCCTATTAGGAACGCTATGACTTGAATTTTATAGGAAACTGGTTGCAATCAATCTATGTATAAATTTCTTGAATTGCCTTAATGGAATCAATCATCATAATCGTATAAAAGCGTGCAGGTCGTTAGTTTTATTCATCAACAAAAAGTAGAAGATGACTAGTCATCAGGTCGTTTCATTATATCTTCGCTCTAAGATTAACAATGCACTTCGCATTTCATTACAATCTACAAAGTTGCAATAATGAATGAATCAATCTATTTGGCTTTTTAGATTTGGAGTCTTCGAGTCTTGACCATCACCGTTGGCATTGGACTTTATCACTTTCTTTGCACCAAGTAATGAATCAACAATCACTACTACAAAAATTGCATTGCATACACAACGGTGTTCCACCGTTGTCCCAATTTCAAAGTTTTGTCGTATATCTTGCTGTTGTGTGATCACAACACTCCAACAACGGTGAATCACCGATGTCTGCTGATCATAGAGTTGACGCCTCAGGTAACACCGTTGTGCCAATTTTGCGCATGTCAATGCCAGAAATTGAATGTGAGACATGCGCCTCATGTATTTGTTGTAATATGGTAGTACAATACTATTTTAGCATACTGAAACAAGATGCATGAATCTAGACTAATCTATGTCTAAGTACTGTCTGGGAGGTACATATACATGACTATAAAGTAGAGAGGGAATCAAGAAATTGATTCTCAATTAATCAGAATCAACCAATAATTACTCTAACATCCCCCCCTCAAACTTAAGGTGGTAAATTTGAAGCCAACTTGAGTTTGAAAACTAATGCTTTGGAACGGCCAGGTGGATGTGTCTTGGTGAACAGATATGCTGGTTGATCAACAGAAGAAATTGGACAATGGCTAACAATACCACGAGCAATGCGTTGACGCCCATAGTGACAATCACTTTCAATATGCTTTATGTGTTCATGAAAGATATCATTTTGGGCAATGTAGATATATAGCACTTTGTTATCACAATAAAGAGGTGGTAGAGGAGTGAGAGACGCTCATATTCTCAAGTAACCACCGAAGCCAAATAAGCTCTTGAGTAGTATCAGCAATAGGCACGGTACTCAGCCTCAGTGCTAGACCTGGAGTTGAGTGATTGCTTTTTATTGCGCCAAGATATGAGAGACTCCCCTAAGAAGAAACAGAAGCCTGTGGTAGAACGACGATCAGTAGGATCACCTGCCCAATCAACATCAGAATATACAGAAAGCTCAAGAGATGAATGAGCAGAAAAATGAAGACCATGAAATAAAGTGCCCTTTATATATCAAAGAATGCAGAAAACAGCAGCAAAATTAGTAGAGCGAGGAGCAGACATAAATTGGCTGACAATATGAACAGTCAAGCAATGTCGAGCCAAGTAACAGTGAGATAGACTAGACTACCAACAAGTTGGCGATACAAGTGGAGTACCATTAACATGAGTGAGTTTTATATTGGTCTCAAGTGGACTAGATTTCTGTTAAGCCCACTCGAGAAACAAGATCAGATGCATATTTGGCTTGAGAAAGAGCATAACCATCTGAATGGGATGAGACTTCGAGACCAAAAAATAGCTAAGATGGCCAAGATCTTTCATCTTGAAGTGTTGGCTAAGATAATTTTTAAGATTAGAAATACGAGAAATATCATCCCCAGTGGTTATCATATCATCAACATAAAGTAAAAGAAAAGTAACACATTGTCTCGTCTTACGAATGAAAAGAGTTGAATCATATATAGGGACATGAGGTGAAACTATATTCTCCAATAACACTGCTGAACTTAGAAAACCAAGCACGAGGGGCTTGCTTAAGGCCATACAAAGCTCGACGAAGTTTGCAAATCTTGTTAGGAGGATGATGATAGCTAGGAGCTGCCCCGTCTGTGGGTCCTACACACCACAACCAGAACGAGAAAAATGACATCAAGACCAAGATCACATAGTTGACCAACAGAGAGGAGATTTAACGTAAGTTTGGGAATTAAGTAAGTGTCAGAAAGTGATAAATTATAAGTGAAAATTGTGCCATTGTGGGTAATAGACATATTAGAACCATCAGCCGTATGAATGTTTGGCACATGAGAAGTATATTGTTTGGGACTAAAAATGGTTGGGTCGGATGTCATGTGATTACAACATGTATAATAAAAAAACCAAGAAGAGTTAACTGAGGTAGCTGACATGGCAGAAGGTGGAGATGTACTACAATTAAAAAGAACCTTTTTTAAAATGGATTTTAAATAACTCACAGAAAAATAGATGTTGGAAGAATCTGAAAGATTAAGATAATCCACATTTGAACATTGATTAGTAGCAACAGCAACAGAATGAGAATTGAAGCTAGATTAATCTTTCCAAACCCTTTTTTTTGGACAATCTAACAGAAATTGACCTGGCTGATGATAATATTTGCACGCCCTATTGTCCATGGTAAAACAACAAGAAGGAAAACAATGATGTGTTGACTTTTAATAAAGGATTAATTTCAGTTTACCCCCCCTGAAGTTTGGGGGTGTCATCATTTCACCCCCCGACTCTCAATTTCACTTTTTTACCCCCTAAACTTTCTAATTTTTGTCTTCCGTGCCCAATCTCTGATGCTCCGTCCAAACTGGACGTTAAATCCGACCATTAAGGGCTAAAATGGTCATTTCAAGACAAAAAAAAAAACCAAAAAAAAAGAAAGAAAAAAACTCCCTCTCTCTCTCTCTCTCTTCTCTTCTGCAACTCCCTCTCTCTCTTCTACTGTTCTACATACCTCCTCGGCCAACTCCGCCAGCTTGTCCTTGATCTGTAAAATCAAAAATCGTGGTTATCTATGTCAAATTATTCTTCTAACTAAATCTCAATTATGTGGGAATCTGGATACCAAACATCAAACACCATTCATCAACCGATTCAACCCATTCCCAATTATCAACAATTCAAGTATTCAACATCAACCCATTCCCAATTATCGACATCAACCCATTACCCATTCCCAATTATCAACATCAAGTCATCATTCAGCAACCCATTCCCAATTCCCAATTACGACCTCACCCTAAACACCAAACATCACAAAATCACGATTCAAACATCATCAGCAAGACATCAATTCAGCATGGGTATCGTATACCCAGTGTTTACTTGAGAATATGAGATTCAGGGATTGAAGATTTGAAGCCTTCAAGAGTTCAAGGAGCAAGGTGGCTCGGTGGCTGGAGCCTGGAACTCTGAAAGGTGGAATCAAAATCGATCTGAACTCGGGGAGAATTCCAAAATGGCTAGAATAACCCAGAAACAAAAATCAACAAAAATCGATCAATTCCAAAAACTAATTACACAGGAAAGTAGAGCACGACGAGAGGATCAAATTCGGTACCTCATATAACCCCGACGATCACCGGAAACTGCAGAAGCTTCGCCGGAAAATCCGAAGCTCTCGGGCTTCGATTCTTTTTCCACGATCAACAATCAGCCAAACCCGTACCATAGGGACGTCGGGGACGACAGGACGGAGAATTCTGACTGCAGGAAGTTTCTGAACGGAAGTGGAGCACAAAGATCCGGCGAAGTTTAAATTGCAGATCTGGATATATAGAGGGTTAAGCCTTCGATCTATAGATCGTGAGCTTTATAAGCCTCATATGTATGAAAAAAATGAAGAAGATGAGTCATGCAGAATGATTAGGAGGAGAATGATTGAAGGAAAGACGAAGAAGAAGTGAGAGAGAAACGAAGAAGATGGGAAAACAGTAGAAGTAGTTCCTCCGGTTAACATTACTGATGGAGAAAGTCATTGACTTCTTTTTAACTTGTATTATATAGAAGACAATAAATTTAACTTTTGTATATAGTATAACAAGGAGAGCTTGTGGCCTAGTGGTTTGAGGTCTAACTCTCCACCTAGAGAGAGGTGAGAGCTTCGAGTCTCGCCTCTTGCACAATTTAAATCATTTTGCATAATGGTTTAGTGGGATATATACGTATATCGGTTGGTATATGTATATTTCGGTGGTATGCAGAAGTGTGTACAGTAGCCGAGCCGAAATACCAGCTTGAAATGACCATTTAGCCCTTAATGGTCTGATTTAACGTCCAATTTAGACAGAGCATCAGAGATTGGGCACGGAAGACAAAAATTGGAAAGCTTAGGGGGTAAAAAAGTGAAATTGAGAGTCGGGGGGTGAAATGATGACACCCCTAAACTTCAGGGGGGTAAACTGAAATTAATCCTTTAATAAAAGACACGTTGAAAGAAAATGACCCTAATCAAAAGGTTGTGAGTGGGTGAACTGGTTTGAGGTCACAGAGCTTTTGAGATTTTGTATTCAACTTGTATGTTATGTACAAAAGCATGACTCTCTCTATAGGGTTGATTATGGTAGTACAATACTATTCTAGTATACTGAAACAAGATGAATCTAGACTAATTTATGTCCAAGTACAAGTCTGGGAGTTACATGTACCATGACTATAAAGTAGAGAGAGAATCAAGGAATTGATTATCAATTAAGATTAATTGAGAACCAACCAATAATTACTGTAACAGAAATGGTTGAGCCACAGTAATGAAAAATGACTCACAAATTTTTTTTCTTTCTTTTTTTTCTTTTTTGTTAATTGCATCAAGCCTATTTGAACGGAGATGGCAATTTCATAAACCGATCAAATAAAAGATATAGTGGCAATTTTATAATTAACGTAAACTTTAGTGTTAATTACATGCTAGGGAACACTTAAATAGATTGCAAGGTTTTTCAAGCAACTGTTTTTGCTCATGGGTATTGAGCTGGGGCAGTTTACCTTGTTGGTAAATCACTCTTGATTTTATACTCAATCGTACCTTGTAATTATACACCATTCAGTACAAATCAACAAGATTATCGTTTCTTCTTAAAAAAAGAGTTAAAATTTCACTATGATAATATTCTTTGATCAAAAAATACTTTTTGTATGCTCTTCGGCTGTGTTTGTTTCCCAGAATCTGAGTATTGGGAAAGGAAAGTGTTTCTTTTCCTGTGTTTGGGACATCCCAGGAAGGGAAACTGGTTCCCAAAGGAAAGGAAAAAGAGGAGGAAATTGGTTCCTCCCCTCCCCCCTCAGGAACCACTTTCCCAAAGGAAAGGAAATTGATTCCTTTCATTTCTAGTTACCAAACATGGCCTTCGGGTTAGCCTAGCTAAGTGATGATGAGGGGTGGGGAGGAGTTGGGAAGTGCATTAGAATTACATGCTAAATTAGGAGTTCGATTCCCCTAAAAAAAAAATAATAATAATAATAATAATTAAAAAATCCTTTATATGTTTTTCAACCTTTAAGAGGGAAGTTGTAGACAGATCAACCCAAGGCCAAAACCAAGGATTCCATAACAAATCCAGCAACCTCAGAAAAGGGAAATCACTAACTCCGGAAATCCAAATCCATTGTCCTTGCTCCTCAAAGAAACAATGAATTTTGTCCTTAATTAAAATTCAACGTGTCCATCCCCCATTGGTCCTCCTATTGCCAACAACATAAATGCCATATCGTACGCGGCCAATTGCATGCCCAATTGCCCGTCGAAACGCTCACACTCTCTTTAATCTCCAAACGAAACACAAACCAAAACAGAACAGAACGCAGATTTTTGGTTCTTGTTTGTTTTCCCATTCCAATTGTGCTCTCTTCCTTTCACTTTTCTCTTCGGGGCATCGATCGGGTGCGATTCGGGAGCAGAGCTGATACCATGGGGAGGAGGAGGAACGCTTCAGTGAATGTTCTGTTTCAATGGGTGAGGAGGCAGTCAATGAAAGTCAAGATCTTTCTTGGAGCCTTTCTTGCGCTGTGTGGTTTGGTGGCACTGAAGTTTTGGGTCAAGAATCATGACCATTTTTTCATTGCCTCTGAAGCCATTCATTTTCTGGGGATCATCGTCCTCATATACAAGCTCACAACCCAAAAGACCTGCTCTGGTATATATCTTTCTTAATCACTAACTCATAATTCTGTGTTTTTTGAATCATTCTTATTACTGTGATCGGTTGTGATAAGTATATGGAAATTTTTAGGACTGGAGAGGGTAGTATAATTTAATGACATGATCATAGGATCATAGCCGTTTCTTTCCACATGAATTTGCCTTCAATACATTATAATCTCCATAGACAAGTTCTGGTTTGGCCGGTGATTTTGTAATTGTGCATGAATATGGATCCATTATCAAATTATCAATCTGATCCATGTTGAAACAGTAGATGAAACTCCAACTAGTCATAATCAGTTGTTATAGAGATGAATAATTGAAAAACAATGTTCGACGTACTTACCAAATTTATTTACCAAATTATGTGTCGCGCGCAACATGTTAATTAATAAAATGGATACCCTCTGAAGCGGGCATATGTTTTGTAAACGACACACGGCCATAACATTTGGTCACCAAAAGTGAATAGAAGAATTTGATAAGCCTAACATTATCTAATTTTGAATATATTTACTATTTAGCATTCCAGGTAACCATTTCATAGACATTTGGTTATTGGCATATTCGATTTAGCAGTTCTTATCTTAGAACATGGATGTACAGTATTGAAGAGTTTATGTTAATGAGGTTTCTATTGCCAACTCAGGTCTTTCCCTAAAGACTCAAGAACTCACAGCTGCCTTTGTAGCAGTAAGATTGGTTTGCAGTACCATCATGGAGGCTGATGTGCACACTGTGCTAGATTTTGCTACTCTCATTTCAACAGCTTGGCTCATTTATATGATACGGTTCAAACTGAAGTCAACCTACATAAAGGAACTCGACAACTTTCGCTTATATTTTGTGGTAAAGATCTTTTGCTGATGCTGTTTGTTAATGATAGAAGTATTTAACGTTTTTACTTGTCTCCCTTTTACTGAGTGGTTCTGGGTGTTGCTGTGTTATGTAAAATTGTAAATGTAAATATATTTGCAAATCATATTCTGACTGTTCTTCATCAATGCACGCATGCTTGGTCAAATATGTTGAAATCATTTTAACAAAATAATCAAATTCCAGTAAAACTAATCAGGCACACTTCCTGTTTGAGACAGCATCCAGTAGACATTAGAATTTTCAGGTGAGACTGCATTGGACATAAAAGGCCAGCATATGATCATTTATTAGCAAAAGAATTTTGGTATGTTAGGATTCTTTGGGATAAAGGAATCTAGTAAAACAAGACTATAGGAGACTTGATATAATCATATGATGCATTTCAGCATATATGAAGTAACTAGATAGTATGGGTATTTGGAATTCACCTACAGTATCACTGAATTGGATTTGAAATGACTATATACAATGAATCATTTGGAATTGACCATGTTATTTGAATCTTTTTTTATTTTTTTCCCTTCTTCCTTCTTTTACCATGCAATGTTAACCAGATCCCTAGATCTGAAATCACCAAACAGTCCTTTATGTTAATGTTAATATAAACTGCGTAGGAATTCAAAAAGAAATCATTCTTAATACCCCTATTATGAAAAACACACTAGATATTGGATGGTTTACCCTGCTGGAAACAGAACTATGTCTGACGATGTTGCTTCAGAAAATGTGCTTACCATTGCTATACCCCCACACCACCCCCCCCCCCCCCCCCCAAAATTGATCCATTTGAATTGCAGGTGGTGCCTGCTGCTATCCTTGCCCTGCTTTTCCACCCATACATGCTGAGTGGTCGTATTACTCGAGTTCTTTGGGCATTTGGTGGGTACATAGAAGCTGTTTCAGTACTGCCACAGCTTCGTTTGATGCAGAATGCAAAGGTAATTAGGAGAAAGAAAAAAAAAACCTATTATCACCACTACTAAGTACTATCCCCAGTGGTTTGATCTCTATTTTCTTCTGATTATGCTGCATTTTGCAGATGATTGAACCATTTACCTCCCATTATGTATTTGCATTGGGTATTTCAAGATTCTTTGCTTGTGCTCATTGGATCATTATGGTTAGTTATGGCTTTACCCAAGCTGACTTAGAGCTCTGTGTGAAATTTGCAAACACAGTTGGTCAATTTAGAATGTATCGGAACTAAAGGCAATTTGTGATTTCCATGCAGATCTACGAAACTAAAGGCAAATATCTATTCTTGGTTGGGAGTGGTTATTCCTGGATTTTGGCTGCCTTGATCTGTGAAATTGTTCAGACATTCATCTTAGCAGACTTTTGTTACTATTACATAAAGAGGTAACTTCCTTTAATCTTTTTGATACATCGTTTCGTACAATTGAGAAGACTTACCACATCAGCAGTGGCCGAGCCATGTTTGCGCCTGAGGTGGCCAACTTTTGCCCCTCCAAGCCCCCATTTAGGCTCCATTGAATTGGTTAACATTGTTAAACATTACTTTAAATGATTACAAAAATATCTAAAACCACATTGCATCTTGGCATCGATCTTGTATTTTAGCTCCGCCACTGCACTTAAGCATGATGATGTGCTAATGGTACAATCATGTTCTTCTCACTATCGCAAACTGCCCTTAACCATTTGTTACATATATTTGTTTTGCAGTTATGTACAAGGTCAGCTCGTAATGAGGATGCCTGTCTAGATTTTGAATCTCATACCATTGTGCTTGCTTACTGCATTTCTTTTTCTTTTCTTTGATCAATATACAAGCATCTTGTAGCATGGAGAAGCGATGAGAAAAATCTTAATGTACTTTTCATCTATGTTCATGACCTCGGGTTTAGTAAGACATGGTTACTAGTACTTCATCAAGACAAAGTCATTTTGGAGTGAAAAAAATGTCTTTGTTAATTTTTGTCATTTGGTAACAGAAGTGAACAAATCTTGAACAGGAATTTCAATGACGATGCAAAAACTTACAAACTAAACAGTGATGATTTTTACAAATTAATACTATGATTTTGAGTTGCATCGATTTTACAGTCTTCTCACAAATTTTAATTTGTGATCAATCACTGACCTATACCTTGACGATCAATCAACGGAGTTGGAGATTTTCAGCTTGGTTGGTTGGCAAGTCTGGCATTAAACCTTATTGCAGTCTTTCATGGAGAAAGTGACTAGCTAGCTGGATGAAATGGTGCGTGACCAGCTGTGAGTTCCCGACACCAATGTCACCCGTCAATAAGCAATGTTGCCGATGGAGTTCATCCATTGCAGGCTTGCAGCAGTCCACCTTGTTCTAAGATGAATTTTGATAGTAAAGACGGTTGTGTTGGCTTGGTGCTGTGATACTTGATATAAAGAAAATGGTTTGGGAGGGATTAAGTCACAAATCTGCTTTAGCTAGCTTTCTTGATCCACTTATTCTTTCACCTGAAGCGGAATGGATGGATAGTGTTACATGAGGTGATTGTGGTCGTTGATTTGAGAACAGTGGTTACTAGTAGGCTATCTGCATGCCCAAGATGATAAATGAGCTACGGTGTATACAACAAGAACACTATTAAGATTTTCTACACCACCCATTTAACTTGTAGAAGACACAATCATTATTAGGAAAAACCCAAAAAGGAATCTTTAAAAGAAACTTTTACACGTCAGGTGCTAGCGAGAAAGGAGAACGCGCCTCACGCGCGGAGAAAAACCAGAGGGAGATCGAGAGTGCCCTCTCCCGACCGAACGACGCCGGCGCCCTGCCGCTGCGTGCGTTCCAATCCGGGAGAGGATGTTTGCCTGGGCCTGCGGCATGGTTCTTGGGCGAAGGTTTGGCTCAAGGATGGAGGAAGGCGCGGTGGTGGCTGCATCTGGATCTGTGGCGTGGCTGAGGTTTGAGACCGGTCCAGCGTCGGATCTTAGTCGGATTGGGGAGGTGTCTTGCGTCGGTCGGAAGGTGTGGCGGGATCTACGGTTTGCTGCTGCGGATCGGTGGATCGACGGTGGTCTTTTGTTGTTTGATTTCAGTTTTTGTCGTAGATCCATGGGTTTTGGATGTTTGGGTCTACGGTGGTGCGCGGGGTCAGGCAGGCAGGGGAGCGCTGGTCCTGGGGATCTGACGCTGGTGGTGGAGCGGCAGGAGTGGTGGGGGAGCGACAATGCAGGTGCAGCTGGTGACGTGATTTGCCGGTGGGGCTCGTTTTGCCGACGGCGGCCTAGGTGGAGCGCGGTGCTGCCTGGGTGGATCGCGGCGCTGAGTTTTGGTGGGGAGTGGGGGTTGGGCCGGGTCCTTGTGCTTGGGCCTTGCTGTGTGGCTGGGCTTTGGTGTTTAGTTTTTCCTTTTGTCCGATGGTGGGCCTATCTAGGCTCGGTAACTGTTTACTGCTTTTTTGTTTGTCTTTTTTCAGTTGTTGCTTTGTCGGTAATAACCTCCAACCGTGTTCCGGTAGGAGGCAGTGGCCTGTGTGCCAGTCATTGCACCTTGTGTGCCTGTTTTGCTCTAGGTAGGCGGCGAGTTCCTTGCACTTGCAAATGGTCGCTGCCTCTTAGTAGCAGAGGGAAATTAAGTGTCACTGGATGTAGTGTCCAGTGGCATTATGATGGGAAAGCTATGCGTATGGTAGTTATGCTTTGCTGCAGTCGGGTTGCAGATCAAGTTATCTTTCCATTGTATCACCGCTGCTTTATTGCAGTTAAAGCAAATAGAGTCGCCAGTAGAGCGCTCTTTGCTAGTTGGTGCTTTGTTGAGTACAAGCATTTTTAGTAGACACTCAGGATAATATTTCAGGATGTTCTACTTATTATAATCAGGGATTTAGGCTCAATGTCCCCCCTTGTATTCGACAGTTTCTTTAATTAAAGCTATCAAAGTTTGAGGGCTGCCGCACCGCCCTTTTCTCAAAAAAAAACTTTTACACAAACAAAACTCACACGAAAATATCCATCAGCAATCTTCTATGATCTTCTATAGCCTCTGGCAGAAAATATAAACCCTAACAACTGACACGTGCTAGGCATGCACCGAAACGGTCACAGCCCTTTCAAATTTGGTCCATGCGCCACAAGCCCTCCCGAAACGCCACCACGTGTAGTTATCCATAGGCCTCGGACCACGTGTCCCTGACCACATTCCCGAAGACACGTCGACACGTCAAATCATCTCCTCCAGTAAAAGCTGCAGATCCGACGCTGAGCTGTCAAGCTCAACAGCTCGCCACATTTCATCCAACGATTCCCGTTGCTTCGCGAGAAAGCAGGCCCAACCCTAACGTACGGCATCCCACGTGTCACCAGCAAAGGCGGCTACGTATCGTCCGTCACTAGGGGATTCGTAAAGTTGAAAACGACGGTAGAGATTCGCGGGTTAAAAGCGAAATCTCACCACCCCCACGCGTCCGTTCCCGATGCCAGCCTGTAAGACAGGCCCAGCTCTCTCTCCACAGTCAAACACGTGTAAGCTCTTCATGCACATGCCCCACGTGGCGCGCTCTCAACCTACGAGCGTGGGCCGCGGTGCACTTAAACAGAGTTTGTTTCCCGCTAAATCAACGAATTACCAGGCTCTTAAGCCGCGATTATTCTGGATTAGTGTTAATCCCATCCGCTATTACATCCCCCAACGTCTTACGTGTCAGCTACCGCCTTCCTCCCTTCTGTTATCACAACACGTGGCACCCGCCCTCCCTTCGTTTCCTCTTCCCTACAAAAAGATCTGATACCAAACCCTAATAAATTTTGAAACGAACAAGAACCTTCATCTTCAAATTTCACTACGAGCTTCAGATTTCGCATTTTCCTTTCCATATACGAATTGAATTACTGATCTCTGCAACAATGGTTGGGGTTTCCGAGCGAGGGATGAAACAGGAGGAGATTGAGCTGGATTTAGGCTTGTCAATCGGAGGCGCGAGTTTCAGAAAACCGGAACTCAACGGAGGAGACGAAATCCAGACGGCGGCGGTTGTAAGATCCAGCAGCACGGCAACGCCGGCGGCCTTTTCCGAGCCGGAGAGCGCGGTTGTGGATCCGCAGGCGAAAAGGGAGATTCAGGCGCAGCGGAGGCAGGAGGCGAAGAGGAAGCGAGAAGAGAAGAAAACGCGAGCCCAAATCGGAGAACAGAAACAATCGCCGGCGAGAAAGAAAGAGAAGAGTATGGACGCAACGAATGTTGTGCCATCTCAAGGCGATAACGGCGTTAAAGTTATGAATGTGAATTTGAATTTGAGTAACGGCGAGGCAGAGCACCAGGTTGGACCGGTGCAGTACCCGTACGCGCCTGTCCAGTTCGTTCCGTACTCGAACGGGTTCGCTTATCCTTGTGTGGTGCCGTGTTGGGTGCCCAACGGTGGCGGGGGTTTCAAGCAGTTTCAGGCAAATCATGATTTGGGGAATAATGGGTGCAACCCGGAGCAGAATGGCAAAACGGCGTCGTTGAATAATGGGTCCCCAATTTGTAGCTCCTCTACTGTTTCAGAACATTACAGCGCAGTTTCTCATGAAGGTATATATATATATATATATATCTCATATCTAATCCATTTATATCCCCAAATTTTGATTATTTTGTTAAATCTTCATTCTGATTTTTGTGTTTTCAATATTTTTAGGTGGGAGCAGTGATGCTAGAAGCCATTCAAGCCGTTTGAATGGTTCGATTGGGAAGAAGAACAAAGCCCAGTCTAACCACACAGTTACCTCCCACTCGATCGAACCTAATTCCCGAGGTAATGAAAATTTGGTGGTTCAAGTTCAACCCAAAGAAGAACCCGCACCGGAAATTACAGAACCGGTTCCGTTTTCAAAACAACGTCCTCCTACGCCACCCAAAGAAACCAAGACGGAGCGTCCAAAACCTCAAACCAAAAACACCCAGAAGAGCCCTTCCATGCCACAAATGCCGTACGTATCCACCACCGGAAATGGACCCAATGGGAAAACGGTTCATGGATTCTTGTGCAGATACTCCCAGTCGGAGATCAGCATCGTGTGTGTCTGCCATGGAAGCACATTCTCGCCGGCTGAGTTTGTGCAGCATGCCGGAGGCACCGATGTTTCACGGCCTCTGAGACACATAACAGTAATCCCATCTGCTTTTGGATGATGATGATCGTGCTTCTAGCTTTTTTTTTTCTTTTTTCTGGTTCTTTCTACTGTGGCCTATTGGAATTGCTTGGTTCTTTTTCTTCCTGGCAAAATTCCGTCCCCATTAAAGATGGAGATTATTTTTCTTTTTTTGGTTTCTGCATTTGTGTCTCTGAAGCCTCTGCTAACTGTCATTTACATACAGTTAACAATCTGTTAGGTTTCTAGATCAGATACTCTCCTTTATTTAAATCTGACCTGCTGCTTTCAACAAAATTCAGTATAGGGAAGACCAGAGGAATTTTGTTTTTATTATTTATTTTGTTCTTGACTTGTTATGGTCTTGGTTAACTTTTAACTTTGAATTTTATATCATTTGCAACCGAGAACCAAATATTCAAAGGAAAATTCAAGATCATAGGACTACATAATGTTTTCATACCCTTATACAGTATAACCCATTCCAATATCAGGGCTGATTACTGGAGGGTTTGGGGCTTGTCCTACGTACACTATGTCGCCCGTCTTCATCAATGAAGCTGTCAAGGCAGTTTTGGCCCATTCGGGCACTGTATTACCGTGGCCATTGTTTCTAAGGCCATCTCTAATTGTTAACGGCTAAAATAGACCATAGTCTACATTTTTAGACCTTTTGGAAGGTACTAAGGCCACCTCCAACCCATGTACGTGTTTCAAGTGCTAAATGGGCAAAAAATAGCCCATGTGTTCTCCAACCCATGGGCAAAAAATAGCCCATGTGTTCTCCAACCCATGATGTTAAGAGGCAAAGTGTCAAATTTGAGGGGCAAAGGTGAGGTTAAAGGGCTAAAATAGCCCTTTGGCCCTTGGGAAAAATTGGACCATGCCAGAAGCATGCTGGCCCACGTCTGGTAGTGGAGGCTGACGTACGCATGACGTCAGCTAGACGTTGGGTAATTTTTTTTTTAATTTTTTTTATAGCCGTTGTTTAGGTTTTTTTAATTTTATTTTTATAGTCGTTGGTTATATAGCCAGAAGGACTCGAGCTCGCATCTTAGACGAAGCGAGAGAAAATTTGGAAAGGGATCCAAGATCCGGAAGAATTACAATGTCGGAATATATGTTTCGATACAGAATGATACGTTCTCCTGTTGGCAACCGACATTTACAAGATGATCTTGTCCAACACCTCTGGAGTCTGCGAGGTCAAGCACCATGAATTTTATCTTTGCTATGTGATTGAGTTTTCAAAGCTTTCAATTTGTGATTTTAATAATTGTCAGGGTTGTTACTGACAAGTGTTTGCATTTTCTTACTTTATTGTGTTTCTTTTTAAATATTTTTATCATGAATAAAATAAATATTAAAAATATGATTCCAGTTTTATTCCATTTCAAAATTAGCTAAAGATATTTTTAATTATCTTTAAAAAAAATACAAACAAAAAAATATTTTTATCATAAAAATTATTTCAATTACTATAAGTCAATTGACTTTAAAAAATAAGAATATATATATATATATCCAAAATGTTAAAATATATTTTAGGGCTATAATTTAACTTTGACAGGTTGGAGACAGTTGATGTCAGATCAATGAATAGTACAGAATTTAGGGCTAAAATTTAGCCACAGGGCTATTTTTAGCCCTTTGGGTTTGGAGATGGCCTAAGGTCTATAATTTTCCACGTTCAATCGTCTATAATTTTCCAAGTTCAATCATTCGAAGTCTAAATTGTAGACTCTAATATATTTTATTATTTTTAATTTGTATATTTCAAAATTATAAGTGTTTTTAGCTATAATGAATTTCCCCTTAATTATATTACTAACTCTAAATTGTTCAAGTAAATCCAGAATATGTGTCTGACTCAAACTCTAGGTTACTTGACCAAGTTGTAATAGGGTTTAGAATTAGAGATATATTCGAAGATATCCATAGATATCCGATTAATTGCACGATTATTTTTCCTTGTACAACTCTGATTCTATGTTTTGTAATCCTCTATATAAAGAGACCCATATTATCAATGAAAGCACGACTCAATTCTCTCTCAATTTCAGTTTTCCTTAAATATGTTATCAGCATAAAGCCCTAACCCTGAAACAAATAACCAAACCCTGATTCAAGAAGCAAAAACCCTAAATTCGAATACAAAACCTTGAATCTTTTTCTTCCTCCACCTCACACCTTGAAGCACTACATAGCAGGAGTCCAGAACCGGCGGCAGAACCACCAGAATCGGCCGAAAACCTACCGAACCGGCCACCGGAAGCTCCAAACCACCCGCATCAAATACTCCACCGGTTCACCACCTTCCGAACCTCCAATTGCTACCAAAATTTGCCAACACCAGCTCTTTGATTCCAGAATTCCAGAATTGGAAGAAAAACAGTGAAAACCTGCCTAAAAGTCAGTGAACCGGCCGACTGAACCTTCTGCAGAAAAACTGGCAGAGACAAAAAAAAAAAAAAAAAAAAAGGGAGCCCAAGCCGCTGATGTCAGCATGCCATCAGCATCTCTGCCATGTCAGCAACAGCGCCACGTCAACAGCATTGCCACGTCAACGCCGGTTGACCGTTTCCAGTCAACTTCCGGCGACTTTTCCTGCCAGATTTCTGGTGACTTTTCCAACGGTTTTTTCCGGTCAAATACTACAAATACTACAATATCAATAAGTTTTGGTCGAATAGCATATAATGATTTCATCTAGTATCTTATAATTGTAGCTAGATTTCATATTCTGAAGCTTGATCATAAGCTTCCTTCATATATAAACATATCTTCCATATATCAACCAATGATTTCCTCTCTAATCATTAGGAAATCGTAGCAGTGGTGTTGTCCGTAAAGTGTCTCTTCCCTCTCTTTGCCTATCTTTCTCCATCTCTAGTTTTGAAGAGAGCGGGAGTAGCAATCTCTCAATCACTACCCGTACTATATAAAATTAGACATGTCTTCCATCCGGCTGGTTGTTGTAAGAGTTTGGCTTCATCTCCTTCAGAATGGTGAGAATTTGATACCCATAGAGAATGAAATCTCATATTTGCACAAAAAGTACAACAAATTATTTCTCTTTTTGAATTTTAGGGTTTGGTTCTTTAATGTTGTTTGGTTGGTTCTTTGGTTTTGATTTTGGTTTTAGCCTTTTAGGCTATTACATGCATCTCTCAATGGCATATCTGAATTTTGGGTTTATTTTTGAAGGTTAGAATGAAAATTTCATATTGGTAAAAAAGAATGAAACTTTTATTGATTTTATCAGGATTAATTTCAGTTTACCTCCCTGAAGTTTGGGGGCCGGGGGTCATCATTTCACCCCTTGTACTCTTAATTTTGAATTTTTACTTCCCAAGTTTTCTAATTTTAGTCTTCCGTATCCAATCTCTCATATTCCGTCCAAATTGGAGGTTAACTGTTGATGTGGACGTTAACTTTCCCACTTTGGACCCACCTGAGGAGCTAAATTACACTTTTAACCCTTGTCTTCTTCCTTACATAGTAACCACCCTCTGATCCCCTCGTTTTGCAACCGATCACATAATCAAACCCATTTCACAAAACCAAATCAGCCACTACAAACCATTTCTTCAAAACCATCGCAGAATTAAACCCATTTCACAAAACCACCAAAACCTCGATCCTGGTGGCTAATGTTTGGACCCAAAATAAGCATTTTGGCCTGACAAGGCATGTGTTGGAGAAATTGAGCCAATATCAGTGGCTCAAGCTATATATTGTCGACAAGCTCGAAATATATATTTAGAGGCTAAATAAAGCCTACTATGGAAGTATGACAAGTCAACTTTAGCATATTTTCCTACTTCGGCTAGGAAAAACCGAGCTAGACAAGGAAGGAGGGGTGACAGACTAACCAAATGAAATCGAAATGTGCTGAAACTTTCCACATTCATTCTAGACAGCCCAAGGATCATTTCTTATGAAGAGTGCAAGAGCTTTTTTTGAGTGGAAGGCCTTCAAACAATCAGCCCAATTTTCTACAGAAGCAAAACTGGAAAACTGGACCTGTAAGAGGTCCAGCAGTATTTCCAGCCCAACCGCATGGAATAAAGCTCTGAAAATTTGTCAGGATGATCTACACTCATAGTGGAACATTTCATATGAAGAAGTCGAAGGCATATAATGAAGTCTTGTTGGAGAAATAATGGAAGGAATAAAGGAGCAGAAACTGACCTAAAACCAGCTCAATATTCACATGTTCATGTTTCCTACCCACATGAAGAAAGCTAGATGCTTTTCTCTTTTTTCTTGGATATATTTTTCTTCTACAATCTCTTTAATAGATCATCACCACTTCCATGTTGTTGCACCTTCATGCTTTGCTTTCATTTCATCTTTTCTCTATCTTTTCCATATTTTACAAGTGAACTTAGATCTACTTTCATTATTTTTCTTCCACTCATCATTTCACTCTTCTTTTTCTTCCCTATATAAACACCTTCTCCTCTCATTCTAAGACACACATTCACAACACAACATCAAAACATCTCTAAGATGATCTAAGTTCTCTCTAGAGCAAACCTCTCTAAGAGCAACTCCTCTCCTTCTCTTTCTCTTAGCGGTGATCATACTCCTAGTCCTAGTCTTCTCAGAAGCCGACTTTCAGTGCCACCAAACCCTCTGTCAACGTGCTTCGGTCCTAGTCTCCTCGGGAGCCGACGGTAGTGCCGCGACCACAACGGTTACAGAACCAGCCAAGCAAGGGTAACGCCCTAGCAACCCAGCCAAGCTAAAGTCACGCTTTAGCAAGATCTCAACATTTCCCGGTAATTTCGCTCTGCTCGATCTACAATATTGAGTATCGACTTGTGAACAAGAAGAAACTTCAGCAAAGTCCTCGCCACGAGGCACAAAGAATCCCACGACGAGGTTGGTGCTCTCCTCGTCCACAATTGCTTGAAAGAAGTCAGGTCAAGGGACACCCCCGACGACCGCACCCGAACGGTGCTGGCACGCCCGCGCAAGAAAAGAGACTGTTGACCAGCTGCAGCAAAATTGGAGCCAAACAGCTAAAACACGCTACATCAGATTTCGGCTCGGGTTCAAGAGCCGCCCATGATTTACTGCCGACGGCGGCGGTGGCGGCGAAGTTTGTTTAATGACCTCCTTGGAAGACTTGACCCACCCTCCAATGAGAACTCTCTGACCTTGTTTCATCTATCAGTACTATTGGAGGCCGCCATCACTGTGGTCCAAGGCGGTTTCAAGACTACCCGATTGGAGTCCATCAGAGCTAAAGTTTGAAAGATTTAGAGAGTTGAGGAATGAGATTGTTGAGATCATGAAGATGGGTGAAGGCCATGGTGGTGATTAACAGAAGAGATTGGATGATTTGCTAGGAAGTCGCCGACCTTGTGTTGTCACGTGCTGGTGGTTCTGGGTCGACGCCGTAGTCTACAACTCTGTGAGGGTCTCATTCCTTCACTACCTCACAAGTCTGAGCGAACCCTCAATCAATCAACTCGTCTTTTCTCCATCGAATCGGACGCGCGGCGTCTTTGGGGATCGACGGCTGCGGCGGTGACGAGGGTTTGGAGAAAAATCTGGATTTTAGAATTGAGGCGCTAATGTTGTTGACTACGGTTACTGGGGAGTCATCGATGTCCGGCAGTGTTCGAAAATCGAGTGATCGGCAAACTGATCTGAATATGTCTTGCATTTGCTTTCTCTGTGATTTGTGAGAGGAAGAGAGGTAAGGTATTGCTGCTGCTGCTATTGAAGTTTCATTTGGTCGGCAAAAGAGAGTGAGAATGATTTGAGAGAGTGGTGGTAGGTGTGCTTCGCCACCTAGTGGAGGTGGCCGGTGGCGAGGGTTTTTGGGGAGCGGCGAGAATGGATAGAGATAGAGAGTAAAGGAGGGAGAGGAAGAGTAGGGGTTAAGGCTTTGAGGAGAGGAGGATTTGATGAAGACGAAGATGAGTATTTTGTCGTGTTTTTTTTTCTTTTTCTAAATGACCATTTTAGTCCTTAAAGTGGGTCCCATGATTGTAGTTAACGTTTAATTTGGACGGAGCATAAGAGATTGGACACAGAAGACTAAAATTTGAAAACTTAGGGGGTTAAAATTTAAAATTGAGAGTACATGGGGTGAAATGATGACACCCCCAAACCTCAGGGGGTAAACTGAAATTAATCCATTTTATAATTTAATTAGTTCATATTAAATTGAATTTGGGTACTAAAAGGGTTGGTGTTAATACTACTACTATATTTGGGTGGTAATACTACTACTTTTTGGGGATGGTCTTCATTGCTCGAGTCAGACTAGTATTGGTGGTGTTTTAGGCATTTATTCTCACAGATTTTCTTAGTGTTTTTGGCTTCTGAATCAAATCCATCTAATTGTGAGATATGGGGGAAAAAAGTCACAAACAGTACCCCAATTTAAAGTTATTTTACACTTTGATACCTCAACTTATTATCACGTTAATAACACCGTTAACTCAAGTGTTATGTAGCCTTTTGCTATGGGTATTGTTTGGACCCAAAATGAACATTTTGGCCTGACAAGGCATGTGTTGGAGAAATTGAGCCAATGTCAGTGGCTCAAGCTATATATTGTCGACAAGCTCGAAATATATATTTAGAGGCTAAATAAAGCCTACTATGGAAGCATGGAAGCATGAAAAGTTAACTTTAGCACATTTTCCTACTTCGGCTAGGAGAAACCGAGCTAAACAAGGAAGGAGGGGCGGCAGACTAACCAAATGAAATCTAAATGAGCTAAAACTTTCCAGATTAATTCTAGAAAGCCCAAGGATCATTTCTTATGAAGAGTGCCAGAGCTAGATTTGAGTGGAAGGCCTTCAAACAATCAGTCCAATTTTCTACAGAAGCAAAACTGGAAAACTGGACCTGTAAGAGGTCCAGCAGCATTTCCAGCCCAACCGCATGGAATAAAGCTCTGAAAATTTGTCAGGATGATCTACACTCATAGTGGAACATGTTTTATGAAGAAGTCGAAGGCTCATTCTGAAGGCTTGTTGGAGAAATAATTGAAGGAATAAAGGGGCAGAAACTGACCTAAAACCAGCTCAATATTCACATGTTCATGTTTCCTACCCACATGAAGAAAGCTAGATGTTTTTCTTTTTTTCCTTGAATATATTTTTCTACTACAATCTCTTTAATAGATCATCATCACTTCCATGTTTTTGCACCTTCATGCCTTGCTTTCATTTCATCATTTCTCTATCTTTTCCATATTTTACAAATCACTTTCATACTCCACTTTCATTATTTTTCTTCCACTCATCATTTCACTCTTCTTTTTCTTCCCTATATAAACACATTCTCTTCTCATTCTAAAACACACATTCACAACATCAAAACAGCTCTAAGATGATCTAAGTTCTCTCTAGAGCAACCTCTCTAAGAGCAACTCCTCTCCTTCTCTTTCTCTTACCAGTGATCACACTCCTAGTCCTAGTCTTCTCAGAAGCCGACTTTCAGTGCCACCAAACCCTCTGTCAACGTACTTCAGTCCTAGTCTCCTCGAGAGCCGATTGTAGTACCACGACCAAACACCGACACCAAGACACATACACATTCACATTCACAACATCAAAACATCTCTAAGATGATCTAAGTTCTCTCTAGAGCAAACCTCTCTAAGAGCAACTCCTCTCCTTCTCTTTCTCTTAGCGGTGATCACACTCCTAGTCCTAGTCTTCTCAGAAGCCGACTTTCAGTGCCACCAAACCCTCTGTCAACGTACTTCGGTCCTAGTCTCCTCGGGAGCCGACGGTAGTGCCGCGACCACAACGGTTACAGAACCAGCCAAGCAAGGGTAACGCCCTAGCAACCCAGCCAAGCTAAAGTCACGCTTTA
Organism: Rosa rugosa; assembly: GCF_958449725.1. NCBI lineage: Eukaryota > Viridiplantae > Streptophyta > Magnoliopsida > Rosales > Rosaceae > Rosa > Rosa rugosa. Next base: position 38,748,713 of record NC_084822.1, read on the forward strand.
GCAAGTTCTCCTCACTTCCCAGTGGTTCTCGCTCTGCTCGATCTACAACATCAAGTATCGATTGTGATTTTCAAGAAGCTCAGCAAAAGTCCTCGCCACGAGGCACAAAGAATCCCACGACGAGGTTGGTGCTCTCCTCGTCCACAATTGCTTGAAAGAAGTCAGGTCAAGGGACACCCCCGACGACCGCACCCGAACGGTGCTGGCACGCCCGCGCAAGAAAAGAGACTGTTGACCAGCTGCAGCAAAATTGGAGCCAAACAGGTATTTTCGTCAATTTATGTTTTCCCACCAAAAATTCCATGGGAGATGATCTAAAATTCCTTTCTTTTTGCTGAAAATAAATCTGTCATCAAGGAAAATATTATATTTGGGTTTATGGAAGATCAATTTAAGTTATTGCATGTACTGGAAATTTGACTTATTGTTATGATCCCAGGAAACATAATAATTAAAATGAGAAGAGGTGAGAGATTTATCGTTTTCAGCCTGCTAATTCACAAATAGAGAGTGATCTGGATAAGATCAGATTGTCTGCTAACTTTATTAATTGTTGATTCTATATCATCTTATTTTAGCTCTTCAAATGTAATTTGTTGGGTAGATACTAGTTTTCTTTCAAGTTTAGGGTTTGAGTCTTTCCCCTTTTAATTGAAGAACTCTTCAGACAAAGAAGGAAAAATGCTTGTTCAATTCATTATGCATAATCAATTTCAATAGCAATCATAGCAGATTGTCTCTAGTAGAGTTGTAGAAATTGCTTGAAACTTTTAGTATTTATGGTTGTTGTAGTTATTTGCTTACTCTTTAAATATAGATCCATGGTTATTTGGTTTCATCGGCAATGAAGAAAGATGTAGCAAGTGTTTTTGTTTTTTAATAAAAATAAATATGAATTAACGGAGTGAGTTTTTGTTAAATGGCAAATAACATGAGATTTTTGGTGGAAAAATATAAATTGACGAAAATACCCATGACAGAAAGCTACATGACACTTGACTTAACGGTGTTATTAACAGCGTGTATGAATCTTATGCATAAATAATAAGTTGAGGTATCAAAGTGATATATTTAGAAGATGGGGTACCAAAGTGTAGAATGACTTTAAGTTGGGGTACTGTTTGTGACCTTTTCCCGAGATATCGTGTTGATACTAATATATTTTTCCTTTCCTCTTATGAGATATATATTTTATAGATAAATATTTGGTTATTAAGAGTTTTTTTATTTTAATTTTTAAATAAAGGACAAGTCTTGATTAATGAAACTACTAAATACAAGAGAGGGATATTGAGCATAAACTCCTGATTACAATCAACATAGAGAGAACGTCCTAAAATGATATCAGAAGTCTCTACAAAATTAAGTTAACAGATAAGAAGGTTGCTCGTAGCCGACTAAGAAAACCAGGAGGGGAGGATAAGAGGAAAGAAATTAAAAGAGAGAAAAAAAAAAGGAAAAGAAAGAGATAGACGGGGAGACAGGGAGGAAGAAACATGTAATACCCGCAATTTTCCATTTCGTCTCGTGAAATTGTGCGAATTGATTAAAGTGCTTTTGCACGAATATTACCCGAAATAATTCAACTTTTTGAATTATCGAAGTTTCGAAATATTCGTTTTAACAAAAGCTCGAATTGTGCGATTCAAGAAAAATCGACTTTTCTACGTACGGAATTTGGGAAAAACTTCCTTCATAAAAGTTGTAGAGCTCGTCGATATGATCGCGTGCATATGTCGAACGAAATTTTTGGAGTTCGTACGATTATGTTACGAATTTTGGAAATATGAGATTCTTTTTATAATCTCTTTTCCTCGGATTCCCTTTTAGAAATTTCTTTTTCTTCCTTTTCCTTTTCCTTTTCCTTTCCTCCGGGTCTCCTTCCTTCTTTTTCTTTTTCTCTTTTTTTTTTTTCTTCTTCTTTCTCTCTCTCGCTCGACCGAAACCGAAAACAGAGCAAAGGCTCTTCGGTCTCTCTCTACCTCCACCGGCCACCAAACGGCGTCGAACCACTTCCTTTTGCTTCGTCTCAGCCTTGCGCAGCTGCCAGAGGCAGCCTTGCACCGTGACACGGCCACCAGCGGCGGCGGGAAGCTCCGCCCGGTTTGAGCTCGTTTTGGAAACAAGCTTGATATCTCAAGCTACCGGTCACCAATCCTCACCAAAATCCATCCACAAGCTCGCCTCAACTTCCTGAAAACTCCCAGAAGCAGCCTCACACGGCGGCGTGGCCCGTAGCAGTGGCTGCAAGTCAAACCCAACCAAGAACGAGACCGGAGCTATCGATCAAGATATCTCGAGCTGTAGTGCATCGTTTTGATTGATTCTTTTTCCAGTGGGTTCCCCTTGATGTTATTAACAACTCTCTAGAAGGCATCGAGGCCTGAAATTGAAGCTTTGACGTCGAAATCGAGCCTTGCCGGATTCTGCAAAATTCTGGAATTTTTCCGACCACCGAAGCTTTCGATCGGTATATCTCGAGCTACAGACCATATTTTTCTGTGATTCTTGAACCAGTGAGTTCTTCTTGAGTTTCTTAACAACTCTTCAGAAGAAATCGAAGCCTTAAATTGACGTTTTTACGTCGAATTGGAGCTCGCCGTTTTCTGCAGTTTCTCGCCGGTTTCTGGAAAATTCCGGCCACCTTCATACTGTTCAAGGTAATTTTCGACCCCTTCCGGTCATTTTCAGACTTCGTGCTAGTTATGAAAGTTGTCAAGCATGATGAGAGGAAGAAGAGCAGCCCGGCCCCGACACCATTGGTGGTGGTCGGCGGCGGCTCTGCCACTAACTCCGGCGGCCCTTTCCGGCCACCTCCGGGGATCAAAAATATGGTTTCTGTACATTTTCAGATTCTATATTTCAATACGATCATTTTGATTTATTATACGCAATTTTTGGTTATCATATGATTAAGTTATGAATTTTTACGTTTCGATCGATTTTGATCGTTTGATTCATGATATGTGAAGTTAGGACCGTCAGATGGACTTGTAGTTTTGATATGATGATCTTATGACTGTCCCATTGGCTTTGTGTGGTCATGGGCGAAGATCCGACCGTTGGATCTTCGTATAAATGCAAAACAGTGATTAGGAAGGCGATCCGTGAGGATCCGACCGTTGGATCATCATTTAATTTCAATCCGACCGTTGGATTGTCGTTTGATTATGTTTTTGAGTTATTGGCTAAGTTAAGGTCATGTTTGATTAGGTGATCGACGGTTTGATTTGGCGGACGATTCGTGAAATTGTATTTTGAGCTGTTAAGAAGACGCAGCGGGAATTTAGAGGTGAGTAAACCTCACGTGGTTCATATTACGAACCGAATAAATTTAATTACCTTATTTTGTCGTAATTGCGTGAAAATATTTATGGAATAAATATTTGTTTTAAAATCATATGGACTTGATCAACTACGGTCCATGGGTAAGTAAAATGATTTTTACTATACAAATGAATTTCTCGGTTTTATTGCATGTGAACTATAGTTGGTAATAGTGATTATCCCTGAGCGGATAATTACGTATATATATATTTACGTGATTATATGTGGAATGGTGTGACTTTGAAGAGTGTGGAATTTGGGATGATTAAAATACTATGAATTGAAATTTGACTTATCATATTTATATGTGATGATCATGATTGATGAGTTCTTGTTAATATTCATGATTTACATTGGAGTATGTATAGAGTTAGAGAATGTAGGGTTCTGAGGATGAGGTGTCCGAAGTTCGACGGTTAAGGATAACCGGAGTGTTTGTGTGCTGAGGACGGGGATGTCCAAGGTGCGACGGTTTATTATTAACCGAAGTTGTGTGCTGAGGACGGGGATGTCCAAAGCGCGACGGTTTATTATTAACCGAAGTATATGGTGCTGAGGACGGGGATGTCCAAAGCGCGACGGTTATAGTGTTAACCGAAGTATTTTTGCCGTTGCTTGACCCTAGGCCAAGGTGTCAGAGGTAACGAGGCAGTTAGAGCTCTAACGTGTTATTGGGATGGACCAGAGTGGTGTTATGTGGGTTGGGTGTTTGCAGGACCAGTGTGGTGTATTGTGATTTGAGGATTGTGAAAATGTATTCCTTGTGGTTTTCCATGAGTGGTTTGATGTCTCTTTGCAGACGTAATACTGTTGAATTTTACTTGAATTGTAATTTAATAAATCAACAGTTCTTTCTTGTTTACTCATACTGGCTGTAAAAAGCTTACCGGGTTTTGTGTTGTTGCAACTCCGGGTACACTATTCAAATTGTGTAGCGGGTAATCCTACAGGACAGGAGAACCAGGACGGTGATCGTGCGGTTAGAGCAATGGTTATAGTTTTACAGCAATTGTAATAGTGAGGCGAGTTAAGCTCATTTGAGCATTACAATTTGATTTGGTGGGAGTGTGCTGTAATAAATAACTTGAGGATTTGGGTTATTGTAAATTTGAGAGTTGTGAAGTGTGGTTGTTTGTGAGAAAAAAATTCAGGATGTTAATTGTAATTTGTTATTATTCATGTTTCGGATTTGAATTGATTATTCAAAATTCGGGGCGTGACAGTTTGGTATCAGAGCGTAAGGTGCATATTTGGTGATGTGTCAATACCTTCCGAGTGATGGCCCGTCTGCAGCGGATCCCCATCGTGTGCTCTTCGGTATTGGCTAAGTCATTGGGTATGCGTGAGTGTTGGGAGTTGTTTAGACCGCTAGGTCGTTTTAGGAACGTGAATGCCTTCCCTATAGTATTGACTTGGTTAATATGAATTTGTATTTGACTTATACTGTGTTTTAAGTGTTATACATGTATTAGCCAAGCATACTATACTCCTTAGGTGATGGATATTCGAAGGGGTTGTACTTAGAACCTTACAGTTGTCTTGTAGGTTCGTATGGGAATAAGTTCAGTGGCCGCGAGTTACAATCCTTGAGGAATAGGAACCTCTTGATTCAACTCTGTTAAGTCAACGAGGATTGTTTTATGGAAGTGAGGTTCTTTTGGATGTTGAAGTGTTTGGTTGAAGGCATGATGTGGACCTATGCACATACCTAGTGTGGATACGAGTATTAATGGATAGAAAGTTTGCCTTCTTAAGTTGGACGTACATATGTTTTTGGATGAGATATACATGTCAAATAATAGATATCTTGTTTTGTAACGAGATGTCTTAGTGGGGTTTTGGTAATTGGCATGGGTGATGTGTTTAAAGTGGCTTTGAGATAACTATGCTAATCTTGTGTGAGATTGAGTTATTAGTATAGATTGAGAAGGTTTTGTAGTGACGCTATATACACAACGTGATGAACTTTTAGAAGGAAAAGTTATGAGTAAAGGTATGGGTTTTTCCCTGATGTCTATAGTAGACTTGTGCATATGGCAGCGTTTGTGGCAGTGCCAGTAATGATTTTGTAGCAGCTTTCGTAGCAATGCTTATGTGATAGGCAGCTTGTGTAGTAGTGCTTGTGTGGCAGTGCTGGTAGTGCTTTAGTGGTAGTTTGTGTGACAAGGAATTTTATGGGGGCTAGATAAAGCTAGGCTTTATCTTGATTGTATTCTAAGTGGTAGGACACCTGTAAACAGGGATTGGAAATTCTCCGTTTGGACACCTTGGTCTGTTGACCTGACTATGACTTGTGGACATAGTTTTATTTAAGTGAAGGAAATTGATTTTGTGAACTAGTTTTCTTAAGTTTTGGATCGTAGTATGGAGTTGGACTGAAGTGAATTTGAGGTTGTTGTGTTTTAAGTTTAAGTAGGCGGGACACTTAAAGTTTTGAAATGGAATTTGATCTTGGTCGGTAATTAATGGGGAGATTTAGAGTCAACTCTCTGTAAATGTTATTAGATGAGGGTGTGTTTCTGTGGTGATGGATTTTAGGAGAAATGGTTAAGTGCAATTTTGGGTATTGATTGTAGTGACATTGTTGGGTATCCATAGTGGTTCAAGTGAATTACTATGCGATATGGAGTTTGATTCGGTTTCTAAATCGTAAATTCATAGGGTATGAATTGTGGTAAGTTTAATGGAGAAATTAATAGAGGAAATGGTTGAGATTTTATAAGATTTGTATGAGTAACTCTAAGGATGTGGGTTTTTCCTAGCTAACTCAGGATGTGTTTAGCTTTATTAAACCCTAATTCTAACGACAAAATTGTTGTGTTTGGTTTGACTCTAAGGATGCTAGCTAGACCCCTGTGCAACTTAATTGATTGTTTGTGATAAATCATTATGATTGATGTGTGCAGTAGAGTTGTTTATGGTTTTGAAAATAGTATTGGGTGACCAAGGTTCGATCATTGGTGTTGTTGTTGGTTAAACAAAAAGAAAAGAAAACATGCACACCATCTTATTGATTTAATATTACAAAAAGGAAATTGGAACTACGCTATACTAAGCCTAATTGGTAGCTCCGGATGGGTTGAGGCTGAGCTCAAGAGAAACGTTAGAGCCACTGTTGTAACCGCCTGAGCCACCAGAATAGTAACCAAATGCGCTACCTTCCTCAGAAGTAGTCTTCGGGTTACCAAAGACGTCCTCGCCGTGCACGAGGAACAGAGGAAGAGTTTCAACCTCCTGGTGATCTCCTCCTCGTTGTTGCAGGGATGTTTGTCCTCCTGTTGTGCCAAAAGAGTTGTACTGGTATTAGTGTTGAAGTGTGAGGAAGAATATGAAACAAAATTTAAATCAAGAAATCCTTCATTACCAGTAGAATAGGTGGAACCAAAGTTGAGATCAATGGATCTACCATCATCAGTAGAACTAGTGGACCCAAAATTGATGTCAATGGATCCACCAGCTGGCCCAAAATTGATGTCGATGGATCCACCAGCACCAGTAGAACCAGTGGACCCAAAATTGAGATCAATGGATCCACCAGTACCAGGAGAACTAGTTCCCATGGGCACTTGAGCAGCCTGATTGCACCTCTTCATCTGCTTCTCTCGAGCCCTGACATTCTGGAACCAAAAATAAATGTTCTTGCCCTCAACCTGTCCATACTGTTGCAGCTGGAGACAGATCTCGTGAATCTGCTCTGTAGTTGGGGTCTTAACTCCCTTGTCGTAGTAAAGATCCCTGAGGATCCTTATTTGATCTGGAGTAGGAACCCACCTGGCACGGCTTCGCCAGAAATCTGTGTTGGCACTACTCCCGGCTGCTTGGTTGTTTCCTCCATCCTCGATTTGTTGCTGGGTTTGTAGCTCCATTAGTTGCAGAGTTCGTGGTTCCATGGTGATGAGTTGAGAGGAAGTGTAAATTGAAGAACGAAGTTGTTGAGTGTTTGTGGGAGATTGACCTTAGAAGGATTAAGGTCGATGAAGGGGTATTGGAGATCTGAAAGTTCAGAGGAAAGAAGAGATCGAATCTTCAAATGGAAGAAAAGATCTGAGAGAGAAGGATTGAAGATTTGAGAGTGAAAAAAACTGGGGATTTGAGAAGAGAAAGGCTGAAGAGTTGAGAGAGAAAGGCTTGAGCTCGGAAGAAAATTTCTTTTCCTTTGGAGTGAACAGTCGCGTCTCCAGAATGCACCTATTTATAGAACAAGGTGAGCAGATCTCCACCGTTGGATGAACGATCTCAGAATTTGAATCCACGCGTTGGATTAAAGTCGCCCCGAAACCCGGAAAAGCTGTTGGCGCGTGTTGAGCGTGTAAGGGGACCGAGGGAATCTCGAGGCGCTGTGGCAGACAGCTGTAGCCGAAAGCAGATTTGACTGCCGTAAATCACGGAAGGGATAAGCCGTGACACAAGTGGGCCGTACTTGGGCCTGTCTCGGATCAAGGCATCACTGTAGCTGTGGGTGGAGGCCTGATGGGCCGAGTTTCAGAAACAGTTTTGGACATGATGGGCCGAGTTTCTGAAACAGTTTTGGATGAGTTGGGCCGGATTTCTGTAACAGTTTTGGATACGTTGGGCTGGGTTTCTGCAACAGTCTTGGATGTTTTGGGCCGAATTGTTGAAACAGTTGAAACAGTTGGTTTAAATAAAAGGATTGGTATGGATAATAACGTGAGCAGCCGTGCTCGAGTGGTTGAGTGTAAAGTTCGTGTACAAGAGGTCTGAGGTTCGAACCTCGCCTCTCGTTTATTTTTATTATGTTCGTTTAAGACATAATAAGTTTAACGTTTGTACACATTATATTAAGCATAGCTTGTGCTCCAGTGGTTGGGAGCGAAGCATTGGTTTAGGGGGTCTGGAGTTCGAGACTTGCCTCCACTTATATTTTATTTATGTCGCTTATGACATAATAAATATAACAAGTGAGCATATATTAATGAAAGCAGTTCTTGCTTCAGTGGTTGGGAGCAAGACCTTCGTGTTTGAGGTCAGGAGTTCGAAACTTACCTCTTACATTATTTTTGGAATCTTGTATATACTCAGTATACGGACGTATTTTTATACGTAGAGCAGTAGTTTCGAAAATTTCTACAGTTTATTCTGTATAAACTACAGAAAACTTTAAATCGGGAGAAATGGACTCGCGATTAAATTTCGGGACGAAATTTCTTTAAGGAGGGTAGATTGTAATACCCGCAATTTTCCATTTCGTCTCGTGAAATTGTGCGAATTGATTAAAGTGCTTTTGCACGAATATTACCCGAAATAATTCAACTTTTTGAATTATCGAAGTTTCGAAATATTCGTTTTAACAAAAGCTCGAATTGTGCGATTCAAGAAAAATCGACTTTTCTACGTACGGAATTTGGGAAAAACTTCCTTCATAAAAGTTGTAGAGCTCGTCGATATGATCGCGTGCATATGTCGAACGAAATTTTTGGAGTTCGTACGATTATGTTACGAATTTTGGAAATATGAGATTCTTTTTATAATCTCTTTTCCTCGGATTCCCTTTTAGAAATTTCTTTTTCTTCCTTTTCCTTTTCCTTTTCCTTTCCTCCGGGTCTCCTTCCTTCTTTTTCTTTTTCTCTTTTTTTTTTTTCTTCTTCTTTCTCTCTCTCGCTCGACCGAAACCGAAAACAGAGCAAAGGCTCTTCGGTCTCTCTCTACCTCCACCGGCCACCAAACGGCGTCGAACCACTTCCTTTTGCTTCGTCTCAGCCTTGCGCAGCTGCCAGAGGCAGCCTTGCACCGTGACACGGCCACCAGCGGCGGCGGGAAGCTCCGCCCGGTTTGAGCTCGTTTTGGAAACAAGCTTGATATCTCAAGCTACCGGTCACCAATCCTCACCAAAATCCATCCACAAGCTCGCCTCAACTTCCTGAAAACTCCCAGAAGCAGCCTCACACGGCGGCGTGGCCCGTAGCAGTGGCTGCAAGTCAAACCCAACCAAGAACGAGACCGGAGCTATCGATCAAGATATCTCGAGCTGTAGTGCATCGTTTTGATTGATTCTTTTTCCAGTGGGTTCCCCTTGATGTTATTAACAACTCTCTAGAAGGCATCGAGGCCTGAAATTGAAGCTTTGACGTCGAAATCGAGCCTTGCCGGATTCTGCAAAATTCTGGAATTTTTCCGACCACCGAAGCTTTCGATCGGTATATCTCGAGCTACAGACCATATTTTTCTGTGATTCTTGAACCAGTGAGTTCTTCTTGAGTTTCTTAACAACTCTTCAGAAGAAATCGAAGCCTTAAATTGACGTTTTTACGTCGAATTGGAGCTCGCCGTTTTCTGCAGTTTCTCGCCGGTTTCTGGAAAATTCCGGCCACCTTCATACTGTTCAAGGTAATTTTCGACCCCTTCCGGTCATTTTCAGACTTCGTGCTAGTTATGAAAGTTGTCAAGCATGATGAGAGGAAGAAGAGCAGCCCGGCCCCGACACCATTGGTGGTGGTCGGCGGCGGCTCTGCCACTAACTCCGGCGGCCCTTTCCGGCCACCTCCGGGGATCAAAAATATGGTTTCTGTACATTTTCAGATTCTATATTTCAATACGATCATTTTGATTTATTATACGCAATTTTTGGTTATCATATGATTAAGTTATGAATTTTTACGTTTCGATCGATTTTGATCGTTTGATTCATGATATGTGAAGTTAGGACCGTCAGATGGACTTGTAGTTTTGATATGATGATCTTATGACTGTCCCATTGGCTTTGTGTGGTCATGGGCGAAGATCCGACCGTTGGATCTTCGTATAAATGCAAAACAGTGATTAGGAAGGCGATCCGTGAGGATCCGACCGTTGGATCATCATTTAATTTCAATCCGACCGTTGGATTGTCGTTTGATTATGTTTTTGAGTTATTGGCTAAGTTAAGGTCATGTTTGATTAGGTGATCGACGGTTTGATTTGGCGGACGATTCGTGAAATTGTATTTTGAGCTGTTAAGAAGACGCAGCGGGAATTTAGAGGTGAGTAAACCTCACGTGGTTCATATTACGAACCGAATAAATTTAATTACCTTATTTTGTCGTAATTGCGTGAAAATATTTATGGAATAAATATTTGTTTTAAAATCATATGGACTTGATCAACTACGGTCCATGGGTAAGTAAAATGATTTTTACTATACAAATGAATTTCTCGGTTTTATTGCATGTGAACTATAGTTGGTAATAGTGATTATCCCTGAGCGGATAATTACGTATATATATATTTACGTGATTATATGTGGAATGGTGTGACTTTGAAGAGTGTGGAATTTGGGATGATTAAAATACTATGAATTGAAATTTGACTTATCATATTTATATGTGATGATCATGATTGATGAGTTCTTGTTAATATTCATGATTTACATTGGAGTATGTATAGAGTTAGAGAATGTAGGGTTCTGAGGATGAGGTGTCCGAAGTTCGACGGTTAAGGATAACCGGAGTGTTTGTGTGCTGAGGACGGGGATGTCCAAGGTGCGACGGTTTATTATTAACCGAAGTTGTGTGCTGAGGACGGGGATGTCCAAAGCGCGACGGTTTATTATTAACCGAAGTATATGGTGCTGAGGACGGGGATGTCCAAAGCGCGACGGTTATAGTGTTAACCGAAGTATTTTTGCCGTTGCTTGACCCTAGGCCAAGGTGTCAGAGGTAACGAGGCAGTTAGAGCTCTAACGTGTTATTGGGATGGACCAGAGTGGTGTTATGTGGGTTGGGTGTTTGCAGGACCAGTGTGGTGTATTGTGATTTGAGGATTGTGAAAATGTATTCCTTGTGGTTTTCCATGAGTGGTTTGATGTCTCTTTGCAGACGTAATACTGTTGAATTTTACTTGAATTGTAATTTAATAAATCAACAGTTCTTTCTTGTTTACTCATACTGGCTGTAAAAAGCTTACCGGGTTTTGTGTTGTTGCAACTCCCGGTACACTATTCAAATTGTGTAGCGGGTAATCCTACAGGACAGGAGAACCAGGACGGTGATCGTGCGGTTAGAGCAATGGTTATAGTTTTACAGCAATTGTAATAGTGAGGCGAGTTAAGCTCATTTGAGCATTACAATTTGATTTGGTGGGAGTGTGCTGTAATAAATAACTTGAGGATTTGGGTTATTGTAAATTTGAGAGTTGTGAAGTGTGGTTGTTTGTGAGAAAAAAATTCAGGATGTTAATTGTAATTTGTTATTATTCATGTTTCGGATTTGAATTGATTATTCAAAATTCGGGGCGTGACAAAACAGAGAAAGGAGTAAGAACAGGAAGGAAAAGAGAAGGAAGGGAGATGGAGAGGGGGAGAGAGAGAATAACAAAAAGGTGAAGAGGAGAACGAATAAGCATAAGAGAGGATTGTAGTTTTTTTTGAAATTGGTGCGGGTCTCTCTTGTTTCGGTAATAAGAAGAGAAATGAGAACTTGGTGAAATCAGTGCTGAGGTTCTTCTAATTTGCTTTTGCAATGGTTCTTTTTGTTTAATTTTCCTTTTTATTATGATTTTGAGATGTAAGCAGTTTTGTTAAACTGATTTTGCTTTGTAGTTTAATTCATCAGTTTTGCTTATTTGTCCTTTTGGATGATTTAAAATTGGATGTGATTGAGCTTAGTCTGTTTCTATGAAATTAATCTGCTTGTGTGAGGGAATTCTAATTCTACAGTTATCATTGGATTATGGTGCTAATGAACCTTTGGATTGGGTAAAAAGGGTATGTGTGTGGGTAGTGTAATTTTATTATGAAATTGAAATATTTCGTATCCTGGATTTGTGCATGTATCAGAGGTGTGTTCCATATTTTGTGAACTTTTGAAAATCAGTAGTTAACGTTGTAAATAGCATTCAAACTGTTTACATAGTACGAATCTTCTAGCCAACAGAAAGGCGGTGTTGGTGTTGTGCACAATATTTATTATGTGACCATGATCAATGACATGATCGTCGGGCTTATGTAGCCCTAAGCTTTGATAGCCAAAGACATAGTTAAAGGACGTGCAATGACACTCCATTATTATTAATGCATTGGGCTTAGTAGCCTTAGGCTTCGGTAGCCCTACGCTTTGATAGCCAAAGACATAGCTAAAGGGGTCCAGTGGTAGTCCATTATTATTAATGCATTAGGCTTATGTAGCCTAAGCTTGGTAGCGAAAGACATAGCTAAAGGACATGCAATTACATTCCATTAATAGTATGATAATGCATCGGGCTTAGGTAGCCCTAAGTTTTGGTAGCCAACTATGTGCCGTGGTAGCCTATTATTATTACATTGTATGATTATCTGATAGTAATTGTTGTTTTCGGAAAAACATTATAATTATTAGCCCAATAGTTTGATCTTAATTTATATGGAAGTACTGTAGTTAGTAAAGAACAAGTTTTACATTTGTGTTGTTATCAGTAACGTGTCTGGTTTTGATTTTGTGGGCTGGTTCGTTTCAATCTGCCCAAAAATTCAACAGGGTTAAGTGGTTTAGCCACATATACTGCCAGTATTAAAATTTCGAATCAATCAGCCCTCACTTGGCTTACACTAACAAAACATAAACCCCTCAAAATTAGTCGTTTTGATATTGCTACGTCCATCAATACGAGAAATTTTGATCCATTACGCATAAGCCATGCTGAAAATCGGCATCACCATCGCCAACCCTAACTCCACCTTTGACAAACTGACTTGAAGTCAGTCACTACCACCGGCCAAAATAAAACAATTTCGACAAATTTGATTTTGTTGTATTAGTAAATCTTTTTAGAGCTCATATGAGACTTTGGATTTTTTTTTTTTGACTTTGTCAAGGGGAACCTAAAGGCTTCCTAGGACCAAGATAAACCACTTCGGCGCATGTGAAATGCTCCAACTGTGCATTGCAGCACAGTGCCTAGTCATTTTGACAGCTTCGGGGTTCGAACCTAGGTTGGGGAGTACACCCAACAAGACTTTGGATTTGCTTTTGGTGAAAATTTTAAAAGAGTGCAATCAAATAAAAAAAAATTAAAAAAAAAAACCTTCTGGAATTTTCTAATAAACAAAAAAGCATTTCGTGATAATATAAATAGCCAAAAACCCTTTGCGTTTTTCTCTCTCTCTCTCTCTCTCTCTCCCCTCAACACTCCTCCCAAACCAACCGCTCTCGCGCCTCTTGAAGATCCAGCAAAACCCTAGACACCGCCAAACCTCCATCGGAGGTGAGAGAAGTCACTATCAACCACCAATCTTCTCCTCTTCTCTCACCTCGCTACCTCCGATCCACCAACTCAGGTGCCTCCTCTCGCTCTTCAACTCTCTTACGTTGCTCTCTTCAATTTGTTCTTGAAATTTCTGCTTCCTTCAGATCTCGCTTTGTTATACTCAAATCTGAAATCACTATTTTGACTTGTACTGAAATTCTACGCTTCGAAAGGGTTTTCCTTTTTTTTTTTTTGTTTTTTGAGCTGATTCAGCTAGGGAATGAGTAGAGATTTTATGTATAACAGCGTGAGATAGATGAGTAAAGTGGATTAATTTTGTGAAAAGATTTACAGTGTTTTAGTTAATCGGAGAAAAAGGTGTATTTTTTATATTGAAATTCAGTTAAATTATGTAAGAAAAACGCTCGGAAGTTTCAATTGAAAGCAGTGGAGACTTTTGGAATTGAGTTTTCTTCCTTGTACAAATTGAATGGTTGATCTTATTTTATTGGTTCGTTATGTTTAATGGTTTGTTTTGGTTTATAGAGGTTGAACAGAGATGGCGTCCCCGGCGGTGCAGCAGCAAGTAGCTCCTACTGCCGATGTGGTATGTATTGATATTAGGGCCCTTGATATTATATACAATAGTAGTCGAATTTTTTTTTAAAATAATTTTTTATTATTTTTATAAGAGAGTTCCTTGAGGTTGCTAATTGAACTCGAATGAAACATTTGGTTAAATATAGGTTGGCAATGCGTTTGTTCTTCAGTACTACCATATCTTGGAGCAGTCTCCTGAGCATGTTTACCGATTTTATCAAGATGATAGTAAGTTTGGTCGCCCTGAGGATAATGGGATGATGAAGACTGTAACCACCATGGATGTAAGCTCCTTTCATACCCTTGGTTTCTTTTTAGTGTCACCCTTTATGTTTATGTAAGATCACAATATATCAAAGTGTCCTGTTTGCGGCCTAGTGGTTTAAAGACAGTGTATCTTTAATGTATATTTTGTGTACTGCCGAGCTAATACTGATATAATCTCTGGGAACTTAGAGAAATCAGAAAAGTCTGCATATAATTCTTTTGCTAATCTTGATTTAGTGGCAGTTTTAGACCACTTATTTGTTAGAGCCAGGAGATTGTGGGTTCTTGTTACTTTTGTATATCTAAAGCTGAAAATTTGAGATTTTCATCAACTTGATAGAACAATTTGAATTATGTACTCCTAGTGGAACATATAAACTTCTGAGAATTTGACTCCTGTGGGTTTTGATTTTATTGGGCAGATAATCAACAGGAAAATAGTTGAGAATGGGAAGCTCAGTGCAAATGTTGTAACTGTGGATGCTCAAGAATCTTTCAATAGGGGTGTATTTGTCCTTGTGACTGGGTTTATAATTGGAAAGGACAATTTGAGGAAAAAATTTACCCAAAGCTTTTTCTTGGCACCACAAGAGAAAGGTGGCTTCTATGTTTTGAATGATGTTTTCAGATATGTGGATGATTCCATTCACCAAAATACGGACCATGGTTCAGTTGCTGATGTTGAACCTCCTCTTACTTCGGAGCACGGTATGTATTATAATGATTATTATGTGAAATTTACAGCTTTTATGTGCTCTAATTGATGTTGAGAGTAATTCTGTTGCAGATCCTTCTTTTCCAGACAGTCGTGTTTCTGAGCCTGTTACTGCTGTTTCTGAAGACGTCACTGTGGAGGAAGTATATAATCCTCCTGAGAATGGGGAAGTTCCAATTGAAGTAGAGGAAATTCCAGTACCTGAAGTTGTCGATGAAATCCCAGATGATTCAGAGGTAGTGACTGAATCTGGATACTCGGCACCGGTTGTGGCCATGGTGGAATCTGAGAAACCTGCATCGGTGGTGGACGATGCTAAATACTCAGCAACTGTGGTGGCTGAAGCTGGACGTTCTGCACCGGTGGTGGCAGAATCTGTACATTCGGCACCGGTGGTGGTCGGATCTACTCCTAAATCAGAAGTGCCTAAGAAGTCATATGCCTCAATTGTAAGTGGCTGTTATGCAGTATATCATCCTTCAAAGTCTTTCATATTTGTGATGTTTTCTGCTTTCAGTTGCAGTTATGGTATTCCATTTGTGGTTAATTCAGTGATAAATGTGTCCAAAAAAAGAAAAAGAAACACTCCTTTATTGTTTATCTGTCCTTTGCTGGGGTCTTATATAGTAACCACTTGTTCCAGGTTAAGGTTATGAAGGAGAGTGCTTTACCATTTTCTACTCCTGCACATGCTTCTGTGAGAGCTATCCCAAAGCCCCAAGAGCAGCGGGTCATTGCTGCTCCACAACCTGCTTCAATTTCTGAAACAGTAGTTTCCAGCACAAATGCTAAAGAAGATGGGAACCAACCAGAGGCTGAAGGTGTGCAATTCATTCATGCTAGTTACCTTGATCTCACTTCTATTGTTTGCTGTATAATGTCATGCTTGTGTAATAATATAATTATGCTATCGTGAACAGTTGAAGGGCACTCTATCTACATCAAAGGTCTGCCTTTTAATGCCACACCTGCTCTAATAGAGAATGAATTCAAAAAATTTGGACCCATCAAGAACGGTGGTGTACAAGTTAGAACTCAAAAGGTTTGTCCTTTCTCAACTTGGCTTATCTTCTGATTTATGAGATCTTTGTATAGTAACATAGGTTTATCATCCCTTCACCTTTACATTACAGGGCTTTGGTTTTGGGTTTGTGGAATTTGAGGATGCAAGTGCTGTACAAAGTGCACTAGAGGTACTTAACTAGTTTGGTGTGCTGAGTCTCTTCTTTTTTCATACTGTGATATCTTGGTATGTTTGAACAAAATGATAGTACTAATCTGTTCTGTTTTCCCTTGCTCTTAGTATTGTTGGCCATGTTTCCTTCATTAAGAAAGGCAAAAAGAATGTAGTTGATATTTGAATCCCTTGGTTTTGCATCTGTTCTTTTATTTTCAACTTCTAATATGAATTGTATCTCGATATGTGTTTTAGGCTTCACCCATCATGATTAATGGACGCCAAGTTGTTGTTGAGGAAAAGAGATCTACGAGTCGAGGTGAGTGGAATTGACGTGAACATCTTTGTTTGTGACTAATGTCTCTACTAGTATAGGGATTTGAGTATGGGAACAGGGTGGTGGGTATATCTCTCTTTTGGTAGTGCATATCTTATAGATTAGTGTACATCTTTATTGATACTAGTTCTCTTTCTAGTATTCACGATCACAGTCAGAGTTGGGCAAATCAGTCTCATGGATCATTTGACACTAGTTCTCTTTCTGTTATTCATGGGTTTCATGGAGGCTGATGGGAAGTTGCTGTTCAATTTTCTGGCATGGGTGCTAATTCCAGCATTTAATAGGGAATTACTGTTTCGTAGTAGAGTTTTATTGAGATCTGCAGATATTTATAATCCTTCCACTCTTCAATTCTTGTTCTTAATGTTTCTTGTGTGTGTGTTCTTTTATGTAGGGGGGAATAGGGGAAGGTTTTCGTCTGGAAGGGGGAGTGGATACAGGAATGAAGGATCTAATGGGTACAGGAATGAAGGAGCTAATGGGTTCAGAAATGATGGACCTAATGCTGGATACCGAAATGATGCACCTAATGGATACCGGAGTGAGGGACCAAGAGGACGTGGAGGCTATGGAGGTGGTAGAGGTTATGGCCGCAGCGAATTCAAGTCCGAATTTGGAGGTAGGAATACAGGTAGGGGAGGATCATCGGGCCGTGGAGGTGATGGGTATCAGAGGTCTGAGAATGGTGGTCGAGTGAATCGTGCTGGTGGGCCGACTGTTAATGCAGCAGCCAAAAGTTCAGCTCCCCGGGTGTCTGCTTCTGCTTGAGAAAGTCTTGGCTTAAGTTGGTTAGTGGATACAAATGATTTTTTTGGAAGTATTTCAATGGTGAAGTTGTTTGATAGCATATTAAGAGGGCTGTTTCTGATCTTTTGGGGGATGTGAACCACCTAGTATAAACCATAGGATTTTCTTTGACCATTTTTTGTTTGCGGTTTTCATACTTGAGCTGCTTTTTGGGTTTGATAGTGGCCTAGATTCCTGCAAGTACATGTTTCCTGATGAATTGCTTGTGGCCTTGTGGGTCTCTATTCTCTTTATTTCGGAAGGAAGTGAGAATTGTTTAGGTTAGTTAGCAATTCGCCTTTTTGTTTAGGTTCTGCTGTACTCTTCGTGTTGTAGGTCTCTATGATTATTCAAGTAAATCTAATGTCTGCGGATGGTGTTATCTTGTCAAGGAATTTATCAAGCCTCAAGTACTATTAAGAAAAATTCTGAGAATGAACAGATGGAATGAGCATGGATTTGTTTTATTCATTTCCCAAAAGTCCAGGGATTGCAGCCCTGGCTTAGACATCTAGTCCCAATTCTAATCTGTTCCCATCTCTAAACTCATTCCTACTTGATTTAGACATTTTCTCTGTGCTTTAATCCTCAATGGACCTAATCATGAGGCTTTACAAAATGGATCAATGAAGGGGGGTTGATTGATTCTTGTTGAACCGAGTGCTTAAGCAGGAGCAGCAGCAGCAGCACTGCATGTTATTCTTAATGAAATCAATTGCATTTTCTTTTATAAAAATTGTCATGACCGTACTCTGCTATACAAACGTACTTATATGGACAAACTACGGTCAGTAAATCTGGAAAGATGCATATACTGAAACCCAAAAAAGGGCGCAGCACATCAACAAGAATAACAACACAAAACATTCAAGATTCGATCTGAACTGAAAAGGTTACATAGTCCAGCAAATTCATCTCAAATTTAGTTCCCGATAGCTATCTAGTTAGTTTCTCCACCATCTGCACATGCTGATTGTTGTCCTAGAATAGGAACTGGAGTCACATCCATCTGCGCTAGTTCTCAACATCGTTTGCTTCATGTGCTCTTTTTGCAACCACTTCTTGTAGACTACTTTTTCTTGGCGCTACAGTTTCCTTGTCCGTCACATTGATACTATGTGAATCAACGACTGACTGTTGAGAGTTGAAGAAAATAACAGTTTCTTCTGATTAGAGAATAAATATGCATACACCCACCAAGTTCCTGCTCTCGAGCAGGAAAGTCTTCCAGCCAAAATGGTGGTGGCACTAGTACAATCTTGACTAAATCAAAATGGTTATCAAGTGGATCTCATCATCTGCACCAACTCAAGATAAGTACCATATTCTTGCTTTCTTTCAGCCTATGGTGTATATTTTTTTATTTTGACAAAAGCAACCTACAAACAAAACAAAGATCCTAATACCATCAATATGGCAATTAGGCAAAGAAGAAATAGAAGAAAGATGGCACCAAACCAGGTACAATTAATTGGATATATGGTAATAAACTCGGTGAAGCTCCCTTCTTCATGTATACTTGAGGTAAGTGCGACTATTCATATAGTCGGCGAGCTGTGAGGAGTAAGAACTTCCAACCATTCCCTTGTATTCCTTCCACCATCGCATAAAACTGCTCTTCTCCAAGAAAATATCAGGACACACTGTATGGTTGTCGACGACATCCCACACATAGTCCTCAAACTCTTTCAACTCCTCGTTGTATGTTACTTTCTCTGCATCAGTAACTGCTTTCCCATTCTTCAAAAGGTTGCATAAGATAATGGCGTCCTCAACGCGTGCCCAGAAACAAGAATCCTCATTTGAAGTGGCAGCCACCTCTCTTTTGGGCTTTGGTTTCTGTGTTGCTTGCTTCTGCTCGAGCCATTTCTCCAACAAAATGAAATGTTTAGGCCTTTTCCCACCATTTTTGTAATTTCTCGCGCCACTTTTCTTGTAGAACTCTGCAATGTGAAGTGGTTCAATCATCCTTCTGTAGTTTGTACCCGCCCAAAGCCAACGTACTCCAAGGGGAGATCCTTCCATCTGAGGCTTATTCTCTACTTCTGTAGCTGTGTCCTCCCAGAAATTCCAAAGCCTTTTCTTGTACTCATTAACATTAATATCACTCGGATTGCACTGCCTTTTGTACATGTCATAGTATCCAGTGTTCAAAAAGTTTGACTCCTTCTTGTACCACTCGAATAAGGCCAAACACGTTTTCATTTTATTCAGTTTCTTGTCTGAACCAGAATTCTTCTTCTTCTGAATTAATAACTCTGTTTCATGTTTTTTCATCCTTCGAATCAGATTCTGCATCTCTGTATCGGGCAGTTGCTGTTACAAAGATTAAGGTTACAAATAACTCAGTAAGCTGCGAAACAAGTACAGAAAGATCATAATCATATTTCCCTTGGTTTTCTTTTTTTAAAATTTGATGTAGTTCTTTAAGGGTCCAAACTAAATACTAAACAAAGAGTAAAATGGTAATTTGTTGCAAAATGTATATATATTCAAGCATGAAGTTGCTATATGATAATAAAAAAGCATTGAAACTCTGCTACCTGTGTGAGAAATCCAATTACTAGAAGTTGTGTGACAATGCTTGCTTGAAGTGGATCTCTTTCCCTTTCAATAGACTGGGAACTGCTCTTACATAAAGCCTTGTGCTTGAGATCTTCCAAAACTTGACCGTAACGAAACTCTATATTAGGATCTTGGTTTTGTGCACTTACAGAATTGGTTGTCACCAATTGTTCCAAGATGAGGTCCGGATCCTCAGAGCAAGCACAGCCGGATGAAGAGCATAATAGGAATGCCCCGAAAGGCTTGTAAGTACCACTCGTATTTCGGGTTAGAAAAAGTTTAGGTGTAGGATCTTGGTTAGAGGCTACATGCAAGAAGCAAGATTTCCATGTTGCGAATTGCAACACGCATTGTCGGAGGTGTTCATCGCCAACAAGGGGTGAGCCAAAAGTAATGCAAAGGGGGCGTTTGGTTTTCAATAAATCTAGCCTTTTCAACAACCATAAGGTGAAAAGCGTAGCCACACTGCCTCCCACAGATTGTCCGGTGATGATTATTAGTGAAGTCTTACTAAGATTTATCAGCTGCAACATTAAAAAAGGTTACTTGCAAGCTAAGCTAGTCGCAATGATCAGGAACAAATAAGAGATCCAAGCAAGTTATTAGCTCTCAGTACCAACTACCAACCTCATTTTTCTTCCGATTCAGCTCATTGTAGTTGGAGCGAAAGAGCTTGATTGCTGATTGATTGATCGAGAAACTTCCGTTGCTTTTAGTGCATAAAAATTCAAAGTCAGTAAAATTGTCGGCCTTGAGATTTGACGATGAAATCAAGCCTTCTTCTTCTTGAAGAGAGCCAAGTGGAGTGCCAAAAGCTATGATGGTAAGATTTGAATCTTGGATTACATTGCACAAAGTTGGTTCTGCATTTGGATTAATCTGTTTTTGTTTCTGAATCACACTCCATGCCTGGTGTACCGGATCAGAGGTCACCACCAAGTTTGCCGATTCTAAACCGCTGCTAAATCTACCATCATCAAGAACAGGAGTCAAAGCATAGTAGAAAAACGAAAACTCATAAATCCTAGCAAAGAATAGGTGGAGTTTACTTACTGGTTGTGAATCATCTTGAATGTGCTCTCCTATTTGCTTAGAAACACAGCAGAATAATATGGGGCTAGAACAGACGGTAGTTTCAAGGGTCTCGAGTCTCGACACATGTGAGGATCAGCTTCTACTTAATTTCCTTCCAATCAGGAATCCACAAGGAACTTTACCCAGATCAACAAAGGACAGCAAGTCTTCGTCTTTGTATATGGCTAAGTCAACGTCAAGAATATATTCCAAATAATTCAAATGGTTCTCTTTCCTGCTTCTGGGTCTTTTCCAAATAATATTATAACCCTTTTGGGTTTTTATTTGATGCAGAAGAAAGAATATGATCAAAACAATGCACCGCACGCGTTTTCTAGTCATCCACATCTGCCTAAATTCACACTAGGAAATGGGATTTAGGAGTTTGGTTACATTGCATCAAATCAAGTAATTAGACGAGCTCAATGGAAGAAATGGATTAGCTCCAAGAATAGAAACAATGGAGCATTGCAGAAATGTATTGAGCTTGCAATTCCGTGGCAAAGATAAAAATGCATTACCTAGTACACAATTGTCTTTGACAAGTAAAAGTAGTAAAAGTGCATAATATTATATATCCACTACATCATTGCTTTAGTGGATATGTTTGGGAATAAGAGACATAGTATGCAGATTTACATTTCTGGGTCCAAGAAACAGTTCAAGGCAGTTTACTGATTATCACCAATTTGAATAATTTAGCATCCCAGGTAACCTCAAGTTGTATTCCCTAATAAAGATAAACCTAAGATTGACATGGAAAACAAGTATGCTACACTTAGATTGATGCCGATCTTCTCTATACCTAATACGAACAATTGGACATGCAAGGAGCAGCAACCGAACCCGAAAGTGGATAACAGCTTACTAGCTTCAGGACTAGCATTTGCAAATCCTCTAACTAGGGCTTCAGCAACTTGAGTCATTTATATCCCAAAGTTGCAGCCCTGAACAAACTCTAGATCATAATCAACGTGCTTTTCCCAGATTGGCTTGAACTAGTTCATGGCAATATCAAGCCAGGGCTTCATATTCCCATTGAAGTGCACCACTGCAGCATTGCGAATCTCGTCCATGCTGATGCTCGGATTATAGCCAAGTCCCAGAACATGCCATGACTTGTCCAGTGGCTTTGTTGTTGAGTAAAATGTGATCAAACCTGGGGGTAAAGTCCCCAATTTCCACAAGGTACGATTCTCATTCTGCAACGAGATTAACATCCATAGTTAGTGCTACTCAATACAGGACCAGAGAAAGATTAAAAGCAATAAAAACAAAATCAACCCTAAGATATCCTGAAACAGAATAACCAAGAAAAATGACATATAGCATCAACAAGGCATAACTTCCCCCTGTGTTTCCGTTACAGCTTATGATACATTCTTTATCATTCCCTTAGTAAACTAAAGAGATGTTGAAGAACAATCGAAAACTAAACAGAGAGAAGGAGAGAGTGTAGATGGAGAGATTGAAGAGTGAATTGGTGAGTTTATTCTTCTCACATTGGAGGGTTTACATAGGGATAAAAAGCATAGAAAATACACTATTATAACCCCCACATTCCATTACACTTATCTCTTTACTATTGTACCTAATACATGATATAGACATTAATAGTATAAAATCAATTACACTATAACACTCCCCCTTGGATATATCATGTTTAATAGTATTGTCTTGGTGATGCGCTTCTAAGTTGCCTCGTTAAAAACCTTGCCAAGTAATAAAACCCTGTGGGAAAAAACAATCATGGTCGAAGGAGAAAAAGAGCACAACGCGCATGAGTGTGGAGTAGCAATACCGTATCTTCGGAGATAAGTGGAGTCTTCTTATCAGCATCATAAGTAGGTAGTATGTCTACGAGAGGGATGCAGTATAAGTGGGGCGACCATACTAAAGATGTGCCTCATTAAAACCTTACCAGGTAAAAACCCAGTGGGAAAAATAACCCTGGACGAAGGACAAAAGAGTACACGATGGTCTGGATACTCCCCCCTTGTGTCGCTCAAACTTGGCGGTGACGCTTCATCCGTTGCCTCGTTAAAACCTTACTCGAGTGTAAAACCCTGTGGGACAAAAACAAGCTCGAGGAGGAAAAAGAGTACAACACGTCCTTCACTCTTCGAGATCGAACATGTAGACATCATAACTCCCCCTGAAGTCGATATCTCCCCCTGATTGCTTCAATCATGGGAGTTCGGATAACCTTTCCAATCCGATGTTTTTCACATGTTTCTCGAAGGTGGATTTAGGTAACGACTTTTAGTGAATAAGTCCACTACATTATCCTCTGATTGGATTTGATTCATTTCAATATTGAGGAGAGTCTGTTGTTGCTGATTATGCTTGATGTTGTCGCTTTTGATGTAGCCTTGCTTCATTTGTTCAAAAATAAGCAGCATTATCCTAAATGCTTGTAGGCTCATCTGTGGTAGACTTCAAACCACAACTATTCGAACATGCGTAACTACGGATCCAATCCATATACATTCACGAACCACTTTGCGAAGAGCAATAATCTCTGCCTCGTTCGAAGATATAGCGACTAAGGTCTATTCTGTAGACCTCTAAGATATTGCGGTCTCATCCATGGTGAACACTTAACCAGTTTTTGGGAAGACCTTTGTATGGGTTATGAGATACCCAACATCAGCAAAACCTTCCAAAACACTTATGTTGTTTTTGGGGTGGGGATAGAAAACGCAGGCCAGCGTTTGGCGGCATTTCTGGCTGTAGGGATAGAATAAGTCTATATCGATCATACATCTCAAGTATCGAAGGATATCTTTTACACCAATTCAATGGTGTCGCGTTGGCGCAGAGCTATACCTTTAGCTAACAAGTTTATGGTAAAATGAGATGTCCAGCCTTGTGTATTTGAGCTAAGTATAATAATGCGCTTATTATACTTAAGTAAGGCACACTACTGCCTCTAGCACATCTTCGTTATCATCCTTTGTACGAAGAGGATCATTTTTCAGGATCAAGACTATGGACAATTATGGAGGTGCTTGAAGGCATGACCTTGTCAAAATGCCTAAGCTTTTATTAACACGATGCTCAAGTTTCAAACCGAGGCATAATCGTGTTCTCCCAAAAATCCTTCATCTCAAACTCGGATTTCAAGTGTTCAGCAGTTTCCCTTAGCTCTTTAAGGGCTTCTAATGAAGATCATGTCCAACATGAACCGCGATAGAATCCGAAACTTGTTTATGAAAACGCGATGACATATACTTTTCCAATCAAGTAGTCACTTTAGTGAGCGTTTCAAACTTTATTGCAAACGCGCTCCGTGGTCTAAAGCCACTTGACTTGGGTAAATAAAGTTCATTATGAACTTTCATATATATTCCTTATCTAGATCCCCATAGAGATACTTAGTGACCACATTTATAAGCTGCATGTTCAGTTATTCGGGATCTACCAAACTGACAGGGTAGTGAAGTGCAATGACATCCATTACGAGAGAATATGTCTCATCGTAGTCAATTCCAGGGCGTTTTTGTGAGAAGCCTTGCGCCATAAGGCGAGATTATCATCTCTTTGTCTCAACACGCTTTCTAACGAAGACCTATTAATCAATAGGTTTTATGTAAGGAGGTGTTGACATCACTGGCTCAAAGACCTTCCTCTTCGTTTAGAGAATTCATCTTAACCTGGATCGCATTTTTCCATTTAGGCCAAATTTCTCTATGTTGGTATTCATGCTTCAACAGAGTGTTCTCTATGTTGGTGTTCATGCTTTAACAGAGTGTGGTTCGATATCATCGTACTCAACAAACTCATGCGTAATAAAATGCGCAATTACATCATCACTTATGATGGAGTTTCTATCCCACGTCTCATGTATACTAGTGTAATTTTCATAGAGCTCTATATTCTCAGGAATAGGTTCTGACGTTTGAGGCGTCCCCCAACGATAACCATAATCCGGAAGATACTCATGAGACGGATGTTGAGTGTGATCCAAGGATTGGTTTGTGCCAAAGTATCATTCGAATCCACTGGCCTCCCATGCATCTTAGCTGGAGCCATGGCCTGTAACGCCAGAGTGCCACTCTCTATGGCGTTGGCGCCTTGCCTACCTCTGTGTAGGGTGGCGCTACATCCTCTTGTAGGGACGTCCTTCCTTGTAGGCATATTTGCAGCAAATGTGTGTGATCTTGTCACTTTAATAGGGATCGAGATGAGACATAGTGGGGACAGACCACGACAATTCCTGTCGTTCCTGCTGAACATTCATGTTCTTATCTCCCCCTAACGACGGGGAGACTGTCTCATCAAAGTGATATTTTAAGGAGATCGCCTTGCAAGGGCATTAAGTGGCGGACGATTGTTGGAGTCTCAAATCCAACTGAGTTGCTCACTCGTTTTGAAGGACCTATCATAGTGCACTGTGGCGGCGTAATTGGCACATAAATGGCTCACTCTAATGTGCGTAAGTACAAAATACTTGTACCCAGCCACTAGCTGTAACGCAGAGATACATTGAGTGGCGGTAGGTCGGAGATGATTTAGCATAGTTGTATGCGATATTGCATCACCCCAAGCGGTTTATAAGGAGATTTGGTGCGCATCACCAATGTCCAAACTATCATCGTAGTTATTTCCGCGAGACCATTTGGGTGTGTATATGGGAATGTGATGTCCAACATCTCCCATTGCAATAACCATCGAAACTCTTCGATGTAAACTCTCTAGCATAGTCAAACCCGATTGACTGAATAGGATGATCCGGGAGTGAGCTCGTTGTCATATGATATGTGCTAGGAGTATAGCATAAGTAGCTTTTACAGATGGACAATGGCACAACACGTGACTAGCGTGTTTGCGTGTCAACCAACAACATGAGATGTTTAAACGTCCGCAAGTTGGTTGAATGGGTCCATAATATCAATTTGGATTCTTTGCAAGAATGGTATTTAGTGTCCTTTGCATAGGATGGTCTCGATCCTATCTTTGCTAAAAAGCAAGCTTTGCAAAATAAATGATATCCGTGTGAAGTCTTTAATATATGGTTCATCATATCATGACCTGGATGTTCCAAACGGTCGTGCCAAAGCTTATATGTGTCAGAATCCCATAAGTCATCTCTTTATGACATGGTTTGATTTAATGACTTGAATAGTGGCTGCATGCAACCCACTAGAGCAACACATAAGTTCCTCTAATACTCGTTTATGTCCGTAGTCATTAGAGGTGATGCAAAGGAACTCTTGTCTATTCTCACCATGTGTTTTCACATGAAAACCATTGGCTCTTTATATCTTTCAAATAATAAAGTTCGGATTTTAACACATGTCCATGACATTGAATAATAATGCGACACTTTATTAATAGTCAATGATTACATCAAAGTTTTCCAAAGTCTATTCCAAAATCAAACTTTAGACAAATTGTAGTCACTCAATCCGTTTGGTAACTCCAATAAAATATGACCAGGTAAGTAGAGAGATGTTGGTGGAGCGAGGCTCGCTTAAATACCCCGATCTCAATTACTTTCCTAGACATCATATTTTATTGGGTGCGCCACTGAGAAAGAGTTAATACAATTGTCATCTATTGATTAAGGCACATTTGCCGTTCTTGGAAAATAGAAAGGACTATTCTAATCAAAGTCTGCGGCATTCTCGTGCTCTTTATTTGCAGCTTGGAAGTCCTTAGTGGTGAGAGTGATATCTTCACCATCTTTATCTTCAGCAAGATTGATTTCTTGCTCTCTCAATTGCCTATACTCCTTGTAGCTTGCAGCTAGTTGGGTACTTGCATGGCATTGCTTGAACCAGTGCTCAATTGATCCACATCGATGACACATGTCATTATGGTTAGCTCCCTTTATTTGAGGTGCAGGTTGTGCACGTTGTGGATATGACCGAGGAGGGTTGCTGCTACTACCATATCTCATGGTGCGACCTCCACGGCTGGTGTTGCCATATCCACCTCTCCCACGTGTGGCGTTGCCATCCCGTGTGCCCGCTCTATAGTTGCGGTTTCCTTCCTTATTGAGGCAGTGATATGGACTTGTTCGTCCTCCATATCCCTTGTTATTAGGGTACCGCTCCTTGCGCCCTCTTTTGGGTGCAATATAATTCGCCTCACGAACGCTCTTGGTTCCTATGGGCCTTGAATTATAATTCTTTACGAGGATGTTGTCGTGTTTTTCAGTTACCGACAAAAACATTTATGAGCTCATTAAACCTCGTAAGTCGTCCAGCATTGAAGTCAGTGCGATATTGCTTTGACAGTATAAGTGCTGCGACAGGGAAGGTGGAGAGAGTCTTCTCAATTAGCTCTTCTTCTGTGAGAGGTTTTCCACAGAACCTCAACATGGCTTTGAGGTGAAGAGCTTCTGAATTGTATTCAGAAACAGACTTGAAGTCGGAGAAGCGTATATCATTCCACTGAATCTTCAAGTCAGGGAGGAGGGTATCTTGGATATTGCCAAAGCGCTCTTCTAGCGCTACCCATAGCTCTCTTGCATTCTTGATCGACATATACTCCAACCTGAGTGCTTTGTCCATATGACGTCGCATCAAGATAATTGCTTGAGCATGCTTTATGGGTGTTCGATAGAACACAAGGCCCTGGTGAGGCGCCTGGATTATGGGCAATATCTCCCTCGAAGTGAGATAGTTCTCAACATCGGTTACCCAGCTATAGTAACCTGAGCCTGTTGAGTCAAGCATGAGAAAGTCGAGTCTAGGTTCATTCGACATTCTAAAAATAAGAAGAGAAGATATATTAGTTTCGGAGTTATGCTTCCACGAAAACTAAAATAATAAGATTTCCGAGCTATGCTACCAAGAAATCAACTTCCAAGAATATTTAGATTAGACCGAAACAATGATGTTTATATGGTCATAAATCGATGCTTACGGACGCTCTTAGTCCGAAGTCTTATGAACATTCTTAGTTCATTGATTACGAACGCTCTTAGTTCGTATAGCGTGAATCCCCACGATTCAATGCTTACAGACGCTCTTGGTCCGAAGTCTTATGAACACTCTTAGTTCATTGATTACGAACGCTCTTAGTTCGTATAGCGTGAATCCCCACGATTCCGCTTTCTGATTGTAAGTTCCTGGGAAAAACAAGAGAGGTTAAAGAAATAAAAACTCAAAAGCGGGAACTTTTAGTAAGAAATACCTCGAAATAGTGTTGTCGAAAAATCACCGAAAAGTGTCCGGAAAGTCGCCGGAAAAGTGTCCCGAAAGTCGGCGGAAAAGTTGCCGGAAAGTTGTCGGAAAAGTCGCCAAAAAAATGCTCGGCAGCTGCTGCGCAGCGTCTCGGCAGGTCCGCTCGGCAGATGTCGGCAGGTCCTGCGCAGCTTCTCGGCAGCTGCTGCGCAGTGTCTCGGCAGCTGCTCGGTAGCTGTCGGCAGGTCCTGCGCAGCTTCTCGAGCAGCTGCTGCGTAGCGTCTAGGCAGGTCCGCTCGGCAGATGTCGGCAGCTCTTGCGCAGCTGCTCGGCAGCGGTCCGATTTTTCTGGCCGCCGGTTCAGGTAGTTTCCGGCTGGTTCTGGTGGTTCTGAGACCGGTTATGGACTCCTTGGATCAAGGGATTTGATATGTGGTAGGGTTTGGGGGTTTGTTGTAGGTTTGGAAAAATGACTTTGATGGATTTGAACTTGCTCTACTCTTTGTCGATTTTTTATTCTAATTCTAGAGCAACATCGTGCTGATAACGTGTTGAAGAACAATCGAAAACTAAACAGAGAGAAGGAGAGAGTGTAGATGGAGAGATTGAAGAGTGAATTGGTGAGTTTATTCTTCTCACATTGGAGGGTTTATATAGGGATAAAAAGCATTGAAAATACACTATTATAACCCCCACATTCCATTACACTTATCTCTTTACTATTGTACCTAATACATGATATAGACATTAATAGTATAAAATCAATTACACTATAACAAGAGATACATTATTTTAAGGCAACAAAACCAACAAATGCACCATAATTTGCATAATCAAACAAATATGTTGCATATATACCAAAAAGATATCAAAACATTGATTTAAAATGTAAGGATTCTTGTCAAGAATGGCACTGAACAGAAAATAAGAAAATCATCACTTTCCAGATTCTGCCAGTAGTGATAATCCGCTGCCAGTAGTGATAATCTGCCAGTAGTTAGCAATTCAACTTTTTGTTTAGGTTCTGCTGTATTCTTCGTGTTGTAGGTCTCTATGATTATTTAAGTGAAACTAATGTCCGCGGATGGTGTTATCTTGTCAAGGAATTTATCAAGCCTCAAGTACTATAAGAAAAATTCTGAGAATGAACTGATGGAATGAGCATGGATTTGTTTTATTCATTTCCCAAGTCTATAGGGATTTTGCAGGCCCTGGCTTTGTTCCAATGTTTTAGTCCCACTTCTAATCTGTTCCCCCTATCTAAATAAGAAGCTCATTCCTACTTTTTTTCCTGAAGCTTAATCCTAATTGCATTTTCCTTTATTAAAATTGTTATGATCGTACTGGACTGCTGTACAAACGTGCTTATATGGACATATGACGATCTGTAAATCTGGAAACATGCATAGGCTGAAACCCAAAAACACGGCGCAGCACATCCAGGAGAGTATTGGATCTAAATCGGAAAGGTTACATAGTCCAACAAGTTCATGTTAAATTTGATTCCTGGTAGCTATCTAGTTGGTTTCTTCACCATGGGCACATGCAGCTGATTCTTATCCTAGACTAGGAACTGGAGTCACGTCCATCCGTGTTAGTTCTCGTTCAATCCTCATCACGTCTGCTTCGTGTGCTCTTTTTGCAATCCATTTCTTGTGGACTGCTTTTCTTGGCGGTATAGTTTCCTTGTCTGTCACATTGATACTAGATGAATCAACAACTGACTGTTGCGAGAGAAGTACAAAATAACAGTTTACTTCTGATAAGAAAATATATGCACACATCAAGTTCCTGCTCAAGAGCAGCAAGTTCTTCCAGCCAAAATGGTGGTGGCACTAGTACAACCTTGACTAAACCAAAATGGTTATCAAGTGGATCTCTGAAAGAATGGATGGATTTCAAAACTTTTTAATTAGTGCGGAATTAGTTTAACAATTAAACTACTAACTAAACATAAAATCCATTCCTTTAACCCATGATCTTGGCTTATTGTGATATGTATATAAACATAGCATGCATAGTAAGGAAGAACAAAGAGGTGTTGAAAATTCTGATCATGGTGAAAGAATAAGCCCTAAGCTACATAACAGAGGAAGAAGAAGAACAAAGGAAGAAGACGATGTACTTTTCTGATTTTTCTCTAGGTAGCTTTTTTACAATAGGTAACCAACATACAGTGAAAGATAAACCTCCCTATTTATACTGACTATTATTATCACTTTTATCTTTGACTAACTGTATTGACTCTGACTATACTCTTAACATCCCCCCTCAAACTAGTACTTGGGGACCAAGTACTAGGTTGCAGCAAAGATATAAACTGTGCAGTGTGAAATCCTTTGGCAAAAATGCAGCAAATTGATCAAGCACTTGTCTCAACCAGGTGGAATGAGCGGAAGTGATTGCCATAAATTCGTAGACTCACAAGCTTGCCTACAAGTTCTTGGTGTCCGCAAAATTTCAATTTTCTTGAGGAGAACTTGCTGCAAATGAGGCTTGACAACTAGTGATTGAGAAGAATTGTTATTTGGCTGAGTGGCAATGGAGGGTGGATGTAGTTGAGTGCAGATTGAAGCAGACAAATCTTTAGGTGCTACACATCTTGGTGGTTGAATACTACGCAAACATTCTGTTGCATTGTGGCCATTATATGGAGATTGAAGAACTTGACTATCCGGCATATAGTTGTTATTCAAGTCACAAAATTTCTGAGAATGAGATGGCTGATGTCTATAGCGGCAACTTTTTGCAACGTGGCTAGGCCTCTTATAGATTTGACATACCACAGTAGAGCTTGAGGGACCATTCTGAGGTTGAGAGTTCCTTTGAAAACATTTGTATGCACTATGACCTGGTTTCTCACAAATCTGGCACACAATTGGATTGTTATAAGATGACCTGTTGTTGTTTCTTGGCCTATTGTTGTCATTGATCATGTTGGAGTAGTTTGCACCCTTGTTTGGAAAGTTGGGATAATTCATGTTGTCTTCTGTATGGCCTCCTTCAGAGCATGAATTCTTTGGTGCTTGTGAGAATGAACCTTGCTGTAGTGGCATTTTACTGTATGCACCATTGTTATTGGAGAAACCTTGCTGTTGTGAGTAGTTGTATTGAGGAACATAACCATATCCACCATTTTGAACCATGTGACCACCATTTTGGGCCATAAATCCACCGTATTGAGGAACATAACCATATCCACCATTTTGAACCATGTGACCACCATTTTGGGCCATAAATCCACCGTTTTGAGCCATAGAGTTACCCTTCTGAGGTGCATAACCATAAGATGAAGCAGATAATGAAACATAATTTCCATTTCCAACACTATTGTTCAGCATATATCCAGAATTAGGTATTGACTGTGGAAAACTAATATTTGAAGTGAATGGAAGCATTTGTTGACAGTTTGGAGGAGCAGTAGGCACATTAAAAGCTGAGCTTGATATCATGCTATTCAGTGGGAACCCAAAATGTGTAGTAGAGATAGGTGATGGAGCATTATAAAGATGGATATTGGAGTCAGAAGATGAGGTGTTGAAATGATTATAAGCAGGCATACCAGATATCACATTAGTATAGGTAACATTAGGCAAGAAACCAACATTTGATGCAGCAGTGTGTAGGGGAGGTGCCAAAGAACAATTACCAGCATACTGTGATGGAAAGACTGCATGAGATGATATTCCTGTACTTGGTATTCCATATTGCACACTTTGAGATGAATTGGCAAGATTGTTTAGTGCAATCATAGCAGCAAGAGAAGACAATGGCAATGCTTTATGTTCGAATGCAATCTCAGATTCAGCAGAAAGCAACAATGATCTAAGTTCTTCCAAATCAATATTATTCTTTCCCCTAATGATTTGCCTTGTGTGACCATATTCACTAGGTAATCCAGCAAGAATGAGTACCATAACATCTTGATCAGACATTCCAACTCCCACGATAGCTAATTGATCTCTAATACTCTTAAACTTCAACAAGTACTTTTCTATGGAATCAGATCCCTTCTGAATACTTTGCATAGCAGACTTTAATTGCACAATATGGAACTCAGAGTCAGGAGCATACCTCTTCCTGAGAGTGAGCCAAACCTCCATTGCAGATTGACATCCAATGACTAGAGTAAGTGCATCAGCAGAAAGTGTAGTTGTGATCAACGAAATTACCAAGCTATCTTGTTCCAACCACTTTTCATAAGCTTCGGCATTGTCGACACTCTGAAACTGTGGAGGGCAAGTATAAGAACCATCAACATATTTCAGTAAACCATGGCCACGAAGGTAATGATGCATCTGGAAAACCCAGGTGGGGTAATTTGTTTCGTCAAGTCGAACAGAGATAGGATTACAAAATTGATTTGAGATTGCCATATCAGATCTTGATGAGAACAGCTACAAGATTGAATCTTGAAGAGGAAACCAACTTGAATCTTCGAACAAGCTTCTTGAAAAGTAAGGGAGCTAAGGAATTGAGAATGAACAGCTACAGATATACTAGAAACTTTGATATTTCTTCACCTGTAATTATACAAATCTTGATTTTTCTTCGTAATTGTGCAGAAATTTGGTAATCTGATCTGGTAATTGTACAAAACTGAATCAATCTGAGTTTTTGAAGAATGAAATTGACGAACTGATACAGATAGCAGTGGAAAACAATGGCGGTGAGCGATGGTCAGGCCTCCATGGGCTCTGATACCATGTTGAAAATTCTGATCATGGTGAAAGAATAAGCCCTAAGCTACATAACAGAGGAAGAAGAAGAACAAAGGAAGAAGACGATGTACTTTTCTGATTTTTCTCTAGGTAGCTTTTTTTACAATAGGTAACCAACATACAGTGAAAGATAAACCTCCCTATTTATACTGACTATTATTATCACTTTTATCTTTGACTAACTGTATTGACTCTGACTATACTCTTAACAAGAGGGAGTTTATGTTCTACTCACCATTGGAGCGTGATTTTAATCCGATCCAAGTGAACCACCAAAGTTCCTCTCCTTGATCTCTCCTTGTGTGTGTTTCCTCCACCTTGAAGCACCTTGAATTAAGAACTCATTCTTGTGCTTGTAATCTCCTCCTTGATGTAACAAGTAAAGCCACAAAAATATATGGCCTCTAAGGATCTTCACCAAGTGAATCAAGAGATGAAGAAAGATGAAAGAAAAGAAGAAATTATGCAAGTGTTCTTCTTTCCTTTAATTTCTGAAAAATGGACCAAGAGAGAACTCTCTTTCTCTCTCTCTAATCTGAAAATAATAGTGTGGAGACACTCACTTATTTCTTTGTCCATGCTTTCCCTTTTATATAATAGGAAATAACTCCAATTACTAAAAGAAAAATATTGACTTTCATAAAGCCAATATTTTGGCTGGTCCATACATGTTATTGGGCACTAAAAATGTGTCTTGGGCTTTCATTTAAATCTCATTTAGTGAAGCCCAAGTCCACACCAAAAAACCCGACAATCGTTTAGGCCCAATAGGTTCGGTTTTACCCGAAAATCCTAATTATGTTCAAATAATAAATCTAATTAATTATTTGCTCATAACCAACTCTTGTTTAATCTTCTTCATATACAATCTCAAGGATCCACTTATATGGTGTGCGATCTCTTAGGTTCTAATTAACAAGACAGTGAAGTTTATAGAAACCATTCTATTTTGTTTACGAATCAAAAACGGAATTTTTGATTCTCCCTTGTTATTAGGATAATAAATGTTTATTAATCCTCGGGGACTTCACAAGTCATGAGTGACGTCTTGCAACATATCATGACTACCCTAGTTAATGTAGAATGACAAAGAACCTATTCAATTGGAATTACAATACAATACGGTCATTCTCTAACACGATGTTCTAAATCACATCATCGGGGTATGGAATTGATATGTCAATCCCCTAATGTGATTTTCATTCTTATGTGATTCTTAGAATGTGATTAAAAAACTCCTTTTTTTTTTTAAATCTCATTCAATGCTTTGGCCAAAGACTCATTGAATCACATCTTTGAACATACACCTTATTTACTTAAGGATAGAGATTCCTTGTTGTACACTCACATGTCTCCATGACTGAATTGATTATACCAATGAATGCATCTATTATATCCATTAAGGGACACAATATTATTGCATCATCAAGAGATAATCCATTCACTCATAAGACAACTATGGTGTCTCAGGTCAAAGGACTAATTTGTATTATTGCAATTTAGAGTTCAAGTTTGACATGTAAGTAAGACTCCATACAAGAACTCTAATGATCGCGTTCAGTGTACTCTTTAAGTTAAGAGCACCCACATACTTGTATTAGTGTCTCTACACAAATGACAAGAGACATATCATCCTCCATATTGAGCATACATAGTATGTGCTAGTCTTTCCGGATTATCAATGTCCAAGTGATAATCCTATGACTAGGAACCTTTTAGGATAAGAGTGTGATCTGTAAAGGTCTCACACATCTAACTCTTTAGATTACTTTCTCTTTAACTCATATTCCTTGGACCTTGTTCAATCAAATATTAAATATAAGCAATGAACAATAAACTTGCCCTTTTGATTAATAATAATTACAATAATAATTATATCAAAATGATTGTTTTAGGACACAATTCCTTCAATCTCATCATCTGCAACACTAACTCAAGACAAGTACTATATCCTTGGTTTCTCCTCCAGCCTATGGTGTATATATTGTGTTTTGACAGAAGCAATCTACAAACAAAACAAAAGGTCCTAATACCATCAATATGGCAATAGGGACATCCCACCAAGAAGACAGAGAAGAAATACAAGATAGATAACACCAAACCAGGTACAATTCATTGGATATATGGTAATAACCCAGTGAAGCTCCCTTCTTCATTTATACTTGAGGTAAGTGCGACTGTTCATATAGTCAGCGAGCTGTGAGGAGTAAGCACTTCCAACAATTCCCTTGTACTCCTTCCACCATCTCATAAAAGTGCCCTTCTCCAAGAAAATACGAGGAGCCACTGTATAGTTGTCGATAGCATTGCACACGTAATCCTCGAACTTTTTCAACTCCTCCTTGTATGTTACTTTCTCTGCATCGGTAACCGATTCTCCATTGTTCAAAAGGTTGCACAAGATAATGGCATCCTCAACGTGTGCCCAGAAACAAGAATCTTCATTTAAAGAAGCAGGCATCTGTCTTTTGGCTAACCCTTCTATCTCCTTTTCCAGCCATTGCTCCAATAGAATGAAATGTTTAGGCCTTTTCCCACCATTTTTGTAATTTCTCGCGCCACTTTTCTTGTAGAACTCTGCAATGTGAAGTGGCTCAATCATCCTTCTGTAGTTTGTACCCGCCCAAAGCCAACGTACTTCAAGGGGAGATCCTTCCATCTGAGGCTTATTCTCTACTTCTGTAACTGTGTCCTCCCAGAAATACAAAAGCCTTTTCTTGTACTCATTAACATTAATATCACTCGGATTGCACTGCTTTTTGTACATGTCATAGTATCCAGCGTTCAAAAAGTTTGACTCCTTCTCGTACCACTCGAATAATGCCAAACACGTTTTCATCTTATTCAGTTTCTTGTCTGAACCAGAATTCTTCTTCTTCTTCTTCTGAATTAATAACTCTGTTTCATGTTTTTTCATCCTTCGAATCAGATTCTTCATCTCTGTATCGGGCTGTTGCTGTTACAATGATTAAGGTTAGAAATAACTCAGTAAGCTGTGAAACAAGTACAGGACGATCATAATCATATTATCCTTAATATTTTTTATTTTTAAATTTGATATAGTTCTTTAACGGTCCAAAATAAATACTAAACAAAGAGTAAATGGTAATTTGTTGCAAAATGTATATATATTCAAGCATGAAGTTGCTATCTGATCATCAAAATGCAGTGAAACTCTGCTACCTGTGTGAGAACTCCAATTGCTAGTAGTTGTGTGACAAAGCTTGCTTGAAGTGGGTCTCTTTCCCTTTCGATAGACGGGGAACTGCTCTTACATAACGCCTTGTGCTTGAGATCTTCCAAAACTTGACCGTAACTAAACTCTATATTAGGATCTTGGTTTTGTGCACTTAGAGAATTGGGTGTCACCAACTGTTCCAAGATGAGGTCCGGGTCCTCAGAGCAAGCACAACCGGATGAAGAGCATAATAGGAATAACCCGAAAGGCTTATAAGCCCCACTCGTATTTCGGGTTAGAAAAAGTTTAGGTGTAGGATCTTGGTTAGAGGCTACATGCAAGAAGCAAGATTTCCATGTTGCAAACTGCGACACACATTGTCCGAGATGTTCATCGCCAACTAGGGGTGAGCCAAAAGTAATGCAAAGGGGGCGTTTGGTTTTCAATAAATCTAGCCCTTTCAACAACCATAAGGTGAAGAGCGTAGCCACACTGCCTCCCACAGATTGTCCGGTGATGATTATTAGTGAAGTCTCACTAAGCTCTATCAGCTGCAACATTAAACAAGGTTACTTACAAGCTATGCTAGTCGCAATGATCAGGAAGAAATAAGAGATCAAGCAAGTTATTAGCTCTCAGTATCAACCTCAGTTTTCTTCCGATTCAGCTCATCGTAGTTGGAGCGAAAAAGCTTGATTGCTGCTTGATTGATTGAGAAACTTTGGTTGCTTTTGGTGAATAAAAGTTCCAAGTCAGTAAAATTGTCGGCCTTGAGAGTTGACGATGAAACCAAGCCGCCTTCTTCATGAAGAGAGCCAAGTGGAGTGCCAAAAGCCATGATGGTTAGATTTGATTCTTGGGTTATATTACACAAAGTCAGTTCTGCATTTGGATTAATCTGTTTTTGTTTCTCAATCGCACTCCATGCCTGGTGTACCGGATCAGAGGTCACCACCAAGTTTGCCGATTCTAAACCGCTGCTAAATCTATCATCATCAAGAACATGAGTCAAACCATAGTAGAAAAACGGAAACTCACAAATCCTAGCAAAGAACAGGTGGGGTTTACTTACTGGTTGTGAGTCATCTTGAATGTGCTCTCCTATTTGCTTAGAAACACAGCAGAATAATAGGGCTGGAACAGACGGTAGTTTCAAAGGTCTCGAGTCTCGACACGTGAGGATCATCTTCTACTTAATTTCCTTCCAATCAGGAATTCACAAGGAACTTTACCCAGATCAACAAAGAACAGCAAGTCTTCGTCTTTGTATATGGCTAGTCAACGTCAAGAATATATTCCAAATAATTCAAATGGTTCCCTTTCCTGCTTCTGGGTCTTTTCCAAATAATATTATAACCATTTTGGGTTTTTATTTGATGCAGAAGAAAGAATATGATCAAAACAATGCACCGCACGCGTTTTCTAGTCATCCGCATCCGCCTAAATTCACACTAGGAAATGGGATTTAGGAGTTTGGTTACATTGCATCAAATCAAGTAATTAGACGAGCTCAATGGAAGAAATGTATTGAGCTCGCAATTCCGTGACAAAGATCAAAAATTCAAAATGCATTAGCTAGTACAGAATTGTCTTTGACAAGTAATAGTAGTAAAAGTGCATAATATTATCCACTACATCATTGCTTTAGTGGATATGTTTGGGAATAAGCGACATAGTATGCAGATTTACATTTCAGGGTCCAAGAAACAGTTCAAGGCAGTTTACTGATAAATATCAGCAATTTGAATAATTTAGCATCCCAGGTAAGCTTAAGCTGTATTCACTAATAAAAATAAACCTAGATTGACATGGAAAACAAGTATGCTACACTTAGATTGATGCCGATCTTCTCTATACCTAATACGAACAATTGGACATGCAGGGAGCAGCAACAGAACCCGAAAGTGGTTAACAGCTTACTAGCTTCAGGACTAGCATTTGCAAATCCATTAACTAGAGCTTCAGCAACTCAAGTCATTTACATCCCAAAGTTGCAGCCCTGAACAAACTCTAGATCATAATCAACGTGCTTTTCCCAGATTGGCTTGAACTGGTTCATGGCAATATCAAGCCAAGGCTTCATATTCCCATTGAAGTGCACCACTGCAGCATTGCGAATCTCGTCCATGCTGATGCTTGGATTATAGCCAAGTCCCAGAACATGCCATGACTTGTCCAGTGGCTTTGTTGTTGAGTAAAATGTGATCAAACCTGGGGGTAAAGTCCCCAATTTCCACAAGGTACGATTCTCATTCTGCAACGAGATTAACATCCATAGTTAGTGCTACTCAATACAGGACCAGTGAAAGATTAAAAGCAATAAAAACAAAATCAACCCTAAGATATCCTGAAACAGAATAACCAAGAAAAATGACATATAGCATCAACAAGGCATAACTTTCCCCTCTGTTTCCGTTACAGCTTATGATACATTCTTTATCATTCCCTAAGTAAACTAAACAGATGCATTATTGTAAGGCAACAAAACCGACAAATGCACCATAATTTGCATAATCAAACAAATATGTTGCATATATACCAAACAGATATCAAAACATTGATTTAAAATGTAAGGATTCTTGGCAAGAATTGCACTGAACAGAAAATAAGAAAATCATCACTTACCAGATTCTGCCAGTAGTGATAATCCGCTGTGCAGTTCACCCTTCGCCAAGCATCCAGATCAAAGAAGTTCATTCCATAAGCCCAAGCGCAGGCATTCGGATTAAACTTCTCCTTGATCAATGGGTGTGAGAAATTCATGTACTGTGCATAACGATGGAAGGACCCAAAACATGTCTCAACCGCCCCATTCACCTTCCCATCCATATCAATTTTCCACAACCCAGTTAAGTCCTTCTGAACCACAATATCATCATCCAAAAACAGAATTCTGTTCAACTTCGGGTACATTTCAGGCAAATAAAACCTCAAGTGGTTCAATATAGACAAATACTTAGGGTTCCTAAACTTCATGTTTGTTGTGTCTTTGGTTGCATTCTCAAGCTTATTCTCAAAGTAAAACTGTTGCAACTTTGCATTCTCTAATTGCTTAAGCACCGGCACATACGAAGAATTCAAGAACTTGTAATCCTCCACAGCCTTCACCTCAACTCTTGCCCCATTGTAGTCCTTCAACTTGAACATAACCTGCATTGCTCCAAGATTCATCTTATCAGTCACCACATGAAACACATGCTTCCACGGCTCGTTGGCATTCTTCACTGCTGAATTCACCACCACAGATGCGGCAATCACATTATCCGAAAATATAGCATAATGGTACAGGCTCGGGTCCTCCAATTCCGGCGGCGTCGGCTTCCCTTCATCGGTATACTTCTCGGGATGCGCAATCCGCTCCTCCATCAACCGCATTGCAACGCAATGCAAGCTCTTCGGGATCGACTTGGCGGCAATCAAGCTGGAGAAAGCTCCCTGCTTCTTGGCCTTGGTCAGCTGCTCATTCACTTGGAAAATGGTGTCCTTGAGCTTCTGAATCTTGAGCTGGTTATCGAAAGACTCTTTTGCCTCGGCAATCACTTGCCTGGTCACTTTGATACGCTCCTTCACTTCCTTCTCGAACTGCCGCAACACCGATTCGTCGATGGAGATCCCGTCGGACTCAAACAGAGCCCGATAGGACGGCTTGTTCATGAGATCGGAGTAGTTCCGGGAGAGATCGGCGAAGATCCTGACCAGCTTAGCGTTCTCGAGCTTCAGCTTCCGAGCATAGCTAGCGTAAGCGAGGGCTAGGGTTCGGTGATCCTCGGCTTGCTTCCGGATCTGATCCAGCCGGGGCTTTAGCGGGTCGGACTTCAGAGCCAGCACCGACCTTCTCGTGGACCCCAATCCAAAAGAACCCGAATTGAAACCCTAAATCCCCAAATCAACCACAAAAGAATCAAACTTTGAAAACCGGCGACGATTTAGATCAAGAAATGCAAATCGGAAAAATCGAAATTCTACTATAAAAAAAAAACCGAATAATCTCAAACTTGAAATCCCCCATTAGTGGAGTAAAAGACTTACCAAGGTGTCGAGATCAGAGGAGTCTCCAGTTGGGGAAGTGAAGATGAAAGTGAGGGAGAAGAAGAAGACGACGGCTGAGGCGGTAATGGCCAGGGCCAGTAATCTGAAAGAGGAGCTTCGATTGGCTGCTCCGCCTCTACTGGTGGCGCCGGAGAGTCGCGGGTTCGCCATTTTGGGTTGGGTTTGGCTTGGCTGACACAGAGACTCTCACACTGACTCAGACTCAGACATCAAATTTTTTTGGGGGGGGGTTACTATTATCTAAATATCTATCTAGATATCAATTATGAACTGTAAAAACGCGGATCAGAGAGAGCGACATAGCGGTGCTTATTATAATCCTAATCGTGGGACCCGAGTAGATAGTGTTTTGCTTGACTTCTTCACTTCGTTCGTTAGTGGTAAGTGAGAGGTACTTTTTTACCATATTAATCCATGATTAAATGTCATACTTGATGTGTTGAAAAAAAAAACAATTTCAAGTTGGAAATTTATTTTTTAATCATGCTTGGAACCTAAACTTTGGACTTTAAGGTTGGAAGATGAAGAGACTCTTTAACTAATTGATGGTGAATCTCACTGTTTAGATGATAAATTTGTTGACTAGACTTAGCAAGTATGCATTTGTCACAACTCAGAAGGTCGATTTCTTTGTTGACTAAACTCTTTAATATGGTTAATTTATTGAGAAATATGAATTTTGATTTTCTCAAATGAAACTTGATTTTTCTTTTTCTTTCTATGATATCGATGATGTCACTATTTTGGCGCCTAAGAGTTTTGCCGTATCGGATTTCAATTCAACCATTAGGTTTAATTAAAGATGTATTATTAAAATTGAATCTGTTTATTCTGAGTTTTTTAGTCATGCTGGTGAATTGGTTCATTAAGTTCCTGGTTACGAAATTGTTAAAGATGAGTTTTGAATGTGTTTAAGTTTGAATTATACGGTGATTATCACTTTTTTTTTCTTTTTTTTTTTTTAAAAAAAAAACCCCACCCCATTCCTACCCTTGATGGGGCTCGAACTCCTGACCTCTTATATATGAGACCAAAGCCTTACCATCCCACCAAACACACACATTTTACGGTGGTTATCACTTGAATCTTATCATCATAATCAAATTGTCTAAAAGGAATGAAGAATGCTAGAAACTAGGAATTGGCCTTATTTTTGTATTTTTGTAATTTTTTTTTTTTGGAGAAGAGAAAGAAATTATAAAACAAAGCCTTTAGAGCAACCAAAACTAAACTGATCTAAATTAAAAGCATTGAGCACAAAAAAGGAGATTCTGTTGGTCTAAAGTTGCGGAGAAATGAGGTAACAACATCTGCAACAAAGTTGGCTTCTCAGTACACCGTACACATGACAGAAGAAAATGTCTTCAAACTTGGAGGACAATTCCTTTGACAATGAGAGATCTAAGACGCCAAGGAATATCACAATAGCCATTAATACAATTGATGAATTGATAGCTTGGAATCTCCTTCTACTTGGACGCGATTGAAGTTCTTGCCAAGAGCTTGAGAAAGGCCATCCTTAAGGGCTCTGCACTCGGCAATAGGGATGTTTGAGAAGCTAAAATTGCTAGCACCAAGAAGAATGGGAGTGCCAGAGTAGTCTCTTATGATGAACCCCACAACAACATCTCTGTCATTATAACAGAACCATTGAATTTATCTTGACATAACCTTCAGGGGAGAGAGCCATCTGATAAGATTATGGGAATTTTGAATATTAGGGGTCTCCTTAGGGTTGTGACGCTTGTAGTCACCACCGATAGTAGCAGCAGCATAGGCAATAATATTAGGAGAGGGAGGAGAAAATCTAGAAATGAGATTATTCCTGGCCTCCCAAACCTTCCAGCAGATTAGGAGACAATCTTAAATTATATCAGGAGAACTTTTGGAGAAAATAAACTGGTTGCAGTCAAAGAACAAGGTTAATTCAGAAGGCTTAGGAAGGTTAGAGATTAAGCTCCAAACTTCCTTGGTAAAGGAACACAAATGGAAGAGTATATTGATATCTTCCAGACCTAAGTTTAATAAAAGTTAACTAAATTAGTGTGAGATCCCCACTACTAGCAAAATAGTAATACACACTTATTAGAATCGCAGTTACAGATATCTATGAAATTAAAACTAGCAAATAAATTATATTTTTATTATTACTCACAAATATCCGTGTATAAAAGCTTTATCACAGATGTCTGTTAGTACAAAATTATTTAATAAATGATTATTTTATTATTATCCATAGTTAAGATGTGTGTAAAACCATAGTTACAAATATCTATGAGTTTAAAATTAATAAAAATAAATTATATTTTTATTATTACTCATAAATATCCGTAAAAGCTTTCTAACAGATGTCTGTGAGATACCAAAAAGTTTTCTAGGGTTAGCTCCGCAAAACTCGGACTGGTCGGCGTCTGGGTTGCCAACAATTGTTCTCGTCCGGTGGCACTCTTTGTCGGCGGTGGTTCACCTCGCCGGTGAGGGCTGCTGCCGGATGGGGATTCTAAATATGCCTGGGAGCTTCTTGGAGACGGTTTTGGCTTGGGATTGGGCCTGGAGGGCTTGGCGGCGAGTCCGAACTACGGGGCCTCAGGCCGGTGGCTGTGTGTACATGGGTGGGGCACCTCAACGAGGGATTTCCAGATCCGGCGAGTCGAAGGTGACTGGGCGGTGGTGGAGGATCCTGGATCGGGGAGCACGACGTGGTGCAGCGATTTCTGTAGCAGCGTAGCTCGGTGTGGGCTTTGCGACTCAGGGCGTGGCGACGGGGGTTGTAGCGGCGTGGGTCGTTGGGAAGACGTTGGGGTGCGGCGGAGGAGACCACTGGAACTACGCCGGAGTTGTACACACGGCCAGTCAGCTGAGGATGATGAAGTTTGGGCTTGGGCCAACCCAATCTTTGCCGGACCCGAGTTTGAGCCTTTTTTCATGGGGCTGTCCTTTTTGGGCTGCTATGATGGGCTGGGTTGTTTGCCCTAGTCCCATCCCTATGTTATTAGTTTGTCTAATTACAATAAATTCCTTGTAGTAGGAATACTCTATGTACTTCTAGCGCCTCTGGAGTAGTACCGAAAGAGGGTATCCGCTACCTCTACGTCTTTCAATGTCTAATGAGTGGGTCTATTTCTATGTATCATTGTGGGTACTACCACTATCTTCTTGTCTGTCTATAGATGGCAGCGGAAGGATATGTAACAGCCTATTCTGGCTTGTAATGAATATATTGACACCCGCCCTTTGAGTTTGGGTTTTGATTAAAAAAAAAAAAAACAGATGTCTGTGAGCCCAAAATTATTTAATAAATGATATTTTTATTATTACCAACAGTTATCTGTGTGTAAAACCATAGTTACAGTTATTTATGAGTTTAAAATTAATAAATAAATTATATTTTTATTATCACTCACAAATATCCGTGCGCAAAATCTTTCTCACAGATGTCTATGAGTTTAAAATTAATAAATAAATTATATTTTTATTATCACTCACAAATATTCGTGTGCAAAACCTTTCTCACAGATGTCTGTGAGTATAAAATTATTTAATAAATGATATTTTTATTATTACCCTCCGTTATCCGTGTGTAAAACATTTCTCACAGATATCAGTATCAAATAAATATGTAGGACACACAGACATCTGTGAGAAATTTTATGTCACGCTGATTTTAGTAGGCAATAGTATGAACATTGCTTATGTAGGGTCCAGTTGATCAATTCACACTGATATTTGTATCTAAAAATCAAATCCTACTGATATTTAATCAGTGTGAATGTCAATGTGGGTTGCTGTTTTTGCTAGTAGTGCCCACATCGCCTCGCGGGAAAGGAGGTGATGTTCGTTAGTGAGTAGATAGTGTTTTTCTTAACTTTTTCACTTGTTCGTTAGTGGTAACTGAGAGGTACTTTTTACCATTGTAATCCATGATTAAATATAATAATTGATGTGTTGAAAAAAATAATTTCAAGTTGGAAAATGTTTTTAATCATGCTAGAAGCCTAAACATTGGACTTTGAGGTTAAAATATGAAAAGACTCTTTATCTAATTGATAGTGAATCTCACTGTTTAGATGATAAATTTGTTGACCAAACTTAGCAAATGCATCTGTCACAACTCTCAAGGTCAATTTCTTTATAAATATCAATTTTTATTTTCTCAAATGAAACATGATTATTTTTGTCTCTCTGCTTCAGTGATATCGATGATGTCACTATTTTAGCACCTAAGAGCTTCGCCTTATCGGATTTCAATTCAATCATTAGGTTCAATTGAAGATGTATTATTTAAATTAGATCTATCCGTTTGTTCTAAGGTTTTTAGCCATGCTAGTGTTGGTATATTAGGTTCC
Organism: Rosa rugosa; assembly: GCF_958449725.1. Classification (NCBI taxonomy): domain Eukaryota; kingdom Viridiplantae; phylum Streptophyta; class Magnoliopsida; order Rosales; family Rosaceae; genus Rosa; species Rosa rugosa. Next base: position 38,793,150 of record NC_084822.1, read on the forward strand.
CGGTTACAAAATTGTTAAATATGAGTTTTGAATGTTGTTGAGCTTGAATCAATGTTTTAAAAAATGCGTAAGGCTCACCTTAAAATGAGTCAGTTTTGATGCTAAGACGATGAGGCGCAAAAAGCGCAAAACAAAGCTTAAAAAGAGCTGCCTAAGGCTCCAAAGGCGCACTCCTAGAGAATTTTTTATTTCTTTTTCAAAACTCAAAACGACGTCATTTGAAATTTCAACTTCGAATCTTTAATTTCATTTTATGTTTAGTAATTTTGTTAAATCATATGGTTCTAGTACTCTACTTATTATGAATAAATGACAATTAATAATTTTTTTGTTTACTCTTAATGTTCTATATACAAGAATTATAATTACATAAGTATAGATCGTTTATACCGTAAGGTTTACGCCTTATTGAGGCTCTCCCGAAAACTCCTAGAGCTATGCTTCAGTGTTTTAAAACATTAGCTTGAATTATACAGTGGTTATCAAAATGATTTTGATCATCATAATCAAATTACTAAGAATTGGCCTTATTTATGTGTTTTATTTTTATTAATTTAATAGATTTTTTTTTTCCAGAAGAGAAAGAAATTCCAAAACAAAGCCTCTAGGGCATGCAATCAAAACTAAACTGATCTAAATTGAAAGCATTGAGTAGAGAAATGGGGAGTCTGTTGGTCCAAAGTTGCGGAGAATTGGAATTGTGGTCCAAAGAGATAACAACAACCGTAAGAAAGTTGGCTTCTCATTACACTGTACACATGACAAAAGAAAATGTCTTCAAACTTGGAGGACACAACTCCTTGATGTCTCTAATAAGATATCAAAGACGCCAAGGAATATCACAAAAGCAATTAATACAATTGATGATCAACTTCAAACTTGGAGGACAACTCCTTGATGTCTCTAATAAGATATCAAAGACGCCAAGGAATATCACAAAAGCAATTAATACAGTTGATGATCAACATGGAATCTCCTTTTACTTAGACGTGATTGAAGTTCTTGCCAAGGGTTTGAGAAATGCCATCCTTAAGGACACTGCACTCGGCAATAAGGACGTTTGAGAAGCCAAGATTGCAAGCACCAGCAAGGATGGGGGCACTAGAGTAGTATCTTATGATGAACCCAATAGCAGCATCTCTATTGTTTATAACAAAACCATCAAAATTTATCTTGACATAGTCTTAAGAGGGAGGGGGCCATCTGATGAGATTATGGGAATTCTGAATATTAGGGTCTCCTTAGGGTTGTGATGCTTGTAGTCACCACCGATAGTAGCAGCAACATAGGCAATGACATTATGCAGAGGGAGGAGAATATCTGGGAATGAGGTTATTCCTGGCCTCCCTAACCTTTCAACAGATTAGGAGACAATCTTTAATTATATCAGGAAAACTTAAGGCCATGTTTGTTTCCCAGAATCTGGGCATTGGGAAAGGAAAGTGTTTCCTTTCCTGCGTTTGGGACAGCCAAGGAAGGGAAATTGGTTCCCAAAGGAAAGGAAAAAGTGGAGGAAATTGGTTCCTCCCCCCTCCCCTCAGGATTCACTTTCCCAATGGAAAGGAAAATGATTCATTTCCTTTCCACCAACCAAACATGGCCAGAGAAAATAAACTAGGTTCAGTCAAAGAACGAGGAAAATTTGATATCTCAAAAGTACCCCGTGAGCTTTTCTCTCTCTCTGCAGTTTTGAGAGTCGACAGCACCTCCTCCATTCCTCCACCCTTTGTGGTGTGTCTTCACCCTTTGTGGTGAATCTCCCTGAGTTTTATCTCAAATCTGAGGTTATATGTCTCAATTTTATTATCTTTTTCTTTGCTCTAACCCAATTCATCTCCAAATGCCCAGATCTACTTTCACTTCTCTCATCCTCACACAACTCCCCCTTTCATTCTCTATCCCATCTTCTTCTTTTTCCACAATTCTGCCATCACACTTGTGCTCGACCTGGGTTTATATACCGAACTCTACACCTAAGAATAGTTGCCGAACCGATACTCCACCGATGCTTGTGGATGTTGCCGGACCAGTGGCGTTGTGTTGCTCGGTGGTCGATCTCCACCACCACGACGGCCGATCTTATGTCTTTTGGTACATTTATCCTTCTTTTGCAGACTATTCGGGTATGGAGAATGATGGTGGACAAACTCTTGGCATCCGGAAGTGAAGCGTTGGCTGATGTTACTCCCTCTGCAACTTGGAGGTCAGCAGCCATGGCGGCTGGTCTCCTGGAGGCAGTGCTTTGTGATTCTAGATCTAGGTTTTTTTTTTTTGTTGTTGGGCTTTTGGGCCTCGGTGTGTTATTTTCTGTTGGATGTAGGTTAATTAAGCTTTTGTCTATTGGGCTTCTGGGTCTAGGACCTTTGCTTCCTTATGTACATCTACTTCTACATTTGTAGTTGTTTTGTTAATGAATGAACTATTTGCCCAAAAAAAAAAAAACGAGGAAAATTTTAAAAGGCTTAGGAAGGTTAAAGGTTAAGCTCTAGACTTCCTTGGTAAAGGAACACGAATGGAAGAGATGATTGATATCTTTCGGACTTGAGTTTAAAAGATGTTAACAAAGTTAGTTTTTGTTAACTATATAGACACGTGTCACAATAATGTGAAGTGACAGTGTAGGGACTATGGACTACGATATTCAGAGACAAATGATCCTGACTCGTTGTTAAGAAATTTGAAATAATTAATTTGATCGTTGGAAAAATGACATAACTAATGCAAGAAATGATGTAGCCTAAGTATTAATGCAAGGAAATAGTGAGGAAAAATAAATCCTTTAGAAGCATGAAATGAACTATTTCCCCCCACATTTTTCACTCTTTCAATGAAGTGTTTCATTTTCTTTTGCATTACCAACACAATAAAAGATTGAGTTTCATTTCCTAAAATTTTCAAACTAATACATTGAATTCTTGGATATCTTACTCGGAAACCTCTTACTTGGAAACTAGTAATGTACTTAACATATAGGTTAGAATTTGCTATTAATTAAAGGCTAATTTATGAAGAAAGTGTTCAGATTTATTTGAAGAGAAAAAAACATAAACAGTGCCTGAACTTTCGCTCACTAGTAACTTTCATATCTTAAATTTTAGAAATATCAAATTGATACGTGAGGTTTTGAACCCAATCTAACATAAATACCTGGAGTCACTAATGGTGTTAAGGCCGTCATCTTTTGAAGGGTAGAGTTGTCTTTTTCTATTATGTCTTCAACACTATCCATGTTCCCCCAATTTGGTAAGTCCCTCTCTCTTATGGAGTGGGAGTGTGTCTCCGATTTGCATATGGTGGGATCTAGATGTTAGATTCGGTCCGGCGGTGTGGTTTCAGTATGTCTCCCCCATGGTAGTTCTCTGCATCACATTTGCGGCCAAGATGAACGGAGGCTGTGCCTTTTTGGGTTGTGGGACGGGCGATCATGTGGTGACTGGGTCGTTTGCGGCAGTGGTGTTGGTTAGGAGCACGACTCGAGGGATGAAGGTTTGGCAGCGGGGGCTGCCTCGCTAGTGGCACGTTTTAAGGGCTGAGGTCTGGCAACGGTGGTTGTCTCGTGAATTGCCTGCTTTTGTGACGGCGGTTAGTGGCTTGGAATGTGGCCGCGGAGGTGGCCAGGGTTCTTCCCCAGGTCATGGATTGCACCTTTGGGCTTGGGCTTCTTTATTGGGGCTTGAGCTGCTCTTTTTGTGTTTTATTTTTATCTTTATTTTTATTTTATCAAACTTTATCCTCTGTTGGGGGAGAAGTTTGTAGTTTCTCAGACCTGAGAAATGTTGCCAAAAATACCCAACAATATTTACGCACATTTTAGTCTTTCGTAGGTAGTGTATGGTAATTTTTTGATGTGCTTTATTGATAGTTAAAGAGATTGAATTGCTTAGGTAACGACTCCTTTTAGTTTCTAACAACCCTACTGAAGTGGATCGTTTTATGTAATTTTGCTAATCTATAAAAGAGTTGACAAGTTTCATCTCAAAAAAAATAAAAAAATAAAGTGATACTTACCGTGGATTTTCGGATGTGGAATATAAATGGCTCAATTGTTCGCACGTTAGGCTACGATTTTATTCTTCGCCTTGAATTGATAGTTTACTTTATCATTAGTATTAGATCCATCAGATGATATTGAAATTGCTGTTTTTTTTTTTTTTTTGAATTGGGGTTTGGAATCCAACATAACTGGGAGGCTCAGCCCCACGCCCGTTATTTATATTATTAAATAAATTTTGCTGCACCGGGGGTGGACGTAATACCTTAACCCCGAGCAAGCATAGTTGCGTTACAATTATCCTCATAGAGAACGTCCTGTATAACAAATTTTGATACTTTGCATTTTATGTATTTGGTCATGTGTAACAAATTTTCAACCTAGAGAATGCAGAGCTAAGCAAGAAATAAACCAGAGAAAGAAAGCATCAAGCATACCAACAAAGACCTGTAAGATCACATGCTACAAATAGCATAAATTGTACTAGGAAACAAAGAAAGAAATCAAGAAGGAAAGCCAATATCTTTTTTGAGGGCAACGGAAGACTAATCCATTGATATAAAATCATGACGACCTCTCTCGGTCAAGCATGAAGGGTACAAACCACCCCTCATATTACAATGCATGCTCATCAGATAAACTGAAACTCAAAGAAAATCCAAAAAAACTAAAATCCAAAACAAAGAAACTACCAGCAAAAGCAATAAACTAAAAAAACACGAACCCTATGACTTCCAAAGTGTGACACCTTCTTGATTTCTTTGACGCCTAAGACCCTTATGGTGTATGTCTCCAGAACCAAAGAGGCCCCATCATACCCTAGTTGGCATAGAGGATCATCTCCTACTCGGACTGGGAAACAGGCAAAGCTGCCTCTCCCCTAGGCATACTGCCAGAACCCTCCTCGATTGAGGCCATGGAAGAGCCTCTGCTCACAGACACCACCTGCTTAATCTTGTTGCGCTGTCCCCTAGGCCGACCTTTCTTCTTATACACTTTGGGAGGCGATGTCACCTTCACCTCCACCAACCCATCTGAGGAAAGCCAATATCTTGATGGGGGCATAATACAGTTAAATGTCTCGGTTTATTACAGATTGTAAGGACATTCCTCTACTTATAAGACTCTACTACCCAATTATAACTTAATTTTATCCCTCAAATACCTACAGCAGTGAGGTCAGTTTATTTGAAATGCATCGATCTTAATCAATATAAAATTATAAATTAGCGCACTCTTAGATAAAAAATTTATATAGTCACCATCACAGTTAACCTGATCGACAACGAGTATGTTTTGAGCAACCACGTTGATAAGGATTAGCAGGTGTGCGCTCACCATTGTTGTTACTAGGAAGACAACCCGGGTGCGGTCCACCGGGTCTTTGGCAAGGGTCAACAACTCCAGGGTGGTCAAGAAATTTCCTATTAGCTGCGACTCCATGGTTCAACGCCACCATGCTAATTATGAGCTCACAAAGGATCACTGATTTCATGTTTGATAACCCCATGATTTTTTGCTATAACGTACACAGTTCTATCGTATTCACTTGATGTTGGTAAAGACTATGAGTCATTGGCTATTTATATGAGTTTTGGCTGCGGATTTAAGTTTGAAATGTGAAGTTTAGAAAATTTTGGTTTGTTTTGTGGTTAATTTGTTGTCTTTTCCTGCTTCATTTGGTAATTTATGACCAGATATTTCTTAGTTTAGCAAAAGCACACGGTGACATGATAGAATATTTGGGGTTTACAAAATTTATATAGTAAAAAGTCAGTAAATAACTAATACTTTCAACAGTTAGCAATTCTGAAAAATAGAAACAATACAATAACAGTTAAAGATTCAACATTTGCTTGATGAAATTATATACAAATTAACATGGAGTAACCATGAGTTTTTACATGAGGAAGAAATTGCAAAACAGTAAAACGCCATAGGTTTTATTACTGTTTTAGGAGGTTTACTCAGATATATATCATGAACATACTCCTTTAATTTGAATAAACTGCTTAACAGATATGGTCATTTAGTCAGCTGGTGAATATATTTTGCTAACAACCTCACTAATTGTAGTTAGTAGTGTTCACTTGGTGATCTAAGAAATTTATTGTCACCTAATTATGAATTTAATTTCAATAGATTAATGAGTGTTTAATCTCACGTTCTCAACCCTCTATGGTGTTGGTGAGGAGAGAATCAAACCGGGAACCTCTATCAACAATTTTTAGAGAGAAATGCCTTATCTATCAGACCACATAGTAATAGACATTTATACTAGGTAAACGATATAGGTGATCACGAACTTCTTAGTCACACAATGTACATGAGTGTGTAATAATAGTTTATAATGTAATGAAATCCATTTAGTTGATAGACTCTTAAATTATGTTCAATGTTTTAAAAGGCTAATTGGCGTAGCTGAGACGTTTTCAGGAGAGTCTCAGTAAGGCGTTCGCCTTGAGGCGTAAGTAAACGAGCTATATTAATAAGTACATAAGTCCTATATATAGAACATGTATTGTAACAAAAAAAAACATTATGGATTGTCATTCATTTATTCATTCATTCATTGATCAACAAAATGGAGTTGATATACTGAATTGATGTTCAAAACAAAACATGGCTATACGGCCATACCTATATCAACTTATATCATAAACAGAACAACTAAGTACTTATATCAACTTAATGGAATTGATCTACAAAATGGAGTTTACATATGGAATTGATATTCAAAACAGAACATGGCTATGGAATTGATATTCAAAACAAAACTGATACTTGATAAACCTCTGTAACCAATAAATAATCAATAACTTAATAACAAGACAAGTAACAAGAATATGCAGATAATTGAAAGATGATCTCAGGATTTGTGTCGATATGCCAATCTGGTTCCAACAGCCGAACAATGCATGTCCGTCCAAGAAAAATGGAATTGATCGGCATCAAGAAAAACAAAACTCCTTGAACTCCAAAGTGCTTAACAATTAATACGGAATTCAACTCCAAAACTCCTTAAACAAAATGGAATTGATCGGCAATTTGGCATTCAAAACTTAACAGAAGTACTGAACAAAGTGCGAAAACTGTACAGAATGGCATCTGTGCTAACCCTTGAAAACCTTTCTTGTATTCTATCACCCCCAGATCTCTAAATCAAAGGTTCTAAACAAAAACCAACCAACAACATTTATACATGAAAATCCACAAATACAGCTAGTTATACTATATACGGGTAAAGCTATGGTATGTTAACATTTCTCATACATCAATTATTTTTAACACATTGTAGAATTTGATGCATACCATAGCTTTACCCTTCCTACTATATACTTGATGCATATTAGATTCAGAATTTGAACTGAACTCAAACTCAAATGGTACTCAATTCAAATTCAATTTTATACTTATCAGATTAGCAGCAAAAGATAAGGAAAGAATATGTATGATACTTATCGATTGAAATATAACTATAAACTTTAAAGGATTAAATTCTGCTTACTATCTTGTACTTTGAAGAGTTCATCAGTTTAGTTTAGACCCTACACTTCTAATTTAATCAGAAAAGTCTTTGCACTCTCCAATTTCATCAAATTGATCCAATCCGTCAATTTTCGTTGTTAAAATGCTGACGTGAGACCTTCTCACAGGGAAAATTCCTAAACTACCCATCGCTAGGCAGCCCACCGACGCGTTAGTGTTGTGAATGCAGATGGGTATAGTTTGGAAATTTTTCTCGAAAATTGACGGAGTGGTGACGGATTGGATCGATTTGATGAAATTGGAGAGTGCAATGACTTTTCTGATTAAATTAGAAGTGCATGGACTGAACTGATGAATTCTTGAAAGTACCACTACTAGAAAAACAGGTCCTTTCACACGGATCGTGTTGTCACAGAGGTTCACACGGACAATTATCCGTGTATAAAGTGCTATAGTACACACGGAAATCCGTGTGTATATATTTTCCACACAGACTATTGTGGCCACATAAGGTTCAAACTGGGACCCAATATTTTTCAAGTCAATTTACACACGGAGTCCGTGTGAAATAAAGTATAATTCAGAGAATCCTGTAAATTTGTCAGAGGGTAAATTAAAAATTCACACTGTTTTTCGTGTGAAATATTGTTTCACACGGATATCTGTATAAAAATATGAATAATAAGATTCCGGTACCAGTTTTTAGTCATGTCAAATAAGTGTAAAATTAATTTACACACAGTATTCCGTGTGAATATGTAAAAGCATAAGATTTTAATAATTTTCTTTTCAGTTTACACACGGACTACCGTGTGAATCCTTTTCTTATTTTTGTCAAATAAGTGTAAATTTAATTTACACACAGTATTCCGTGTGAACATGTAAAAGCGTAAGATTTTAATATTTTTCTTTTCAGTTTACACACAGATTACCGTGTGAATCTTTTTCTTATTTTTGTGTGTTTTATAATTCTCTCCATCGCTCTCTCTTTCTCACATATCTTTCTCCGATTTCCTCTTACATATTTTCTTTTCTCTCTTTTTCTTTTTACATCTTCTTGCCCTCTCTCTGTCTCTAGATCCAGATCTAGATCTGTCTCCAGATCTTTTTCTCTCTCCTCCTTGTCCTCGAACTCCTTCCACCCCTCGCGGAACTCGGACCCGTCTGGCGGCAGAGGGAGGACTCTCAACAAGGCGGCGAAGGCGAAGTCATGGTTTCCGGCGATGAAGACGACTTTCTGACGTGGGTATCTGGAGGGGAGAGCGACGAAGAAGTCAAGGACTTCGTTGGTGTGGAAGCCGTGGACGTCGCCGATGCAACAGACAAGTCTGGGTTTTGGGTCTGACATGGTTGGAAGGTGCGATCTGTCTCTAACTCTGTCATGAATTTCTGGGTTTTCAATTGATGTTTCGAGCTCGTGATCAACTTTGCTCTTTCTTGTGATTGTTTCTCGCCTCAGACAGATCGACACCATCGACCTCGGAAAACAGATCGACACCATCGACCTAGGCAAATAGATCGAGATTCATAAAGGTATATATAATCACTTTTGGTTTGTTGTTTGTTTGGATTCAAACTTACTGATCCATATTGCGTCAGAGATCGATTGAGTAGCCGAGATGAATTCTGAAAGTGGATCTTATTTGCAACAACACTTGTGTATGATTTACTGCCATAAGATCCCAGATTTGCAAATCTCAATGAAGAACGATGAAGGAAAGATCCCAGATTTGCAAATCTCAATGAAGAATGATGAAGAAAAAATCCCAGATTTGCAAAATCTCAATGAAGAACAATGAAGGAAAGATCCCAGATTTGCAAAATCTTAATGAAGGACCCAAAACAACATGAAAATAAATGGAGGACCTAAAAATAAATATCAAAATATTTGAATAATTCAATAAATTGATGAATTATATGTAACCTGGAAATTGCAAATTAATAATTAAATGTTTGTAAATTTGGAAATTAATATAATTGATTCATATGGGACCACCTAATATAGCTCACACAGACAAGTTTTCCGTGTGAAAGTGATTTAGCAACGCTCGCAACACATACAAATTCTAAATCCGTGACTGTACTGTGTGAAACTACCCATACACACAGATTTCCGTGTGTATTTCAATGTATTCACACAGAATCCATCCGTGTGAAAGTACCTATTTTTCTAGTAGTGTACAGGATAGTAAGCAGAATTTAGTCCAACTTCAAATCATACTTATCGATTGAAATATAACTGTAAACTTCAAAATCAACTCGAACTTGGAGTCTCAGGCATAATCTCTCTATTCTTCTTTGGCTTCTCTACGTTAAGCTTTTGGTCATCAATATTATGTATGATCTTCTCTGTTTTTCTCATCGCCTGAAGCGCGTCTTTTAATTCATTGATTACGTTACAGTATTTAACCAATTAGCTGATACTCTTAAATTGTTGTTTAAGAACTTCTTAAATATTAATTAGAAAATGAAGCCAAGTTGGTTGAATGGACCACCATTATTCATGTTCTTGCCAATATGAGTCATTCCATCTCGGATCTTCAAACGTAGAAAGGAAGGCTTTTGACAAATGTGATAAGCGTCTTTAATGTCAAAATATCCTAGAGGATTTTCTATTAGTCTTTTCTTATTAAAGAAAAAAAAAAAAACTCGAATTAGTTACTGGGTTTGTGTTACTGGGCATCTGTAAGCTTACTGTCGGTTTCATACTAATTACTCAAAAGCCTTTGGCATGTCATTGTCCTGCTTGCTCATGCCCACACCATGAGATATGATCATCAAGCTATAAGGTATGGTTAAAGTTACATAAAATTATTGTGGGGAGCAACTCCAATTTGGTTGTCTCGCAAACGAACTACAACTACGGCACGCCATGTGACTTTTAATAACACCCAAGGGGACTCCCCATTATTAAACCACCAAGCTACTAATTATTAACTCTCCTATTCTCCATTATTCAAAGACATTAGGGCAACTTTTGCTAGAGAAATATCAAAATGCATCAAGTGAGTTTTTGGATCGTTATATATGCGATCATACCTACTCACTCACGAAGTTGGGTGTGAGTTAGGCATATGACAAATTGATTTTCTATCACGGTCGTTTAGGTCATAGTAGCACCCACCACAAATGAATTAGACCATGGTAGGGAGTCGGTCCTTTTTTTGGTACAAATCAACCAAGTAGAGGATGGAATGGAAGCAGAAGTTTATTTCATAATTAATATGAAGACAGTTTATATCTTAATTAGAGTGGAATAAGAAAAAAAGACATGCATTTGTGGTAAAACAAATAAGACATATTTACTTGTGCATGATTTTTACTCAGTGCACATAATTCCACTACTTGGCATTAACAAGGGTAAAAGAGAGTAAATCAATGGTACCCTTTCTTGCTATGCTTGGTGACATGGTGCAACCATCCAAACCCTTTGAGTGCCTTGGTAATCTTGACAAGATTTGGCCTTCCCATGTGCCCCAAATTCATCTTCCCTGCTGAGAATTTCAATGCCTGCAAGCAGCACAATTGCCCATTATCCAGTTCTTCATCTTCTTCCTCTTCATCATCATCGTCATCTACCTCATTGTGGTCAACCTTATTGCCATTGGTCTTCTTACCCTGCTTCTTTGACTTGGTCTTGATACCTTGCAGAACTTTACCTGATTCTGTCTCATCATATGTCTCCCAAAGCATGTCCATTCCTTCACCTCCTCCATCCACATTTTGATGCCTCTCCTCAAAAAGCTTGCATGCCAATGTCCTTCTCCACTCTTTTTCTTTCCTCATTGAACCAAAACTCCCAAGATTTGGATCCATAATTTGAGAATCTTCCATAGCTTTCACACCAGGACTTCCAAGGTTTGGTCCTAGAAATTGGGAATTAATCACCATGGATTTGGATCTAAACCCTCCACCATTAGCACCCATATCTCTATCCTTGGATTCTCTCCTCATTGATCTTTTTTCTTCTTCATCTTCAACTTTATCGAAGTATGCGCTTAGTGGCTTGACCTCTTTCTCTTCCTCAACTTCTTTTTTGTTCAAAATTACACTAGCTGCTTCCAACACATTTTTTGTAGTACCTTTGCCTTCAAGACCGGTACTTTTATCAATTGGTGCGTCAGAGACTTGTGATGAGCATTTTTTCTCAACAGGGTTCTCTCTAGTTTCTTCCACAATTGCACATGAAGCTTCAAAGAAATAACTAGTACTGCCATTGCCTTCAGGACTGGACTTTTCATCAATTGGTGCATGAGAGACTTGTGATGGGCATTTCTTGTCAACAGGGTTCTGTTCCAAAATGACACTTGAAGCTTCCGAGAAATAACCAGAACTCTCACTACCTTCAGGACTGGATCTTTCATCAAATGCTGCATCAAAGACTTGTGCTGAGCTATTTTTCTCATCTGGGTTCACTCCATTTTCTTCCCAAAGTGTACTTGCACCTTCCAACAAATAACCAGTTTTGCTATTTCCTTCAAGACTGGAACTTTCATCAATAGGTGCATCAAAGGCGCTCTCTGACTTGATTTCCTCAACTGATCTCTCTCTAATTTCTTCCAAAATCGCACTTGCAACTTCCAAGAAATAACCAATACTGCCATTACCTCCAAGAATGTAACTTTGATCAATTGGTGCATCAAAGGCTTCTTCTGAGCTCATTTCCTCAACTGGGCTCTCTCTAACTTCCAAGCTTGATGTGTCAAACACAATCTTATACACTTCAAGCTCCTCGAAAGATCGAAACTCTTCATGATCATCACCATTGTTGTGATCCACCTTAGGGTACTGCAATTTTGCTACAATAGTTTGGTAAGTGGTGACAAGGGAACAAGTACCCACCTTGATCTTGGGAAATTCAGAATTGGAGTTGGGAGAGACAGTGAGGTAAGCAAGAACAAGCAAAGCAGTGGTGATGAACAGAGGGGATAGGAAAGACAGAAGCTTGAGGAGGTATGGTGAGAAAAATATGAAATAAGAAAAGTAAAGAGGATGGGACAGAATGAAGAAACAGACATGGAAGAAGTCAGCAAGGAGATCAATGCTAGAGAAATTTGAGTTCTTGGAGGAGAAAGATAGTTCAGACATTTTGATGTTCTTGGGGTCTAAAGAGAAATGAAAAGGGTGGAGATAGTGATCAAGAAGAATGGAGGTGGGGGAAGGTTGGTTTGCTCTGCTCTGTTTGTTGCAGCAAACAGGAGAAAAGTGATCAATTGGAAGCGAGAGCGCCGTGAATAAAGGAAATTGACTGTGAATAAGTATCAATAGGATTACAAAAAAGCTACTTCGGATTAATAATCTAAAAGAAGAAAACATGTTTTTGGAAACTTTCTTCTTTTTCTTTCTCTTTTTCTTGTCCCATCTACAACCACAACCACCAAATTATGCTCCTTTTCTAATTCGGATTTACCTAACTGACCCTCTCTGTAACTTTAGGCCTCATCATATTATTGAAGATTAATTATTTCCATGCATATAGGTATATGCAAGTAGATGGTATCTATTACTCTCTGTTTATATCTAATTAACTAGATAGTTGTTGCTACACCAAAACTTCAGATCGAGCGGTATCCAATGATGTTGGCAGAAAGAACTTTGGGATGTTTCTCATCTTAAACATGGACTAGTAGAATCATGAATGCATCTTAGCGTTGTAACCTGTTACTGATCAACTACCCTAGTGTGGTCATAACATGAAACCTTAATTGGCATTACTCACAAAACCTCAACTATGAAATGCTCGAGTGTAAGGGAAGGGAAATGTTCTCTTACAAGGAATCTTACATATTATGTTACTAATTGTTTGAATGCTTTTTCTAAAATTATACAAGATAAATTGAGAAGTTATATGTTGTTGATATATCAACGTAAATAATAGAATCAGTATTTAACCGTTAGGAATACTAATAATTTGCAATAATGCAACATCTTTTGCAAGAGATGGAACATTACCCACCAATACATGTGTTGAGTCTAATCATGCATATTGGAGAATAATTAGCACAGATCAAGAACTATGCAGAACCAGATGCCAAAAGGGAAATTAATGCTTTGTGTACAACTCATTGACTCTCCACAAACACCAACCCACCACCAACTGGTGTTCACTGCTGCCACAGTTACTTCCTTCAAAATCAAGTCATTGAAATCAATCTAGGCAAGGGCCACACAGTAAATAGAAGGGGATAAATAAAATCAATAATCTTATAATCTCTATGAAAGGAAAGAAACACAGATGCGATTTGGGAGGTTAGGAAGGAAGTGATAGCTAGCTTAAGTGCACATGGGAAGTCACTCATGGATACTCAAGTGCTTGCCGTGCCAATGTGCCATGCATAGTCTTGGTCTCTAGCAGCTTTTTCACCTTACAAAAGAATGGACCCTTCTTTAATTATCTGTTGTCACTCTCTTCTACTCATGATGTTGAATGATCCGATATGATATATGTTTGCATACCGACAGTCAATTTGGCAGTTTCAACCTTTCATTCATATATGCTTTTGGGCTTTGACTAGTGAATGTGAATCAGTCCTTCTAGTAAAGTAGTTATGTAGGGCTTCACTGCTAACAGATCCCTTCGGATGCTTTGTGCAGTGGTTGAGCTTGAATAGTAAATTAATGGTCTGTTAATCATGCCTTTAATTAGGGTCCCTCTCATGGAAGACTAATTCAATCATGCACATGTTACAGAAATTATTATATCCTAATGAAGTAATGATACACAGTAGTTGCTGAGACAAAATCACAGGCAGTCTAAGTACTTGGTTAAAGAGGGGGAAAAAAAATCCTATGCAGACCAGGATAAGATGGCTCCAGTTGGCAACAGAAGTTTCCATGTCATGTTTGTATATAACCGTCTGTCAAGAACCTCCTTATTGCGCCACAAGCTGATGATCACTACTACATCTCCTCCAGATTGATCAATTTTCCGTAATTCGACGAAAAAGAGATTTGCAGCAGCGGGTGGTATTGCCACCAGAAGATATAATCCAATTGATTCAACAGCGGCTGGACATATTATCTAGATATTACACCTAAACTCCTTAGAGTTAGCTAGAGTTACAGAAATATTGTGTGCTATGCAATCCATGAGCCAATAGGGTACATTCATCCAACCAAAAAGAGAGTCCACTTCTTTGGAAAATAAAACTAGCTATATATTGTATAACAACAACATTACCTTCACGGAGTTTGTAATTCACACCAACTCGGAGTCATTCAACTGGGCCATGAGATTTCTAGTGTCAGCAACAATAGGCTTTTTTATTCACTAAATTCACCGCCTGAAGACAGTTGGATTCCACAGTAAGAGAAGAGAAAAAAACAAAACTGTAAACTGTTTGAAGCCTGAAGATCGAGCTGCTTTCTGTTTAGTAGACGCTCCCGTATAAAGACCCGCACAATTCCCCATGCCTTGCCGACCCATTAATATTGAAGCTTCATGTATTGATTGCACTAGGTCCTCTATTTCTGAATCATCATGTATTCATATTGGCTGTGTTTTGAGTTTATAGTTTCGCTGGCAAAATGTTATATGCATCCGAAAGGTCGCTCCAACAAGCAAGCAGAGTATTCCTTATCATAGATCTTTAGGTTCTTCTTACTCACCAATACGAAATGGCTCAGTTCTTCTTCGATCTAGCTATCTTTACAAAGTTGATTATTCCTGTGCGGACCAGGATAAGATGTGCCAAAAAGGAGATTTGCAGCAGCAGTAGGTGGCTAGGTGCTAACAAGGATATGTACTAACCACGGGAAACTATGGTTTTGTAGGAGTCATAAGCATATTCGAGTCCTGTCAACGGCTGCCTGTATATATGTTGGAGAGGAAAGATCCCACATTGGAAAAGTGACAAATAAAATATAACTTATAAGTGGGTGGATCCCACTCAATTGTACCGAGGCCTTTTGTGATTAAAACCTAACACCTAACGGGTGGTTAAGTTGGGACAGTATCGGTACAATGGTGGGCCACGGGCCACGCTTGTCGCTGTTTAACATGGTATCAGAGCGGGTCCTTCTCCAATTGCGTCTCCACGTAGGCACGTATCATGAGCCCAAATTGTGGTTCCCTGTATTGCCATCGTCGCTGTTTAACAATATATAATAGACAGCAGAAATGCTACCGTTTATGTGTTTTGTTTAGATTGCAATCACAATATTGTAATATTCTATTTGCCTTACAAAGTTTAAAATCTTGATCATTTGACGTTAAAAAAACCAAATTTCTTGTCAGAAGCAAAGCACTTTTCAATGATCAGTATAGGAAAATATGACATTTGTTTGCTAGTGAAAAAATGACACTAAAGTGGTTGAAACTTGAAGGCTTGGATACCCTCAGCAGGACTGGTTCAAACTTCAAAGATACTATTCGACAATTTTTGTGTGTATTGCTTACTCATTCTCCAAGCATTCGTTCCGAACTGTTCGAGTCTCGAATTTTACTGCAAGTAGATCTCAACCTCGAGTAGAACTCAAGTATAGTTGTAATTAATTAATACTCAACGGACAATTCTTAGGTTCACCCTTAGGGTGAATGAGCAAATTTACTCTCTCTTGCGATTAACGCATAATAACTTTATAATTTTCAAATCCAACCATTCATGTTGTATAACATAATATAAAGATTAGCTCTGTAAAAAAATCAATCAAATTGAAGACCTTTTAGTTATTCATTTCTATGAAATACATGGACGGTTCATCATAGTAGTAGTAAGTGTTGTTAGAATCATCCATTTGTTTGATTCAATTAGATAATTAAACGATTTCCGATTCGATTGATTTTTTTACAGAGATGATCTTTAAAGGATAATTTAATATATAGACCGTTGGATTATAAATTTATTAAGTAAAAATATGTTAATCGACAACGGAGGTGAATATGTTCATTCACCCTAGGGGTGAACCTAAGAATTGTTTATATTCAAGACATGAAAGTATGTTAAACCTACCAAAAGGCGAAATTTCAATAAATTTCTCCATTAATATCCTAAAATGAGTCATTTTCTAAATTTCCCTTTTCACTCCAAAGGGCAATGAGCCTTGGTAAGCATATCTCTTTTTGATCAGCTGTGCTAGAGTAATTATCGTGTGGTTTTGAATTATCATGTGACATTGTCAAGTAGTGGTCAAGTCCAATAACACAATTGACACATAACCTTGTTCGTAAAAAAAAAGAAACAAAAACAAAATTATATCAACCTGATCAATTAAAAGTAATTTTATTACCCTGTGAACTAATTATAATAGCCTGGACCATAAACACATGGTGCTCCTACTATATACTATAATTTCTTAGGGATAAACTAATTCTAAACCTAGCCGCACAAATGCGAGAGAGAGGGGAAAAACCCTAGTTCACCAAAACACCCTAACTCGGACTGCATGGAGGACGTTGACGAGATGGTCGTCCGTCTGGCTGCATCTCTGGGGATGGTAGATGTACGCCAGCCGGTGGATCTTCGATCTTCTCGTGGCGGAGGGCTGCATCGCTCTCAAACGTACCTAGTTGGCAAACTACTGACGACCAGAGCTTTTAAAAAGCAGTCGTTTATGGCGATGTTCTAGCGGGCATGGAGACTATATGATCTCTACACCATCCAAGAGCATGAAGATCGTTTTCTGTTTACCTTGTCAGAACCAACTGATCACAATCGGATTCTCCGAGGCGGTCCGTGGGGTTTTGACCGTGCCCCGGTTGTTCTTGCATCATATGATAGGAGCATTTTAATGCGACATTTTAATATTTAACTCCCCGTATTTTGCTTAGTTATTTCCTTTACTTAATCATTTTTAATTTAGTTTCTATTTTCTAGGTACATCGGAGAGAAGAGGTAAAAAGAGCAGAAATGAGTGTAAATGAAGGATAAGTCATTTTAGAAACTTTCCTCTTTCATTTTAGGAAATATTTCCTATTTTGTTTTAGGGAACTTTCTTCCTTTGAACTTTCCTATTTCTGATTTTCTTGTTTTAAAGAGGGAATTTAGGAGTCTATCCCATTGAGAACTCTTGAGTGATGAAAACAAGGAAACATGAAGGATAAGATGAAGCACAAAAATAAGGAGGAAATCAAGGAGTTTTCATTCACATAAATTCTTCTTATTTCGTGGAGATAAAAGGGGAGTGTTCATAGTCAATATTTATTCCTAATTATCTTATTTCTTATTGATTATAGACTCCAATTAATTTCTTATTTTTCTTGATTATAGGAGTTCGTTGTGAGCACAAATCTTGCAAGAAATTAGTGCAATTCAAAGGAGAGGAATAAGGGATGTATATGGTCACTATTTAAGGAATATACCATGAGTCATTAAGGGGAAAAAAGATCAGAAAATTCAAGACTCTGTCATGAGAAAATCAAGGAAATTTGGAGGAGAAATCACCTCTAGATGATTGGCCATGATTGCATCACAAGAGAGGAGGATTTCACTATAAATGGCAGCAATTCTTGAAGCCAAAAACACACCACTTCTCCCACAATTCTACACACTAAAAATTCTCTCAATTCTCTAGTCTTCAGAAGCTCTGCGTCTCAACCAAGGAGGAGAAGAAGTCATGCAATACATCAAGATCCTAGCCGCCATCCACCACCCTTGTGTCGTCCCTAGAAGATTGCTTGCTTTCAAGGATCTTCAAGTTCTTCGTCTCAAGACTTTGACATTCATCTTTCACGATGTATTTCATACTTTCTTTTGTTTTCCTTTGTTTGATTCGTAGAGTTATGGATTCTAGTTAACATGACGTTAAGGGCAAAGTTTAAAGCCTGTTTATATATTTTGAAATAAAGTTGTGATTTCTATATGTTGATTTATATGTTGCTTATGTGAGATTGCTTGATTGATTTTGGATTACAGAAAACTTTTGCATGTTTATGTTCTTTGGTGGCCAACTTAGGATATATGCATGTAATTGGTGCTAGATTTAGGTAAACAATTCACCTAATAGTTTTGTGAACCTAAATCATAAGTAGTAAAGGCTTTGGACAAAAGTCGAAATCAATTAAGGAGGATTGCAAATAGATGAACTTTCTCATACTAGGTTGTGCACTTTGGTTGACATCCTTTCTTTGTTCTTAATTCGTTGAATGTGTTCTTGAGTAGCTAGCTTTCAAGACTATGATTGCATGTTCAATAGGTTTAATTTAGGTGTTTTCACTTAGATTAAATATTCAAGGAAAGTAAAATATGAGAAATCTTTTGCTTATTAACGTTTCACATGGTCAACTTCTTTCTCATGACATAGATAATCAACTGTAGGAATTGTGATTGGATTTCTTGCATATGAATGTGGTTTTGATCTTTGTTCCTTGCGTTTCACCCTTTGTACATGTATTTTATGTTTTAATTTGTAATTTCAGAATCCTAAAACCCCCTATTTTTAATTTCTTGTTTCTTTTGTTTTATTTTTGTAAATAATACTTTTTACTTTTATTAATTCTTAATTTATTTTTGCAATTACAGGTGTACCCTCAATCCCCGGCTTAAACGATCCCTACTTATTCTATACTGACAACTACATTTTGCAGGGTTAAATTGCGCGCTTGCTTTTAGCGCATCACCATATGACGGGGTTAGAGCGATAAAAGATGTCCCGCTCTCTACCCTAGCCTTCTGGATCAAGGTGTGTGGATTGCTGCAGGACTTCCACACTGATCGATAGTTTCGTAGGATCGACAGCGCTTTTGGGCGCTATGTTTAGAAAGATAGAAGTATAGAACAGAGTCTGATGCAGGGAATATCCGAATCCGGGTTGAAATGGACCTTCTGCAGCCTGTGATTTTCCTTTAAAGCTTTACGGTGGATGACCGAGTTGACGTGGACTTGGACTTTTTCTTTGAGAATCAATATGGTAGATGCAAGGATTGTGGCCTTGTTACTCATGTGGGATTACCATGCACTGGAACACTGTTGCCAAAAGAGGTAGGAACTGAAGCTTCACCAGCAAGAAGAAATCTGGAACGTGCTCTGAACCGGGTGGAGGTCATACCACATGTCGGACAGGATTTGGTCTTTGGGCACAGACTACTCCTCAGGTTGGTCTAGAGAGGTTTCTGTTGGCAGCCAAGCCTAAGGTTAGGAAGGAAATACGGCGGCGGCCTTCTTCTGGTAGTGGAGAGGGTAGTTCTGGGGTGCAGATGGAGTCAACAGTTGATGGACTTGAGAGTGGTAGTGAACCAAAATCTAGTGGTTCTGATCGAGGGCTGGCTGGACTTGATAGCTCGATAGAGCAGGAGCTGGGTAATGCTATTGTTACTCCTAGCTGTGGACTGCGCCAAAAGCGCATGGAAGAGGATGGTATTTCTCCAAAGAAGATGAGGTTTAGTTTGGCTGTTGGGAGGATTAATCTGGATGCTATGAAAATGGGGTTATGCACTGTGAAACCGGTCAAAGAAGTATTCAAGAAGAGGGGTAGACCTAAAGGACCAAAGAACAAGACAAAGGAGCTCAAAGTTGTACAATCTTCACCTATGAAGAAGTCCCCGACGAAGAGAATCAAGACTCCAAGAAAGGAGGAGAGATTGGTGAATGGTTTGCCGAAATTCACCATAGTTGAGGTTGTCAATGGTTCTAACCCATCCAAGGGTAAGGAACTTATAGTTGCTTGATAGTTTTTTTCCTAGAAATAATTGTCTATGCTTATAAGAATATCTCTATGAGTCTTGTGGAAGTGCTTAACTTTAGAGTACCACAATTGCGTACTCAGCATGTAAGGTTAGGTAGACTAGATTGCCTGCAAGGCGAAGTGTTTTTATGTGGCATAGATTACTCTGAGCAGAAATGTTTCAATGGAGTAGTCTTTTGTACTATTATTTATCTATGAACTGGGCTTTCTACTTTATCAAAAAATGCACACACACACACACACACACACACACACACACACACACACACACTATAATTTCCCCAATGCCCAAAACCAAAAAATACCATGGCCAATTACATATAAGGCAATTTTTGAATTTTTTTAGCCTAAGGGCCACTAACTATTTTTTTTCCCTAAAAATGAAAACCCTATTCCCTCTAGCAGTGTGTTTTCTCAGGTTAACATTAACGGCGCCGCTTCTTGCCGGCGACGCGCACAGCAGCTCAGGCCGACTTTCTCACGCAAAGCTCTTATGCCCTTCCTTTGACCCAGTACAGAGATGCTATCTACGTTCACCGGATTTGATTGACGGTGCTCGAGCTCTGATTGTTTGGGCTGAAAAAAACCATGGCGGCGATGATGGATTTTTGTTTAACCATGGTAGATACTTTGAGGCGTTGAAGTCATCACTGGTCGGAGTCAATTTCAAAGGAATTCAATGTCGAGATTCTTGGCAACTTTCTTCTTGGTTGTCAACCACCGATTTCCTTCAGATCCTAAAACTGTGAACTATACTCGAGATCGATTGCAACTGGGTTTGGGGATCCAACTGGGGGCTCGGAAGAAGATGACCAGCGATCATCTGCGATTAGGTTGTCTTTCGTCGAGGACGACAATGGAGTGCGGCGGTGCCAGTTTTATTGGGTCTAATTTGAACCCCACTTGGACTATGTGGCTTCTGATGGAGGCGATAATGGGATATGCAGGGGGCTTCCTGTTGCAATGCATGCCTGCAGGCTATGGTCGAACGGACGGGTGTTGGTTCGAAGCGGCGACACCAAGAACCTTATTTGGCTCTGGGTGTCCAGATCAATTTTGGTGGCTATGCGTTTGGGTTGTGTTTGGACCCAAGTTCAAACCTGGATGACGTCGATAGCAGGGATTCTCTCATTGTGGTGGCTGTCTGATAGGTAAAATTGATGGCAGCGCCGTCGTCACGGTGTTGTGCACCAAAATGAGGGAAAATTATCCCACTTACCCCAGCAAGAGATTTTTGTTCCCACCTACACAATTTAATGAGAAAATACCATTTTTCCCTAAGCCTAATTATCAAACTACAACATTGCCACTCTTTCCACTCTCCTTTCTCTCCAGACAACCTCTCTCTTTCCTCTCTCCTCTCTCTCTCTCCAGACGACGCTCTCTCTCTTCACTCCAGCATTATGCCAGCAGCTCTCTCTCTCTCTCATCCCCACCAGCACGACGCCGACATTACCGCGCCATGGAGGCTCCGGACTTGGAGGACGAGATCAAAGATTTCTCCGGTTGCGGCGAAGAGACTCGACGGCGAAGAGCTCCTCGAAGCCGAAGACGACCGCGACGTTGATGCTGGGTCTGTTCGTCGGGCTCCTCGAGCTTTTCTCCTTTGTGGTTCACTGAGTTTGCAGGCAAGTTTTCATTTGAAGCCCCATACTACCATGCTACTGCTAGTTTACTAAGGGAAGGTTCGTATCCTTCTCTCTAATCGTCACTGATAAAGAAGAACATTATCATCATTTCCAAAAAAAAAAAAAACCATTATCATATTATTTGTAGAAGTCATTTTAAATGGCTGTGTTGCTTTTTTTTCATGACAATGGCTACATTGCTTTTTTTTTTCATGACAATGGCTACGTTGCTTATTTCATGACAATGACAATGGCTACGTTGCTTCTTTCTTGGTTTTGTTTAGTCGCAGTCAAGTTTGACCTAGTCTAGTTTCTATCTTCTTATTGGCCTTTGTATAATAATAGATCTAATCCACAAGATGATGATACTGCTCATTACGGAGCTACAGTATAATATAATTTTTGACATCTATTGGAGTGCAATAGACTTTTATTGAATGTCTATTGGGGGGCAATACATGTTTTGAATTGATGAAATTTTTTTTTTTTTCCTTAATCAAAGTTTTATTTGTTTAATTTTAGGGAGATTAGTTCCAATTCCGGCAATAGACGTCTATTGAGGGGCAATACATGGCTGATAGTCGTCTATTGGGGGGCAATAGACCTCTATTGCCCCCTCTATAGATGTCTATTGGGGGCAAAAAAACTTTTCCGGTGAGATTTTCAGTAAATTCCTGTGGGCGGCGGCCGGTGACCGGATTCTGACCGGAATCTGGTGACCAGTGACCGGAATCCGGCGACCTGTGACTGGAATCCGGCGAAAGTTGGCCGGTGACCGGAATCCGGCAGCCGATGACCGGGCTCCGGCGAAGTCTCCTATGGTTTCTCTCTCTTCCATTTTCTCTCTCTCTCTCTCTCTCTCTCTTTCTCTCTCTAAAGTAACAAAGGGGTGAGGGTAAAATGGTATTTAAAAAAATCAAAAAACAAAAAAAAAATCTTAATGGGGTATTAGGGAAGACCTCCTTAGAGTGTTTTGGGTAAAAGGGAATTAAAAAAACTTAATGGGGTAAGTAGGAAAAAAATCTCTAAAAATGGGGTAAATGGACAAAAACCCTTTGGTTTTTATACCCACCTTTTAGTTAGTTTTTCTATTTAAATTAGCCTATTACTATGCATACTGAGACATAGTTAAATAGGCTTGCTTTGAATAAGTGAGCATGACTTGTCGTATGAATGATCATATCCTATGTATCACCGTGGTGTGTTCATCACAACTTGTCTATCTGTAGATGGTAGCAGAAGGATATGTAATGGTCATTCTGGCATTACCTTTATTATTAATGCAAAGTCCTTGAAACGCTTTAGTTCAAAAAAAAAAAAAACTATTTTTTTTCCCTCATAAGGCTAGTAAATTAAAAATTGTGTTAAATTTTGGATATAAAAACCAACATATTTACGTAAATGTCACTAGAGTAAAAAGTCAACAATCATGATCTCTCTCCTCTCCGGCGGGGTCTCCGGCCAACTCCGGCAGGTTCTCCAACGACCTCCGGCGAGGTTTTCGACGACCACAAAAGTACTGTCACTAAAACCAAAAGCTACTATCACTAGCAACAAAGCTACTCTAGTGAGATTTCTGGCAACCTCCGGCGAGGTCACAAAAGCTACTGTCACCAGCAACAAAAGCTATTATCACAAACAAAAGTTACGCTCTCCAAAACTAAAAGCTACTATCTCTACCAATAAAAGCTACTGTCACAAACATCAAAATCTACTCTTACCAACAACAAACACTAAACTACATTATCAAATCCAACAATTGAGAAAGTTCACTCTAAATTCATTACATGCATATTTCTCAGACAAATATTTGTCTCCATAAAAAAAAATATATAGAGAAACAATGTTCATTCTTTGCTTAAATCTCAAGGATCCCCAATCTCCCCTTATCCGCGGGACCCGACTAACTAATTGGATACTAAACTGGCGGGACGTGATTGGATGCAACATCATCGTCTTCGTCCCCTTCCACCTCAAAACATGCGATCTTAAGTCTTAACTAACCCATACATACACTGTTTTCCAGAAAACTACTACCAAGCAGAACAAAAGCTACTTATATGTAATTTTCTAAAAATACTAGAGATCAGGATTTGAATTAGCCAAAATATAGGAAAAAAAGAGGGAAAAAAAGAAAAGAAAAGAAAAGAGAAATTTCTAAAACGTAAATGGTAGTGAGACGTGAGACTAGTCAAAGATGCATTAAATTTCTTGGCTCACGTCATTCCCATTCCTTAAACCCCAAGCTCAGAGGCTCTCTTCCTTCTCTCTCCAAAACCAGGGTTTTAGTTTTCGTTCACCAATTCTTTTTTTTTTTTTTGATTACAAGGAAGCCCGAAGGCAAAGGACAAAAACCTAAAACACAATTAGTCTTGGTTTGGACAAACCCAATAGATCAGCTTCCAGAAGAGGCACAACATCAGTAGAAGGAGAGCTAAAGAATATGCATCCAGGTTCAAACCCATGCCCAATATTTGCTAACAAATCAGCCACTGAATTACATTCTCTGTAAACATGGATAAGGGACACATTCCAATCCCTACTCAAGAGTTCCTGACAACTTGCCACAATACTATAAAGAGGATGGAGATGAGCAATGGGAGAGAGAACCAACTTAACCGCAACAAGTGAATCCATTTCAATTTTCAATTGTCTACACTCATTCTGCCAAGCCATTTCCATTCCTTTAAGAAGCCCCCAAAGTTCAGCCTCAACAACTTGACCAATGCCCAACTTGACAGCAAATCCATTCATCCATTCCCCCTTATCATTTCGAAGGGCTCCTCCAGCACAAATAATCCCTGTATTTTTGTGACAACTACCATCAACATTTAACTTAAACCAATCCTTAGGCGGAAATTGCCAACACAGCTGAGCCATCAGTCTTGGAGGTTTAGCATGTGTAATCATATTTGCTTCAAAATAATCTCTGGTAGACTGATGAATGATTAAACTAGGCCAAACTGGAAATTTAAAAGTATGATCCATGATGATGCTACACCTCCATTTCCAAATATACCAAAGCCCCATAGCAAAATAGCAACACCAAGGAATCTCGTATTGCATTATCACAGAGGATTTTAAATTGACAAGCAACCAATCATTGAAAGGAAGAGTGTAAGATGAGGAGAACTCACTTGTAGGATGGAGGGCAGGCCAAATCCTCATAGAAATATTGCAGTCTTTGAAAAGATGGTTCAAGGATTCCAGTGGGAAGCCGCATCTTGGACAATGAGTATCAGTAGCCAAACCTCTACGAACTCTGCCGTCATTCGTTAGCAATCTATCATTCACAAGGGTCCATAAAAAGGTTTTCACCTTATGAGGGACTTGAAGCTTCCAAATAAAGTTCCATAGCCATGGTTGGTGTTCCAAGTACAAAAACAGAGAGTGATAAGCAGTTTTAACAGAAAAGTTACCATTCTGTGATAACCTCCAAATGATCGTGTCATCACCACTGCGAATACCTCCTGCATGCATACTCAAAATTTTTAACTTCACATCCTCAGATAAAAATTCTTGCACCCGGTGTAAATCCCATCCACCACAATAAACATCACACACTCTTAGCCCTTCGAGATTGGGAGGAATAGGCTTCAAAGCTATAGCAGCCAAAACACCAAGACCTGTCCAATTATCATTCCAGAAGGAAATTTGCGTCCCAGATCCAATCCTCCATTTAGACCCCTGAGGGAGCAGTTGAGCTCCATAGAGGATGCCTTTCCAAGTACTAGAACTAGAAGGAAAAGGTGATGTTAGCTTTCGCAAAATGCAATCATCTTTGAGATATTTTTTATTCAAAGCCTGGGCCCACAACCCTTGTTCCTGTTGCAGAAGCCTCCATCCTGTTTTAGCTAGCACAGCCTGATTCATCATACATGTCTTCTTCAAACCCAAGCCACCATAACATTTAGGTTTACAGACTGTATCCCACTTCACAAGATGAATTTTCTTCTGTTCTTCAGTGTGCCCCCAAAGAAAGTTCCTGTTCAAACGATCAAGAGTATTACAAATGGACATAGGAAGTCTTACTGATTGCATAGTATAAATTGGTAGTCCAGCTGTAACCGATTGAATTAGGGTGTGTCTCCCAGCCATCGAGAGGGTGTGACTTTTCCAAGAAGTGAGTCTGAGTTGGACCTTCTCCACTAGGCCTTTATAAGTCTCAGGGGTAACTCTTGAGTGTAACAGAGGCACTCCAAGATACTTCCCTAAGTCATCAGTTAATGGAGAACCACAAATGTCTGATAATTGAGCAGCAAGCCCTTCCTCAGTATTTGGAGAACAGAAAATGGAGGATTTTTCAAAACTTACTTCTTGGCCTGAATTTAAGCAGAAGCAATCAATACAAGAACGCATTACCTCAGCTTGAGAAAGAGAAGCCTCTGCAAATAAGATCAAGTCATCTGCAAAGAAAAGATGGGAGACAGCAGGGCCATTTCTAGAGATTTTCACCGGTTTCCAAGTACCTTGTTCTACTTGAAAATTAATTAAATGTGAAAGCTTCTCCATACAAAAGACAAACAGGTAAGGGGACAAAGGATCACCCTGTCTTAGCCCACTCTCTGGACTGATATTTTCAGTGGCTTCTCCATTAATTATGACTCTGGAATTGACAGAGGTAAAACACTGAATCATCAGCTGTAATAATTTACCCCGAATACCCACTTCCCATAGCACACTTTTAATAAAATGCCACTGTAGCTTGTCATAAGCTTTAGCAAGATCAATCTTCCAAGCCATAAACCCAAGGTTCCCTCGGGAGTTTCGAAACTTATGCAAAAGCTCTTGAGCTACAATAATATTGTCAGTAATATTTCGGCCAGGAATAAAACTAACCTGAGTAGGAGAGACTAGCGTACTCATCATGGGCCTTAATCTTTGCACAATGATCTTTGAGACCACTTTATACAAAGTGTTGCAAAGGCTAATCGGTCGCATCTGCTTCATGGAGAGAGGGCTTGCCACTTTGGGAATTAAAGCAATGAGCGTGTTATTCAGGTTCTCAGGGAGCTCACATTTATCAAAGCACTCTTTAACCATCTTAATAATGTCATCTTTGCATGTTGACCAATGAGCCTGGAAGAACTTTGCAGGAATTCCATCAGGGCCGGGAGCTTTGAGCCCACCAATGGAGAACATACTACTCTTTATTTCTAATTCAGAAACATCACGACTGAGGTCACCAAGATCGCTTGGATCAATTCTTGGGAACAGATTAGGAATAGCTTCACTTACTCCTAGAGTATTCTTTTCTCTGAATAATCCCTTGAAATAGCTAACAGCAATAGAATGCAGATCATTTTTGTCAATCCTCCAAGTGCCATACTCATCTTCAAGCCCTTCAATTCTGTTTCTTCTTCTACGAATAATGGTGGACAGATGAAAGAATTTGGTGTTCTTATCCCCCTCTCTCAGCCATGTATTTCTCGATTTTTGTTTCCAGAAAATCTCTTCACTGGACAAAATCTCATGATATTCTTTCGTCAATTCCTTCTCCAGATTCACAAGAAAAGGAGACTTCCTTTGGCAGAGGACCTTCTGAATACCCGCAAGGCGAGCAATCAATCTTCTTTTTTTCCTAAAGATATTCCCAAAAACTTCCACATTCCATCTCTTCACTGCATCTGTAAACAAGACCATTTTGTTGGAGATTGAAACTTCCTCCATAGACCAATTTTGCTTTGCAAATTCTCCAAACCCCGAGTGATTCAGCCACATTGCCTCAAAACGGAAAGGTTTGAGAGTTAGAGAAGGAGTTTGAGCTCTACTCAAACTGAGAAAAATAGGACAATGATCAGATTTAAGTCTTGCAACGTGCTGAACAAAAGCATCTGGGAACTCATGTCTCCACGAAATATTATAAATGCCTCTATCCAATCTCTCCAAAATCTCTTCCCCATTTCTGGTAGCCTTCCAAGTAAAATCAGCACCAATGTAGCCCATATCAATCATGAAGTTTCTGTCAACCCAAGTTGCAAAACTACCCCCACCAAGAACAGCTCGTCCCCCTTGTTTATCCGCATCTGAAATTAACTCATTAAAATCACCAGCAATAAGCCAAGAGATAGAACAATGGGAGTTAAAATTATCCAAATAGGACCATAACTCTTCACGTAAAACAGGATCAGGACTCGCATAAACAGCAGTGAAGAACCATTGCTTATCTGCAGATTCAGTGACAAGAGAGGTAATAGACTGAAAATTACTATCCACCACTTCAATTTTCACATGTCGTTCATCCCATAAAAGCCAAAGACCACCAGAAAATCCATTAGCATCCTCAATAGCAAAAGACGAAAAGCCCAAAGATTTTGCAACATTTTTAGCTTTGTCTCCACTAATTCGAGGCTCAGAAATCGCCAAAACATTAAATCTATATATTCTTCTCAAATCCTGAATAATATCAGGCAGTTTGGAGTCTGCAGCACCTCTTACATTCCAATATAAGATACTCGACATGATAACAAAGATTTAAGAGAGTGAAAGCCAAGGGCATAACCCTATCCATGCGTAGTTATAGTTTCCTCCATGGAAGAAGAAACTACACCTACCATATCTGCATTAGAACTACCATCTTCAGAAATAATATCTTTACTTACCCCAGATGAGCTAGCACACACCAATGACATTGTACCGCCCATGAAAACATTCTCATCCTTCCCCAGTAGAGTACTCACAACATCATTTGGGTCAGGGGCCTTTGAGGGAGAAGGAGCAGATGAGTTAAGAGCCTGTGAAACAACTTGTGGTTGAATAACAAAGGGTCTAACAGCAATTCCATTGGTTACATCTTTTAGGGCTTTCCTCTGTCGGGTAGGCTTCTTCAAAACTCTCCCCTTAACCTGACTTGGATCAGCATCACTTGTTGCTCGCTCAGTAATAGGGGGAAAGGTAACCTGAGCAGCTTGTTCAGCCGTAGCAGCTTTGCTTTTATTTTTTCCTCTGGATTTGACTGATAGTTTCACATTCAGCATTGGCTGATTACTTTGCTCAATCTCAACTGAGCTTTTCTTCATACTAGTTTTCCCTTGGACTGGTTTCCATGTCTTTGGAATGGCAGGGCTGCTTGTCGGTGCCACTAGTCCGGCTGAAGGAACAGATGATCCTTCAATGTCATTTGCAAGCACTTGGAACCGAGACCCTTGATTGTCTACCTTCCTGCTACCAGAGGATTCATTCTTCAAATTATTCTTCTTTTTCTTATAGCTCACATCATTCCATGGCCCAAGGCCTACCACATTGGTACCATCTACATCTTTTACCATTTCAGCAATACTCTGATCCACCGGAGAATTGGAGACAGGAGCTGTCGGTTCCCTGGACACAACATTCTCATCGGTAGCAGTTTTGGTTGATATAACAGTGGCACTATCCTTCTCTTTGCTTTCTGGACAGTTTGCTTTTGTGTGCCCAACAATACCACAATTATAACAGAAAGTGGGCATACATTCATACTCTATTCTATACCAAGTGTTCTTCACCTGTAATTCAGCTCGCAAAGGTTTCGCTAAATCCAATTCAACACAAATTCTTGCATACTTACCTCTTGCTTGAGCAGCAGTATGCAGGTCCACTTTAACAGTCTCACCAAGGAGATTACCAATCTGAGTAAGAGAATCAAGCTTGAAATAACGGATATCCAGTCCAGCAATCCGTACCCAAACAGCTAGATGGGTAACACGATGGTTCATTGAATCAAAATCAGACTTCCATTTTTGCAGCGCCACATATTGTCCCGCAATCATCAGTGGTCCACC
Source organism: Rosa rugosa (assembly GCF_958449725.1). NCBI lineage: Eukaryota > Viridiplantae > Streptophyta > Magnoliopsida > Rosales > Rosaceae > Rosa > Rosa rugosa. The sequence continues at coordinate 38,822,639 of NC_084822.1, forward strand.
TGTTAGCACAAATTCCATATCTTCCTTCAACACAAATTTGACAAGAAAGAAATCATTGGGGATATCAATGAGAACCCAAGGACCTTTCAAATTCCATCTTGATTTGAGGCGATTCAGGAGAAAATTGTAGGTCATGGGCCTACCCAGCGGTTTGAGCACAATAGTATAACGCCAAGGCTTGCATAAATCCTCTTCCACCTTATCAGAAAATTGAATTGATGGACCTCGCTCCAGTTCACAAACCGTATAATCAGCCGCTGTGATTGGAGAGATAGCATCCAACCCCCTCACAGAGGGATCACAAACCTCAGTCCCAATCAGTGAGGCTTTGAAGTTCAGAGCTACCGGGATGGGCGCCGGTTCCGGTGAAGCCATCTCCATCTCAGACATGCTCCCTACTGTTTCAAGTCGTGCTCTCTTCTTCCCATCAGAGACATTAGTAGTAGCGTCTCCACCACTCTTCTCACGGGAAGACGAGGCAAAGACGAAGGGAAAGGCCGACGTCGCCACGGTGACAGCGCCGTCTAGCTCTGAGGTCGGGCTTCAAGACCCACGGTGGTTTTGCTCTTCCAAAGTCTGCCGGCAGAAATCACAGCTTCGTTCACCAATTCTATTCCTGGTTGTCTAGGCCTTCCAGACCTTCTCTGCCTCCTGTGGTAAATGAAAAATGCTTCCTTTTTACATATCCAATGGCTTGTTTTGCCTTTGCTTACTGAATCTGAATTTTGCATTTTTGGCTTGTTTTCTGATTCTAATCATGACCATTTTCCGTTGACGATTGTAAAAGCACTAAAGGTCTCTCCTTTATTGTTACCTTTTGTGGGTTGCTCTCGATCTCTGTATTCTACTTTCTCATATGTTTCCAGCGGGTTCCTCTATGTGGGGATCTGTAAAGTATTATAAAAACGTGGATTTGGCTCTGTTCATTGTATTTTATTAACTTATGTTTAAGCAGATTGGTTTATTTAACAGGTTGGGATTATTAGCTATTTTGGGATGGGTATGTGTTAAGTACCTCACAGAACCAGCCATATCAGAATATTTATATCCCAAAGATATAAATAAATGACAGATGCTGAAGTCATGTAGTTGAAGAAATTATTTGCTCTACTGAGATCTTCGTATTCTAGTTCCATATGGGACTGTTGAGCAATGCTTCTCTAGATAAATAGGGAATATGCATGTTTGAGTAACTATCAGGAATATTGTTGAGTAACTTGTAATAATTAACCATGACTACATCAAATTTCCGGTTCCTTGTAGCTTTTCTTCAGTTAATCATTGGTGGTACCAATTGAAAGTGAAATAAAATATTTGATCATCGACTAGTTGGTGGTATTTTATAGATATTGGTTTCCTCTCATGAGCCTTTGATCATCACAGTTGCTTATGAGTTTAGTTGAGGAATGGTAAACACTACTTGTTCTTTGTGTTGTAGTATATATGACTCATGTTGTAGTATGTATGAGTCATAGTATAAATGTCTATATCATGTAATAAGTACTTGAGTGTATAGATAGGTACTTGAGTGTATAAACATAGGTACTTGAGTGTATGAAGACTTGTGTGACATGCTTTATACCAAGAGGCAACAAGCATGGCAGATTTCATCATTGAATGCAAGTATGTGGAGCTGCAGCCCTCAATCAACAAGAGAAGATTGTTACCAAATTGAGTTTCTCTTAGAGCTTTCACACTAGCTATGTATTCCTATAAATACATTCCTTTGTGAGAAGAATAATACACATGAATTCTCATTCTCTCTGAATCGAAACTCTCTCTCTCTCTCTGTCAATTTTGATTATCCTTAAACACGTTATCAGCACGAAGTTGCTCTAGAATTAGAATCGAAAATTGACAAGAGTAGAGTTCATCATCAATCGAAGTCATTTTTCCAAACCTACAAAAAACCTCCAAAACCTAGCTCATATCAAAGCCATTGATCCCAGAAGCCCAGAACCGGCCTCAGAATCGCCGGAACCGGCCGGAAAAGGCCTGAACCGGCCACCGGAATTTTTGAACAGAACCAGACCGCTGCCAAGTGCTGCCGAGCAGCTGCGTAGCAGCTGCCGAGACCCTGCGCAGCAGCTGCCGAGAAGCTGCGCAGCAGCTGCCGAGAAGCTGCGCAGCAGCTGCCGAGCGACCTGCGCAGCAGCTGCCGAGACCCTGCTCAGCAGCTGCCGAGAAGCTGCGCAGCAGCTGCCGAGCGACCTGCGCAGCAGCTGCCGAGAAGCTGCGCAGCAGCTGCCGAGAAGCTGCGCAGCAGCTGCCGAGTCACCTGCCAAACACTTTTAAGTGATTTTCCTGTGCAGATCAGCCTGTTTGCACGCCCCGAAACATCTTGATAGGGACCTCAGATCAAAATCCTTCCTTCATCAACGTTGTTCGTCTATGTCTCTTCTATCTGACCTCCAAATTGTAGCCCTGTTGGAGTAGTTTTGAGACCTGTACACCATTCGAAGTGGGAGCTGTTCAGCACGCTCGTTCCTGTGCAGATCAGCCTGTTTGCACACCCTGAAACATCTTGTTCAGCACCTTTAATCAAAATACTTTCTTCATCAAAGTTCTTCATATATGTCTTTTCTATCTGACTTCAAAATTTCAGCCCTGTTGAAGTCGTTTTAAGACATGTACACCATTCAAAGTGGGAGCTATTCAGTATGATCGTTCCTGTGCAGATCAACCTGCTTGCACGCCGATAAACGTCCTTTTCGGGACATCTAATCAAAATAATTTCTTCATCAAAGTTGTTAATCTCTGTCTCTTATATCTTATCTCCAAATTTCAGCCCTGTTGGAGCAGTTTTGAGACCTGTATAACATTTGAAGTGCGATCTGTTCAGAAGCAAATTTGCTCCGAATTTCAACAAGTAAGTTTTAAAGATTAAAGTTCCTGTTTTGAGTTTGTATTCCTTTTTCTCTTCTTTTCAGGGACTTGTAATCAAAAAGCAGGAATTGTGGGATTCACTCTAAACGAACTAAGAGTGTTCGTAAATCAATGAACTAAGAGTGTTCATAATAATCGGACTAAGAGCGTCCGGAAAACATCAATTTATGGACTAAAAGTGGAATCGTGGTGATTCACTCTAAACGAACTAAGAGTGTTCGTAAATCAATGAACTAAGAGTGTTTATAATAATCGGACTAAGAGCGTCCGCAAAACATCAATTTATGGACTAAAAGTGGAATCGTGGGGATTCACTCTAAACGAACTAAGAGTGTTCGTAAATCAATGAACTAAGAGTGTTCATAATAATCGGACTAAGAGCATCCGCAAACATCATTGTTTTCATCTAAATCCAAATATTCTTGGAAATTGATTTCTTGGTAGCATAGCTCAGAAATCTTATTATTTTAGTTTTCGTGGAAGTTTAAACTCCGAAACTAATATATCTTATCTTCCTATTGTTCAGGATGTCGAATGAACCTAGACTCGATTTTCCAATGCTTGACTCAACAGGCTCGGAATACCATGGCTGGGTAACCAACGTTGAGAACCATCTCACTACGAGAGGGATATTGCCCATAATACAGGCACCTAACCAGGGCCTTGTGTTCCAACGAACACCCACAAAGCATGCTGCTCAAGTAATTATCTTGATGTGATACCATATGGATCAATTGAAGCATTGGTTCAAGCAATGCCATGCAAGTACCCAACTAGCTGCAAGCTACAAGGAGTATAGGCAATTGAGAGAGCAAGAAATCAATCTTGCTGAAGATGAAGATATCAATCTTGCTGAAGATGAAGATGGTGAAGATATCACTCTCACCACTGAGGACTTCAAAGTTGTAAAGAGCACGAGGATGCCGCAGACTTTGATTAGAATAGTCCTTTTCTATTTTCCAATAAAACGGCAAATGTGCCTTAGTCAACAAATGACAATTGTATTGACTCTTTCTCATGTGGCGTACCCAATGAAGTATGATGTCTAGGAAAGTAATTGAGATCGGGGTATTTAAGCGAGCCTCGCTCCACCAACATCTCTCTACTTCCCTGGTCATATTTCATTGGAATTACCAAACGGATTGGCAATTACAATTTGTATAAGTTTGATTTTATTTTGGAATAGATTTTGGAAACTTTGATGTAATCATTGGCTATTAATAAAGTGTCGCATTATTATTCAATATCATGGACATGTGTTAATTTCCGAACTTTATTACTTGAAAGATATAAGAGCCAATGATTTTCATGTGAAAACACATTGTAAGAATGGACAAGAGTTCCTTTGCATCGCCTCTAATGACTACGGACATAAACGAGTATTAGAGAAACTTATGTGTCGCTCTAGTGGGTTGCATGCAACCACTATTCGAGTCATTGAATCAAACCATGTCATAAGAGATGACTTATGGGATTCTGACACATATAGGCTTTGGCAAGACCGTTTGGGATATCCAGGTCGTGATATGATGTTCCATATATTAAAGACTTCACGGACATCCATTCCTCAAAACGAAAAGAAGTATGAACCAAAGATTGGTCCAAAGAGTTACTTCGTTTTGCAAAGCTTGCTCTTTAGCAAAGATAGGATCGAGACCATCCTATGCAAAGGACACTAAAGAAAATATACCATTCTTACAATTAATCCAAGGTGATATTTGTGGACCTATTCAACCAACTTGCGGACGTTTAAATATCTCATGATGTTGGTTGACACGCAAACACACTAATCACGTGTTGTGCCATTGTCCATCTATAAAAGCTTCTTATGCTATACTCATAGCACATATAATATGACAACGGGCTCACTCCCCGGATCATCCTATTTAGTCAATTGGATTTTGACTATGCTAGTGAGTATACATCGAAGATTTTCGATGGTTATTGCAAAGGGAGTGATGTTGGACATCACATTCCCATATACACACCTAAATGGTCTCGTGGAAATAACTACGATGGTAGTTCAGACATTGGCGATGCGCACCAATCTCTTTATATCCGCTTGGGGTGATGCAAATATCGCATACAACTATGCTAATTCCTCTATGACCTACCGCCACTCAATGTATCCCTGCGTTACAGCTAGTGACTGGGTACAAATATTTTGTACTTACGCACATTCGAGTGAGTCATTTATGTGCCAATGTGAGCCATTTATGTGCCAATTGCGCCGCCACAGCGCCTATGGTAGGTCCTTAAAAACAAGTGAGCAACTTAGTTGGAATTGAGACTCCAACAATCGTTAGCCACTTAATGCCATTGCAAGGCGATCTCCTTACCGTCTGATTTACGGATGTCACTTTGATGAGACAGTCTTCCCGTCGTTAGGGGGAGATAAGAACACGAATGTTCAGCAGGAACGACAGGAATTGTCGTGATCTGTCCCCACTATGTCTCATCTCGATCCCTATTAAAGTGACGAGATCACACACATTTGCTGCACAAATGCCTGCAAGGAAGGACGTCCCTATAAGAGGACGTAGCGCCACCCTACACAGAGGTAGGCAAGGCGCCAACGTCATAGAAAGTGGCACTCTGGCGTTACAGGCCATGGCCCCAGCTAGGATGCGTGGGAAGCCCGTGGATTCGAAGGATATTTTGGCATCCTTAGATCATCGACACTCAACATCCGTCTCATGAGTATCTTCTGGATTATGGTTATCGTTGGGGGACGCCTCAACGTCAGAACCTATTCCTGAGAATATAGAGCTCTATGAAAATTACACTAGTGTACATAAGACGTGGAATAGAAACTCCATCATAATTGATGATGTAGTTGCGCATTCTGTTGCGCATGAGTTTGTTGAGACCGATGATATCGAACCACGCTCCGTTGAAGCATGAATACCAACGTAGAGAAATTTAGCCTAAATGGAAAGATGCGATCCAGATTAAACGAAGAGGAAGGTCTTTGAGCCAGTGATGCCAACACCTCCTTACATAAAACCTATTGATTAATGGGTCTTCGTTAGAAAGCGTGTTGAGAAAACGAGATGGCAATCTCGCCTTATGGCGCAAGGCTTCTCACAAAACGCCCTGGAATTGACTACGATGAGACATATTCTCACGTAATGGATGACATTACATCCACTACCCTGTCAGTTTGGTAGTTTCCAAATAACTGAACATGCAGCTTATAAAAGTGGTCACTACGTATCTCTATGGGGATCTAGATACGGAATATACATGAAAGTTCATAGTGAAACTTTATTTACCCAAATCAAGTGGCTCTAGACCACGGAGCGCGTTTGCAATAGAATTGAAACGCTCACTAAAGTGACTACTTGATTGGGAAGGGATATGCCCGTGCGTTTCCATAACAAGTTTCGGATTCTATCACGGTTTTCATGTTGGACATGATCTTCATTAGAAGCCCTTAATGAGTTAAGGGAAACCGTTGAACACTTGAAATCCGAGTTTGAGATGAAGGATTTTTGGGGAAACACAATTAAGCCTCGGTTTTTGAACTTGAGCACCGTGTTGATAGATGCTTAGGCATTTTGACAAGGTCAAGCCTTCAAGCACCCCATGATCAATCGTAGTCTTGATCCTGAAAAGGATCCTCTTCGTCTGAATGGATGATCAGACGAAGATGTGCTAGAGAGGCTGAAGTGCCTTACTCAAGTACAATAAAGCGCATTATTGTACTTAGCTCAATGCACAAGACTGGACATCTCACTTTGCCATAAACTTGTTAGCTAAAGGTATAGCTCTGCGCCAACGCAACGCCATTAGATTGGTGTAAAAATATATCTTTCGGTACTTGAGATATACGATCGATATGGGCTTATTCTATCCCTATAGAGAGATGATGGATTCAGATCCATCACACACCAGAAACGCCGCCAAACGCTGGCCTGCGTATTCTATCCCTACCCCAAAACGACATAAGTGTTTTGGAAGGTTTTTGCTGATATTGGGTATCTCTTGACCCATACAAAGGTCTTCCCAGACTGGTGAAGTGTTCACCATGGGTATGACCGTGATATCTTGAAGGTCTATAGAATAGACCTTAGTCGCTATATCTTCGAACGATGCAGAGATTATTGCTCTTCACGAAGTGGTTCGTGAATGTATATGGATTGGATCCATAGTTACGCATGTTCGAATAGTTGTGGTTTGAAGTCTACCACAAGATGAGCCTACAAGCATTTAAGATAATGCTGCTTATTTTGAAACAAATGAAGCAAGGCTGCATGAAAAGCGACAACATCAAGCATAAAATCAGCAATAACAGACTCTCCTCAAAGATCAATAAGAGGGGGGGATGTCTACATATATGGTCTCAAAACGTGAAGAGTGTGTTGTGCTCTTTTTCCCTTTCGACCGAGATTATTTTTTGTCCCACAGGGTTTTTGTTACTCGGCAAGGTTTTTAATGAGGCAACGAGAGAAGCACCACGTTTGAGAGACACAAAGGAGATGTTGAAATCAGGGGGAGTATCCAGAAGTATACCCACTTGACCATCGTGTACTCTTTTTGTCCTTCGTCCAGGGTTATTTTGTCCCACTGGGTTTTGTTACCTGGCAAGGTTTTAACGAGGCACATCTTTAGCATGGTCGCCCCACTTATACTACATCCTGAAGATGTTTTGATTCAACATATATGCTTTTGCTCATCTTTTACCTTCGACCACGGGTTTTTCCCACTGGGTTTTCCGGGCAAGGTTTTGTTGCAGCAACTCTATTTGCATCCCTCTCATAGACATATTACCTACTTATGATGCTGATAAGAAGACTCCACTTATCTCTGAAGCTATGATATTGCATACTCCACACTCAACGCGCGTTGTGCTCTTTTTCTCCTTCGACCAAGGTTGTTTTTCCCACAGGGTTTTATTACTTGACAAGGTTTTTAACGAGGCAACTTCGAAGCGCACGGCATAGACAATACTATTGACATGAAATATCCAAGGGGGAGTGTTGTAGTATATATGACTCATGTTGTAGTATGTATGAGTCATAGTATAAATGTCTATATCATGTAATAAGTACTTGAGTGTATAGATAGGTACTTGAGTGTATAAACATAGGTACTTGAGTGTATGAAGACTTGTGTGACATGCTTTATACCAAGAGGCAACAAGCATGGCAGATTTCATCATTGAATGCAAGTATGTGGAGCTGCAGCCCTCAATCAACAAGAGAAGATTGTTACCAAATTGAGTTTCTCTTAGAGCTTTCACACTAGCTATGTATTCCTATAAATACATTCCTTTGTGAGAAGAATAATACACATGAATTCTCATTCTCTCTGAATCGAAACTCTCTCTCTCTCTCTGTCAATTTTGATTATCCTTAAACACTTTGAAATTTGTTGCCCTTTGATGCTGTTTCTCTCTTGTTACTTGCAATTTTGTTTTATAATGATAGTTCCTATTTATTAGTTCAGTATAATGAAACAAACTCCATTAAGAACAGTTTAGTTGCTAAGCTGTCCGTGTTGTGTACATCATTATAATTAGTCTGCTTCTTTTTTCTAGGAGTAATGTGCCACACAACAATGGCGAACGAGTGAGCTCTCTGGTAATGGATTTGGAATCAACCATGGTGAGCTTAAGAAGACAGAAACGCTTGAGGCCATGCTCTGGTAAATTACAGCTCAAATGAGCAGTACAAGATATGAGTAATTGCTTTTGTGGATACACGTGTTTTGTTCTGCTGCTTTTGATATCTTAGTCATACAAGTTTTCCGTTGTGTAATTCTGACTTGTCGGTGCTTCAAGATAATTTTCTAGTTTTGGTGACTATGAATCTGATTCAACAGGTTTTTGGTGTATGTTTACTTTCTTAATAAATTATTAGGCAATTTACCAAATAGATCTGTCCGTCTGTGCAGGAAGTAGTTCGGGTGTAGCTTCACTTCCTGGTTTTTGTGACAATGGAACTTCTCTTCAAGCTTCTACCCAGGAAAAACCTGATAATGTGCATCTCACACCTTCAAACAATGTAAATCAATCAGAGGAGGTAAGAATGCATTACTAATAAGTCTACATGCATCAGATGTACCAAACTTTTGTTTATCACCATGTTGACAAATGTCAGAATTCCTAGGTTGAGAGAAAAAGTCTGTGGAATGATACTTTCATCCTGATTTTGTTTGAAGACATGTTGATATTTCTAGTTTAGTAACTAATAATTATGAGCTTCTATGAAAATAACTGAAAAAACTTAACAATTTAGGAAAAGTATTGATATGATTTATACACTGGTGCTCTGGTTATAATAGAAATTAATACTTATTGCGATTGGTTCTGAAAGCAACTGGGCTATCTGGTGCATATGCTTTCCCGCTGATCATATTCTGTGTGTTTGTCGCTTTCTTCTGTTATGAAGTAGGAACTTTTAAGCAAGCATAGTAGATAATAATTTCTCAATCTAAGCTTAAGGAATCAATTTAGAAAGTGACTGCTGAATGTAGATCACGCTTCTCTATATGCATTAGCATCTAGCTTGTCTCTAAATGCATAATTAGTCTAAACTAGTACTTGAGGTAGTTACATCTGTTGATAGGAAAATATTGTAATTCTTGCTGTATTCTAAGCTTGATATATATCATTTTGGAAAGCCATCATTGAATGTAGGTCTTGTTTGATATCTAAATTTGCTTTTGCATAAAGGTCATATCTAGCCTCTATGTGAACCATTCGGCAGAAATAGTATAGTTAGTTATATACCATGTTTTGATATCGTGCATTCTTGAATTAAGCTGAGAGGGGAAACTGAGCTAGGTGTGAAACACAAACTTCCTTTTATACAAAACTTTCTTTTATTAACAAATAGGATCTGGACAGAAGTTCATTTGGATATCATAGCTTTAATAAGCCGAAATCACTAACTAGGTGATTTGGAAGTTGGAAAATAGTTTGAGATGTTGGTTCCCCGGACCTGCTTTCTGGTCAACTATGCTTTTTAAGTTTATACAGGAGCATGTTCCTACCATATATTCTTTACTATGACTGAACTAGAAAAGACAACTAAAAATATATAACTCCTGTCTGGAATAATCAACTTGAGAATTGAGATCCTAGAATCCCAGTCAGTCGTTTCTGGCTTTTTCTAATTAGTTAATGTGTAACATAAGGCTTCCCAAAATGAATCATTGAGAGACCCAGCAGCTGCTGAGAGGGTTTTGCTGGACCTACTTGGCCCTGCTTATACCAGGATTATGCAGGCGTATGCTGACTGCGGTCTGAAGAAGAACTTAGCTCACCATGCCCTTGCCGTAAGTGATTGTCCTCCAGAGTGTCATCATATTACTATTTCTGTGTGGTTTGAATAGTTTTGCAACTGATACTGCTGATTATTATTCAGTCCTGCCTCCATATTGCTATGTGGCTAAGGGTTACTGGGGATGCCTCTAAGGAGCGAGATGAAGCAATAGCTCATGTTGCAGAGCTGGAGAAAAGAGTTGGAAACTTTGTAGAAACCACTACCAAACAGGAGGCAGTAATCGAGTTTCTGAGGCAACAGGTCCTGGAATACTCTAGCATGAAGAGGGAGTATGAGTCCAAGCTTGATGGTTTGTTAAATGATGTTAGTCAGCAGAGGCAGAAGGCTGAAATGTGGGAGAGTAAGTGGAAGGAGCAGGAGGCCTTGCATCAGGTTAAGGCTACTCGTCTGGAGGAGTTTTCTTGTCACCTGGAAGAGGTCTTGAAGCAGCTTGGGGAAGCCAATGCTGACCTTTCTGAGGTCACTCAGGGCCTTCATGTGGCTAGGGAAGGTATTGAGAAGTTCACAGGTACCTTTACTCAGGCTGAGGTTAAAGTGAAGCAGCTCCAGAAGAGCTGTGAAATGTATAGGGTGCTTCGTGACATGGAGAAGGAAAAGCATACCAAAGAAAGGACTGCTCCAAGTGCTGAGCTCAAGGAGGATCTCCAGAGGAATGAAAACCATAAGCAGAACAAAGATGGTAACATGCTAACCAGGGAGATGATCAAAGAACTCAAAAAGAAGGTGATGAGGTGGGCCCAAGAAAAGTTTCAGGAGGAAGGTGAAGACCGGGACATGGATGGAGAGGGCTCTAATGCATCAAGGGAACAAGTGGAGGGCAGGGATGCTCTGTCTTTCTGGACGATTTGCAATCACTGCAAAATGTACTTTGAGTATCATAGGATTTATCAAAGTAACTTGCTCCTTTGCCAAAACTGTCACAATCTTTTTAATGCTTTAGAAGTTGCTCCACCGCCACAGGTTTCCAGGTCATCCAGTAGGTCTTCTCTCCAGCAACATTAAAATTCAACAGCCCATTCTTCATCGAAGGGGAAGGGTTCTGCTGCTGCATAGGTGGATAGAGAAGTGGACCTCCATGATGCTATATGAGCTAGTTTAGATTAATCAAAATTGGAAACAAAAGCCATGTTTTAGCAACCTATTTTCTTGTCTTATATGACTGACTAAACCTCTCCAAGCAAATCCCTGTTTGATTACTTTAGTAGTGGGATCTGCATGGTACAATAACAGTATTATCAAAGAAAAACTACTCATTAGCATAGTTTATTAAGTCAGTGCTCAGTTCATATTATCAAACACATGAAAGATTAAATTTATTAAAAGCTAACCCAATCTGGAAATTATATGTTGGCAGAAAGGCAGATGCAATCTTTCAAATGCTTGACAGTGAATCCTTCTAAGCTTTCCTCTTGTAGACTTGTAAAGTAAATTATACAGGTGCGAAGAGCAAGTACTCTTGCCATTTGTGAAGGGTAAAAACTCTGAACCCCTGAATCTAAAAATCGTTATTGTATGACTACTTTTATGTTGACGCAAAACTGATGATCAAGCTCTAGCGAGGAGATAGTTCTGTGATCGAAGCCTCACTTACTGAGTTTGGGACAGAGTTGCTCTTAGATCGACTTGAACCCATTATTCCTGGCATGCTGGATCCAATCATAAGAAATGATGGTTGTGAGGGTACTGGAAGAGTGAGGGAGTTGCTAGTAAGCATGTGAATAACCGAAGCCATGGTTGGCCTATCATCTATATTTTGTTGTACACATAGTAATCCGATATGGATGCATTTCATTATTTCAGTTCTTGAACCAGTCATCAAGCTGTTATCTATTAGATTTGAAGCTGCTGACCGTTCCCTCCAGCTTCTCCATGCCTGCAGAAACAAAATCAGACATTTTTCTTTTCATTAATTGCATTCAATATTTCAATTGTGGTATATATTAATTAGAGTGAGTTTATACTTTTTACTTGCATAGCTTAGATCTTCCACATTCTCTTCATGACGGAAAGAACTGTTTTTCTGTCCACTCACTATCTCCAGAACTAACACACCGAAGCTATAGACATCAGACTTGACAGAAAACAGTCCACGCATGACATACTGTGGAGCCATATATATATATATATATATATATATATATATATATATATATATATATATATATATATATATCTGCTACAGGAAAATCAGCAAGAAGAATGTTAACCTTTTTGAAGTTAGATGGATATTGTAGTTGTAAACATGAACTTGTAAGTTATTCATATGCCATTGTATAGGAGCTATAGATATCTATAGCCTGGTCTAGTACTTACTAGGTTCCTACAATTCGATTTGTTTCACTTCGCGCTTGATCAAGCAGGAACAATCTTGCCATTCCAAAATCTGCAATTTTGGGGTTTAATTAGTTCTGCATCTAACAAAATATTGCTAGCTTTGAGGTCACGATGGATAATTCTAAGATGAGAAGCTTCACGAAGGTAAAGCAGCCCTCGTCCAATGCCAAATATGATTTTGTAGCGACTATCCCAATCCAAATGTGTACGCTTGATTGCATCTACATTAAAAAAACAAAATTTTTGTAATGTTATCCTGTTGGAGTGCTCTCTTTTGGAAGTGTGTGTGTGTGTGTGTGTGAGAAAGACTTTTCTGATACATAAATCAAATAAAAGCACAATATGAGATTATTATGTTTACCGAATATGAATTGGTTGAGACTTGCGTTTGGGACATGCAAACTCGTAAACAAGAAGTCTTTCAGCTCCTTTCAAGCAGAAACCAAGGATCCTAACTAAATTTCGGTGTTGCAACTTGACTACAAACAAGACCTCATTTTTGAATTCTAAATCTCCTTGTGCAGAATCCTTGGAAAGCCTTTTCACGGCTACATCTTCGTGATTGAATAGCCTACCCTGCATTACTTCACCAAGATTCGAAGTTATCTTATTGCTCATTAGGCACATAAATCATATTGCATGTTACTCTATATAATGATCGATATTTCATTACCTTGTAAACAGCACCAAATCCTCCTCGTCCAAGCTTATTTTCTTCAGAGAAGTTATTAGTGGCAGCTTTAATGGAGTCAAAGTCGAATTGCAGGGCATCTGCACTTCTCATATCTGCAGATCTGCTTCTTGGTATAATGAGAAACACGTTTACAAAAACTAAATAAGTTTGATCACAAGAGGCTCTCCTTTTGGTTGATCAATAAGGTAACTAAAAACCAATCATACTCAACGTATACCTTGAATGAGTGTATGCTTTGTCTTCCTTGCTCTCCTATAGATGCAAAATGATACGAGTACGAGAGAAGCAAAGATTGGCACATCGATACTATGATAGTAGTAAGATACGTGTTACTCTTTTCATCTGCAAAAGATAAGAAATCTCTTCCCAATCAAAGCATTAAAGGTGATAGGGAAAAAGTCACAAACAGTAGCCCAATTTAAAATCATTCTACACTTTGGTACCTCATCTTCTAAGTATATCACTTTGGTACCTCAACTTATTACTTATGCACAGCATTCATATACGTCGTTAATAATACAGTTAACTCAAGTGTCATGTAGCTTTCTGTCATGGGTATTTTTGTAGTTTTATCTATTTATGTTTTCCCATAAAAAATCTCATGGTATTTGCCATTGAACAAAAACTCACTCTGTTAATTCACATATTTTTTTTTGAAAGGAATTCATATTTATTTTTATAAAAAAAAAAACAACAAAAACATTTGCTGCATCATTTTTCATTGCTGAGGAAACCAAACAACCATCGATATATATATATATATAACCCCTTAGCCCAACCCACCCTTACATATGTCAGTGAGAATAGAACTCATGACCTTTATAATATTGAAATTATAATTTATCAACAGGTCACAGCTAACCATGGATCTATATTTAAAGAGTAAGCAAATAACTATAACAACCATAGATCCTAAAAGTTTCTAGCAACTTCTACAACTTTACTAGACGATATGCTATGATTGGTATTGAAATTGATTATGCATAATGAATTGAAGAAGTATTTTTCCTTTTTTGTCTGAAGAGTTCTTCAATTAAAAGGGGAAAGGCTCAAAGCCCAAGACTTGAAAGAAAACCAGTATCTACCCAACAAATTACACTTGAAAAGATAAGATAAGATAAGATGATATAAAATCAACAATTAATAAAGCTAGCAGACAATCTGATCTCATCCAGGCCACTCTTTATTTGTGGATTAGCAGGCTGAAAAATGATAAATCTCTCACCTCTTCTCATTTTAATCATTCTGATTACTAGGATCATAGCAATAATTGTGGATTAGAAGGCTAAAAAATGATAAATCTCTCACCTCTTCTCATTTTAATTATTCTGTTTACTGGGATCATAATAATAAGTCAAAATTTCCAGTACAATAACTTAAATTGATTTTCCATAAACCAAAATATAATATTTTCCTTATTTTCCTTGATGACAGATTTTATTTTTAGCAAAAGGAAAGGAATTTTAGATCCCCTCCCATGGAATTTTTGGTGGGAAAACATAAATAGACGAAAATACCTACTGCAGAAGATGAGGTACTAATGTTATGCATATCTTTTTCCCCGGGTGATATATAATACTCTCAATAGAACACAGAGAACTATTCCGCTTGAATACTTAGGTCTCATTTGGTTCGCGAAATTGGAGTATTAGGAAAGGAAGCTCAACTATTTTTTGCTTTTGAATCCAAAAGGAAACAAAACACTTTCATAAAGGAAGAGAAAATGTGGGGAAAATGGTTCATTCCATTCCCGAATGGATTTATCCCTTAGCCAAGGTAACCATGGCATTCACTTTAGACCTCAGGCTCCGGGAGGCCTCATATATTTCTAATTCAACGGGAAAAAATCACAAACGATCATTAAGTTATAACCCGTTCGACATTTAACTCACTGATTTTTCAAAAATATCGCTTAACTCACTCACATAATTTTTGTTTTTTTATAGTTTTAAGATAATTTCAAATAAAAAAGAAATTTTAAAAAGATATGAATTTTAATTTGAAAAAAAAAAATCTGTTTTTTTTTTTGTGCGGTAATTGCCACCCTACTAACTACTTTGTTTACCCTACATTCTCTTCTCACCATACATATATTTTTTTTAATTTTAAGTTTACTTTGTTCACCCATTTACAGTACCTAAAAGGCTAAAATACCATTTTCCAATAGATGGTTTAATTTGCGTGTACTGCATTCCCCATCTGCCAACTAGAAGCATAAATATATAACATGAAGTTGTAGGCTACCACATCTTTGACAGGCATTTTATCAAACGCTTTGCGGGCATCCACTACAATTCTAATAGAAGAATACATTTTCAGCAGAGTAGTTTGGATGAAAAGATGGTTAGAAAACCCAGATTTTAGTGTCTAGCTATTTGTGGATTGCTAACCCTATACCCAAGTAAGAAGCATTACCTGCTGCTTTCAGCGAAACAGGAAATGTATAAATATCAGCAAAGAGACCAAGTCTTTGCATGTTTTCATACGACCGAATTGCATGCTCTGCGTTCCCCTCAAGCACTTGAGTCTTTATAATATTATTCCATCTTTGAAGGTCCATCGAAGCCAACATGCAACAAATGGAGTTGCAGGTCACAAGAGCCATCTCAAAACATTAACAAGGGAAGGAAACTAAAGCTAGACGATATAGCTAGAAGATGACAAGCTAGGTACGTGGATGATATTTATCAAAGCTACAAGACAAAAAAATACTATCCATATGAGAGAACACAGACAGATACAAATTCCAGATCAAGTACTTTGGTACAACAATTCCAAAACTAAGGACCCTGTAATGATTCCACCACTGCCTTTGAGGTAAAAATTTTGAATTAAGAGATTGGTCATTTTGTCTAACACGACACGACCTATTTATTAAAGGGTCCTTGACCCAAAGCCCCAAAATGAGTAAAAGTTATCTCACTTACCCCAGTAACAGATTTTTATTCCTCCTTACCCAATTTAACATAGAAAGACAATTTTACCCTTAATCAAATTTATTAACTCCACATATGCCTGCGATCTCTCTCTCTACCCCCCTCTCTCCTCCGATCTGAAACACACTTTCTCTAGATCTCTCTCTCTCTCTCTCCACCTCCAGCCGGCGTCCATTCGCTCCAATCTCCACCTCCGGCAGGCGCCGATCCTCTCTCTCTCTCTCCACCTCCGGCCGGCGTCGATTCACTCCCCGATCTCCAACTCCTGCGTGGTTTGACCTCTAGCCCAGATTCCGCTGCAGCTCGCCAGTGAGCTCGGCCGCGTCCAACCGCCGTCGTGATGAGTTATTTTTGTTCGGCCGAATTCTGGTCATGTTTGTCCTCGAGCTAAGTTTAGCTCTGGATATGGGTTGGCTCAGTTCTCATGTTTGGCACGACACTCTGTATTGTGAGGGAATTGGAAACTGAAAACTGAAGTTACTTTGGATATGAATTTTTATTGATCTGTCCTTTACTTATTTTGCAGCATGTCGGTGGAGAAAAATCCCGGAAACCGAATGCTTGGTCGTCGTGAGACTGTGAATGGGAAGGTATATCATAGTTGCAGACTATCTATGACTTTCCTGTGCATGGCTAGCTATCTGGCTTGCTCTTTAAGTTTGTAGCTAATAGGAATTTTTGGCGCTGTTTGCAGGCTGGTAAATATGTGTGGTTAACTTACAAGCAAGTATATGACGTGGTAGTAAAAGTTGGCAATTCCATGTGCACTCTTTGGTTTGGCAGAAGTATGTCATCATCTGCTTTGATTGGCTAGTGTCGTAGTCAAAAGTCTTGTTCCAGAGGAATATGTGTAAATTTCAAATTAATGAATTTATTGCTAAATGCAGGGAGACAAATGTGGTATATTTGGTGCCAATTGCCCAGAATGGATTATGAGCATGGAGTTATATTGTCTTTATTGAAGTTTCATTTTCTTGTGTATCTTCTTCTAAACGAACTGCATATGTTTCGAGCCATGGATCATTTGAATGACCTTTCATCATCTTTGAGCTTTGCGTCTTCTTATCTATCGAATGGATCAAGTGGTAACTATGTATCTGCCTCGGCCAATTCTCAAAGTACAGAGCATTTGAGAGGCTGTTGCTTGATTCTCAATATGACTATAGTGCGGACATTGTTGTTGATATGGACGGCTATCCCCCCAATAGACGTCTATTGAGAGGCAATAGACGTTTTAAATTGAGGCAATAGACATCTGTTAAAGCGTCTATTGGGGGGTAATAGACATCTATTGGGGGGCAATAGACGTTTTGAATTGATGTAATCTCCTCGTTTTTTTTCTTTAATCAAAGTTTTATTTGTGTAGTTTTTAGGAAGGTTAATTACCATTTCGGTAATCTAAACGTCTATTGGGGGGCAATAGACGTCTACTGGGGGGCAATACATGGCTGATAGTCGTCTATTGGGGGGCAATACATGGCTGATAGTCGTCTATTGGGGGGCAATAGACGTCTATTGGGGGCAAAAAAACTTTCCGGTGAGATTTTCAGCAAATTCCGGTGGGCGGCAGCCGGTGACCGGTGACCGGATTCCGGCGAAAGTTGGCCGGATTCCGGCGAAAGTTGACTGGATTCCGGCGGCCGGTGACGGGCTCCGGCGAAGTCTCCTATGGTTTCTCTCTCTTCCATGTTCTCTCTCTCTCTCTCTAAGTAACAAAGGGGTGAGGGGTAAAATGGTATTAAAAAAAAATTAAAAACAAAAAAAAATCTTAATGGGGTATTAGGGAAGACTCCCTTAGAGTGTATTGGGTAAGAGAGAATTAAAAAAACTTAATGGGGTAAGTGGGAAAAAAATCCCTAGAAATGGGGTAAATGGACAAAACCCCTTTATTAAATGAGTTAAGCAGGTTGGAAACGGGTAACCGGTTTAATAAATAGGTTGAGTTTGGGTTTAAATTTTTGACAGGATTATTAAATGGGTTGAGTTTGAGTTTGTCTCTTGCGACACTACAAATACTTTGACTCGACACGAACCCAACCCAACACGACCGATTAACAGCCCTAATTGTAAGTGCCGATACATAACACGTTATGTATCAATATATAGTTTTTTTTTTTTTGGGATTAGAATATGTATTAATATATAGTTGCATATTCAATGTATATATATATATATAGTTGCGTAATAATGCTAGACCAATCCTTTTCACCATTAATATATACATGTTCCTGAAGTCTTGTCTTTGGAAAAAAATTGCTAGTCAATTGTTAGACCATAAGAAATAATTACTAGTCAATTAGGAGATAGATGACTAACCATTCCGGCAGCCAGACCCAAACGCAAACCCATCTCCAATGGAGCCTTCCATGCATCCTTCACTCCCATTTGGTGACGTAACTCGCATATAATTTGCATTCTTATGGCACTGGCAGGGTCCATCCAGCCACCACCCTAGCTCCATCCTCCAACGTTACTGTCGGCGGCACCAGTCTTTCAAAATCGGCACCGCCAATGGCGTCAAAGACATTGATGACAATTAGTAGTTACAGCCCTTCTTCTTTATGCTCTCGTAATCCAAAAACGTAGCGTTCTCACTGCTCTATGTATAGCAACTGAGGCTAGTATCCTTGCTGCAATCGGACCGGGCCTGAAACCTGGCGTCGACCTGAATGTTGGGAATCACGCAACTGCTTGAGGCCTGATCGTCTGTGCAGCTTCGTAACAGAACTGCGTTTCGGGACCCCGGGAGGGGGGGGGGGGCCGTTGTTGTTGCTGTAGAGTTGCTGAAGGGTGTGGAAGGGACGATCACATCTGCTTACAAGGATGATATTTAGGCTCTCTGAATCTATGGAGTGAACTGGGAACTCGCCGATAGAGATTCTGGCAGCTTCGGTGCAGTTGAGGCTGATTTTCAGCCGGTTGAGAATCCAAATGGGAACGGGACCGAGAGGTGGCTTTTGAAGCTAGGGCATGACTGGTTGCAGGTAATTGATGCTTGGGTTCTGAACAGTAGTATTAGAAGAACAAGGGTTGCTATGAGCGCATGGATAGATAGATTCTTTCTAACTGCCATGAGTGGAAGAGTTTAGTTGATGAAAGAAAACTTTTTCTGGGAGTGGAAATATTATTTAACTAGTTAAATTAAGACAAGCGATTCGAGTGTTGCTTTCAAGAGTCAACTATATGACTCACAAGTGAGTCTAGTCTAAGGCTAGTTTGGGATTGCTGTGACTTTTAAAAAAAACTGTTGCTGCTGTGTTGTGAGAATAATCAGCTGTGAATTAAAACAGTTTCGTGTTTGGTAAATAATATTTTTAAAAGTGCTGTCAGTACATAAAATAACTGCAGAGTGTGTTTTGATCCACAGCAGCTTCTAAAAGCAACCTCTGGGCTGCTTCTAAAATCTGCTGCCAGTGACCTATAACTTTCAATTAAAGCTGCTTTTTATTTATTTACCAAACACAATAAAATTTAAAATTTTGAACAAAAGCTGATTTTTTTTAAAAGCGAAGCAATCCCAAACGGGGCCTAAGTCTTCTCTTTCATTTTTCATAATTATTTGTTATTGTACTGATCATTTGCAATTTGATTGAGTTACATTTATACTTTAATTCTTGTTTTATTTGGGTTAGTATACTCTCCATATCCTACTGATGGATGAGGCCTAGAGGGTACTGAAGATGAAAATAGGGCTGTACGTTCTGCCCAAATTTTCTATCTGCTGGTGATATATATACAATGTCTTACTTAATGTATAAGCAATAACAGTTTCATCATTTCCTTCTTTTTGAAAAAAAATAAAATTGAGTTCATTGAATCAGTTAACGATTACAATCGTTCCAAATGACATCCCCTATAATTTTAGGAGCTGTGATAAACCTTAGAGCTAAGCTAGAACAACACAGATGATGTACTACACCAACAATTTGTCCTTATACGATAAAACACTGCTCTAAAACACTTATAGAGAAACTAGCAAAAGCTGAAGGTAAATCTTCAGTCACCTCAAGATAATTATCAACAATAGAACTATTGTCACCACCTTGAGATTTGTAAATCAAACCATCAGAATTTGTAATTTGGGATGCAAGAAATCGGCAGACCAATCAACTCTAAACTCGTCCCCGCTTTCAACACACTGCTCGCCAAGACACGCAATTGTGGTACTCACAAAGTGATTATACTGAAACTCATTATAGAATGTAGAGAGGATCAATCTACCCGAAATTAAAAGTCGCACGCCCAAAGGAGTAACAACCGTAACAAGAATCAGATCATCTAGCAAACCTCCTGGGTCCCAAATCCAAATCCATGGAGAAGAGAAGCCCAATAACTGAGTTCTGCTTGGGGCCCAAAGACAACCCACTTTTGATCTGGACACCCAATTGCTTTGGGCCCAGAAACAACCCAACCCTGGAGCCCAAGTTCCTGATTTAAAAGACTCTTCTAAACACACTCAGCATTGATGTGGCTTTCTGCTTCCACTTCTACCCCGTTTGCAATCTTCAACATTAGCGATAAATATAGATAGCAAACCCATGTTAGGTAGCAAGGCTGCACGGGAACTAATCAACTTTCTTGTCTTATGCATGCAAATGATGCAATCATACCTCGCAGGTCTGTGATTCATGTTTTCAGTTCATTTAATAGTTCCAATCATACATTTTAGTTAGCGGGCAAACTCCAAATGAAACCTTTACAACTAGTTCAGAAGAAAGGATAAAGCAATAATATACATATATGGAGGCTAGGATTCAAACAATAGCATAGTTAATCAGTGAACCCACTGTTCAAGAAGCGGCTGAATCAATTTGGGATCGGAAAGGAGTTACCTCCCAAGAGAGATTTGACCCAATTCATTAAATTCCAAGGCTGTTCAGATTCAGAGGAAGAAAATGATCCTCAAGCAGAGGTTGAAGTTTCCTCCAGCTTTGAATCAGTTCACCAAGACCCTTGACAAAAACCTTGCTACAAGCCTGTTCCAGATGCTATTGAAGTACAGGCCTGAGGACAAAGCAGCGAAGAGCGTCTTTTGAAAAGTCCCCTATTTTCCTTCATATGGGACTGTCGTACGATAAGGTCGACGGCGAAATCTGATGCGGAGTTAGAGAATGTTGGGTGCTGGGATGCTGGGTGCGTTGAAATATAGGGGTAGACTTGAAAAGGTACGGATAAAAAGTGAATGTTGGGTGTGTTTAGATTTTTGTTGGGTCTATTTAGAAAGACCCTTTTTTTATGGTTAAACTTATTATAACTTTCATCATTTCCTTCTTAAATCATATAAAAATATTATGTCAAATATGATGAAACAAGTTTAAGCAGTAATTCTCAAGGATTTCTAAGTCAGTAACATAATTGGTAGGAGAATACTTTACTGATCAGAACTAGATGCAAAGCATCTGTTGAAGGAGCCTGTAATTGCATTGCATTGTTTATTTTATTTTATTTTGTTTTGTTTTATACTGAATGCAGTATTCTTAGGGCTGTGGCTTGTCATGCATTTTCTGGCCTTTAAAGCATATTAAAGCTTTGTGTTTCTGCTTTGTAGGTTTCATTTTCACAAAGTCGGTTTTGGTTGCAGGATCAATTGTTTTGGTGATGCTGATTGGAAATATTCCAGAGGTATATTAAAACTTTTGGATTCTCTGTTTGATTTCAATGACTAGGCATATACTTTTTTGGACTTGGGATGTCTTGGTTTCTAGGTTTTCGTCGCCAGCGATACTTTGCTGGGGAGGAAGACCTCCTGATGTGGTAGTGGTGGTAATGGGCTGCGTCTCCCTTTCCTATCTATGGGCTTGGGCTTTTGGGCTTTGCTCTAGGAACGTACTACAAGGAGATTGTGGGCTCTTTTGGCTTGACCAGTTTGTCAGCTGGGCCTATACAGAGGGTGCTTTGAAATCCTCATTCTTTACTTAGGATCTTGGCAATAGGTAGTGGAGGTCCCTCTAATCTTCTGTACATGTCTAGTTTGACTAGCTGAAGCACTTAAAAGCCTTAGGGGTCATCCTAGCCTGGCCCTACCCTAAATTTTAGGGCTTAGGGTCCGGCCGGGCCAGGCCTAGTCAAAGTCAACAAAATTTAGGGCCGGATAGGGTCGGGTCAGGGCTTAAATATGATAACCCTTACCCGCCCGAAAGGCCCGAGCCACTAGGGCCGGGTCGGGCCGGCGTTCCGAAATGGGCCTAAAAGGGCCTTAATTTGTTTAACAAAAAGAAATATGTTATTTTTATATTTTATCTCAAAATGTGGCTCAATGGTTATATAGGTAATACAAGATTCATTGTTTTTTGTTGATCATATTTAATATATATTGGAATTAACTATAAGTTACAACATTTATAAATATTAGTTAAGATGGTTATATTCAATTAACTATCTCTCTAAATCTCTCAAAATTAATTGTTGTTTAACAAAGGAAACAAAAATTAAAGAAAATAAAGCTTAGGAAATCAATTACAAAAAACAGATAAGTTGTATGTTATAGACTAAAGAGAAACATATTTAAAAAATAGAAAAAATAGAAAATTATTAGGGCCTAATTGGGCGAGCTTAAAGGGCTGGGCTGGGTTTGGTCCTAACGGGCTCAAACGGGCCGGGCTTCATCTGCATAACCCTTACCCTACCCTATTTGAGAAAGGGTAGGGCCGGGTCGGGCTTCGGCCCTACGGGCTAAATGAAGAGGCCTAAAAAGCCTGATTGGATATAGGTTTATTCAACAAAACTAGATTTCCAATTAATATTTAAGAGTATCAGTTAAATGGTTTATTATATATTATAAACATAATTTAAGAGTCTATTAGCAAAATACAGTTCATTACAGTAAATTATGATTAAATATTTGTTCACCTGGTGTGCCTGAGTAGTTTATGATCACCTATGTCATTTTATTTAGCATTATTTGGTCTAGTACATAAGATATTTCTCTAATAAATTGTTGATATAGAAGTTTCCAAGTTGGAATCTCTCCTCACCATTGAGGGTTTAGAAATTGAGATTAATTAAACACTCATTAATGTCAATGATTGAAATTAAATCAAATATTAGGTGACAATGAATTTCTTAGTCACCCAAGTGAATAGTACTAACTATAAATGGTGAGGTTCTTAGAAAAATATATTCACAACGGATGAAATGACCATATTCATTAAGTAGTTTATTCAAATTAAAGGAGTACATATGCACTCTAAAGCAAAAAAGAAAACACTCTGCTAGGGTTTTCTTACTTTACTCCCTAGTCGCGTTTTAGCAGCGCTGTCATTGGAGGTGAGTAGCGGTGATTGACACCGAGATTGAGGGTCGTGCACGGCACTGAGATTGCTGTGCCGAGCCCAAGGCGAGGGCGGCGAGGTTCATGTGGTGTATCACTGTGATAGCTTCCACCTTCACACTCTTTGTGTTAGCTTCCACCTTTTCATCCATATCCCCATCATCAAGAATCTCAAAATAGTCAATAACTTTCTCAAGTTTATGACGTGGATCAAGAACAATAGCAATGAATAAATAGTGATTCAACTTATCAAAGCTACCCCAATACTTGAGAAACTTGTCTTGCATGGGTG
This sequence comes from Rosa rugosa, assembly GCF_958449725.1. NCBI lineage: Eukaryota > Viridiplantae > Streptophyta > Magnoliopsida > Rosales > Rosaceae > Rosa > Rosa rugosa. Next base: position 38,846,343 of record NC_084822.1, read on the forward strand.
ATGCAATCTCAGACAAACATGGATTCTTTTGTTCTTGCAAGAGACCATAAATAGAGAGTATATCACCAAAAGTACTATGAACGATAGGAGAATTAGAACAACATACATTCAAAGTGATTTCATAAAATGGTCTCAAGAAATCCACAAATTGCTCCCCATATTGCCAATCAACACTCATAGGTGGCCATTCTTTTGGCTTTTCACCCTTGTCACCTTGGAGCCATGCCCAAAAATTACCCGCATCTTCTTCCACCATTCTATCAAAAGCTTTTTGGAAGGTCAAAGCCCGTTCCAACATCAAGAATGTGGAATTCCACCTAGTAGGGACATCCAAAATCACAAGCCTTTTGCACTCTAGTTTCACCCTTTCAACACATCCCTTAAAAAAATCAAGCCTTTGTGGGGAGGATCTAACATACCTCACCGCATTGCGAATGGCACCAATGAATATCTTCATCACACTCAACCCATCATTGACAATCAAGTTAAGAATATGGGCGACACACCTCATTTGCAAATTCTTCCCTCCATGCAAAAGTGCATTAGGGACACCCCAATCACCTATCCTCCTACTCAACTCCTTCAATGCAACATCATTTGACGAAGCATTATTAACGGTGACTGTGAGAATCTTCTCTATACCCCATTCCAACAAACAATCCTCTAATAGCTTAGCTATAGCCTCTCCCTTATGACTTGGAATCACACAAAAATTTTAAATTCTCTTATGCAACACCCAATTATCATCAATAAAATGTGCAGTGAGGACCATATAATTAATGTTTTGAATAGAAGTCCAAGTATTGGTTGTAAGAGACAACCTATATCTACTCAATTGATCCATCAATTTTTTCTTTTCCCCCAAATAAAGCTTAAGGATATCCTTTGCTATTGTCTTACGGGGAGGAATTCTCCAATAAGGAAGAGCTCTACCCATAAAACGTCTAAACCCCTCTCCTTCCACATGAGAAAATGGTAGCTCATCTAATATAATGTACTCCACACATAACATAGATAGCTCTTCTTGAGTGCATTCTACAGTACACAACTCAGTAGTTTGTTTTTTAAAAGAGAAAATCTTTTGCCTTTTAGCTTTCATCATCTCAATATTAGGGGGATACTTTAGACACTTGTCCGTATGATTATTAAGGGAGGTTGTACCATTCTTCCTAGGATCGGCATAGTAATCTTTTCCACAATAATTACATTTACCCTTAATTCTACCATCCACCACATCCCTCTCAAAATGATTCCAAATATCTGACCTTTCTTTCCGTTTCAATTCCTCAAGGATGCTTTCCACACTTCCATCATCTTCAAGCTCGGTTGCTTGACTTCCTTGAGTTCCTTGAACTTCCGGAGTTGCAGTAGAAGTTCCTTCGTGGGGAGGTATTGGTGTTGTAGATTCACCAACACTAGTGTTGATATGCAAAACAGAACAGAAACAGCAATAAGAAACAAAAAACAGAAACTGCAATAACAAAAAAAAAAACAGAAACTGCAAACATAAACAAAATACAGAAACTGTAATAAGAGACAAAAAACAGAAACTGCAGTTTTTAAGCACAAAACTCATACTGCAAACAAAAACAAAATACAGGAAACTGGAATAATTAACAAAAAACAGAAACTGCAGTTTTTAAGAGCAAAACAGAAACTGCAGTTTTTAAGTGCCACCCACAGAATTTGGAAATTAATGTACAAATATAGAAACAAATCAAGAACTATTCGTGTCGGTAAGTCGGTAACAGTGGTCCAATTAGTCTCTTGTCCAATTAGTAAAAGTAGAATATCCAAGAGCATTTCAATTTAAAGTAACAGAAAAAAACTTGGAAGAAAGTTGAATTAATCATACAACCGAAGCATACAGAATTATACAATCAGTTCCAAGTTGGACATGTAAGCAAGGACGAAATCATGATATTCTATATCTCAAATAATTTAAGGTACAACTTCAAAGCACACCACATCAGCAAACAGATTACAGATTTTAAACAAAAAAATGCTACCTGAGATGATGAAGATGATTTATTCTTCGGGGCTGAGGCAGAACTTGTACCACATGACTTAGATTTCTCCATTTGCCTCTTCATTTTCAGCAATCTCAAGTCTAGAACTACTCGGCCAAAACAAATGCAGAGTACCTGAAACCCATATCCCAAATTTGTCAAAGGTATAAGCATAATGACTTGCATGTTGAAACAAACCACCACAACTTCAAGAAACAAATTCAATAAAAAAGAATCAACAAACAAGAATCCATAAGAGACAGAGAGCAAGCTTCGGTTATCAAAGAGGTGTACCTGAAACTAAAATACTCAATTCCAAGCTTCGGTTCCGGCGAAGGTGCGAGGGAGACGACGACCAGAGCTTTGCTTCGAAATTGATTGGCGGCAGACGGTTGGAGCTCCAGCAGCTACACACACACAAAGATTTTTAACATCATCTCAGATCGTTGTAAATCAAATTGCAGACGGAGCTGGAACCTAGAACTCTGGATCTGATCTTACCTTTCAGAGACTGAAGAAGGAAAGCGGATGAGTACGTGAGGCTTCACATCTTCGAAACTGAGTAGCGACGGCGGACAGTGGTTCTGGCAGGAGGTAGCGGCGAGCCCCAAAGTGCAGAGATTGTGCCCCAAAGTGCAGAGAAGGGAAATGTCGGGCAGCAACTCAGCGAGTGACGAGAGAGAGAGGCTGTTAGCCTAACAGGGGTCAGAGAGAGAGGGAGAGGGTCGATACTGGGACTGAGAGAGGCGGATTGAGGCTATTAGGTCAGGGGTCGGGGCTGAGTTCGAAACGCGTTCGGGTCTTCGGGACTGAGAGACTGAGAGAGAGGGTCGATACTGAGACTGAGAGAGGCGGATTGAGGCTATTAGGTTTTTAGGGTTTCCGCATAATGCATATACAAAACGACGTCGTTTTTAGGCTACTCGGTTTTCGATTCGGTTCGGTTTCGGCCGGGCTGAAACCGAAAACCGAACCGACCAGATTCGGTGCGGTGCGGTTTTTCGCTTTTTGGTGCGGTTTTGTTAGGTGCGGTTTTTTTCGGGTATCGGTGCGGTTTTTTTCGGTTTTCGGTTTCGCGAACCCACCCCTAGTATCACAAGCTAGGTCGGTGGTTTTGTGGGGAGACAGACGGGATCTGGATGCAAGTAACGAACTGATGGTGTTTTGTGAAGGCAGCGTGGCTTCTGATAGCGGTGCGGCTTCTAATGGCGACGTTGCTTTTGATGTGGACGTCCAGTTTACTTGGATACAGAAGGGCAGCTATGATCCTCTGAAGAAGACAGCCGCCAGAATTGCAGCGGCAGTGATGTTACTCAAAGGGGTTTCTTGGGCTTAGAGTTAGGCCTGGGGTTCTGAGTCTGATTATGAGCTTGGGCTACTTGGGCCTAGTTCATGGGCTATCAAGGAGGGTGCCTTGCCACCCTCACTTGTTACTTAGTGACTTGGGCAGACCCGGCTCAAGAGTTTTAGACCTACGTGGGCATGTTGGGGCATACCTATGTTCTTCAAGTGCCAATCTATTCAGATCATGACTTCTTGGAGAGTTGGTAATTATCTTGGATATGATTGGTGTATTTCAAGCGACTTATAGATAAGGAGCTGCTCCTATTTGTTGGCTAGGAAGTGGCTTTCTTTTGGTACCACAATTGCGTGATTTTCTAATGGGAGGCTAGTGAATGATTTTGCCCTAGAATACATAGAGGTTGTTTGTTTATAAGTTCGCTAATTATAGCGAGCTTATCATTGACTTGTAATGAGTTTGCTTAGCGTAGATTTGGGTTTCTGGATTTTATTGCCTGCTATCTTTTTGTAAGTGCAGCTAGAACTCTAGCCATTGGCTGAATGCCGGCTATTGATCTTAATGATATCAATTTGGGCTAAATACTGTTTAGTACCATGTGGTATGGATCCAACATCGATTCAGTCCCTCGACTTTCAATTTCATCAAAAACACCCCTGCAATATCATCTTCACATCCAATAGGTCCCTCCGTTAGGCAACCGTCAATTTCAGACGTTAACTTGCTGACGTGACGTCCCAACTCAGCAAAAGTGGGGCCCACATGGAAGTCAAATTCCCAAAATGACCCTGGCTATTTAGTATCTTATTCTGACTCCCTTCCCCGAGATTCAATGCCTCCGCAAGCAGTCCTCTCTTGCAATACCCTTAATCCCAACTTCAACATATCTTGCAATAGTCCCTCGGCCTACTCCAGTTTCCCTTCCTTCGACAACCCATTGATCAACACATTGTAGGTCACATCATTTGGAAAGCACCCCACCTTCTGCATCTCTGACACAAGGTTAAGTGCCTGCTTCACTTCCCCTCTTTAGCTCTACTTGCAAGGTTCCTATCCCTAAGCAGCCTTAGAAGCCTATTACAGTTATTCACATCCGGCAACAACCCATTCCTTATCATCTTATCGAAAATTTGACAAGTATTCCTCCACTAAAAATTTCTTCGCACACACCTACAACAAGAGATCAAGCAGTTTAATCGAGACCTTTGCGTAAACATACTCATGAATCAAAACATCCACAATCCCATGATGCATATCTACACTAATCACTCTCTCCATCACCCAATACGCAGACCTAATCATATCATTGTGGGCCAAAATCTCGAGAATGACACAAAAGACAAAATCGGACCTTTTAACCTCCAGCTGGGCCTCGACCAGAATCTGCGCGAGGACGCTGACGAAGAGGTCCGGGTCAGAAATCACAGGGTGGAAGCGGTGGGAGGAAGAGTCACGGGTGCAGAAAGCTGAGGGGGTTTTGCGAAAGGTAGGGAAGATGAGGTCGCGGTAGTGGGTGTCGGAGAGGGGTGACGTGGCGGGGAGGGAAGGGGAGTGGCGGCTAGAGGATGATCGGGAGGGCGAGGTTGGCGTTCGGCGTTTAGGGATTTGAGGATTGGAGGCAGAGCAGACGAGGATGATTTGGGTGGCTTTGCAGACGAGGTAGCGTTGCGGACTGTCGATGGGGAGCGGCGGAGGTGGGCTGAGCGGCCGTCTCCGAGCTTCAACAGAAACGAAGAAGAAGAGAAGAAAAGAAGGGAGAGTAGATCTCGGGGAAGGGAATCAGAATAAGATATTAAAGAGCCAGGGTCATTTTGGGAATTTGACTTCCATGTAGGCCCTACTTTTGTTGAGTTGGAACGCCACGTCAGCGAGTTAACGTCTGAAATTGACGGTTGCCTGACGGAGAGACCTATTGGACGAGAAGATGATATTGCGGGGGTGTTTTTGATGAAATTGAAAGTCGAGGGACTGAATCGATGTTGGGTCCATACCACAGGGTACTAAACAGTTTACTATTCAAAATTAAAGGAGTATGCAAACTAAACAACCCTCTAGAAAATACTCATTGCCTAGTAAAACCTATGACCTTTTACTATTTTGCAATTTGTTTCTCATGTAACGACTCATGGTTACTCTTGTTAATTTGTATACAATTTCTTTATGCAAATTTCCAGTCTGTAATTATTTTTATTTTATATTTTTTTTTAAATTGCGTAACTGTTGCAAGCATAACATTACAAAGTAATGTTTTATGCAGTTAGTTTATTACAGGCTTTTTACTATATGAATTTAGTAAATCCCAAAATTTCTATTATTTAATAGTGTACTTTTGCTAAATTAAGAAAATATTCTAGATCTATTATTTATGACTAGATCTAGTCATAAATTTCCAAATTAATGAACCATGAAGAGATAACAAATTAACCGCAAAACAAACCCAAATTTCTAACCACAATTCAAACTTGAAACCGTAGCCAAAACTCTATATAAATAACCAATGGCTCGTAGTCTCTAATAGCATTAAGTGAATACGATAGACTTGTGTACGTTATAGCCAAGATCATGGGGCTATCAAACATGAAATCCTTGATCCTCTGTGTGCTCATCATTCACATGGTGGCGTTGAACCATGGAGTCACAGCAAATAACAAATTTATTGACCCTGGAGTTCTTGATCCTTGCCAAAGACCAGGTGGACCGCACCCGGGTTGTCATCCTAATAACAACAACGGTGAGCCAAAGCCTGCTAATCCTTATAGCCGCGGTTGCTCAAAAGTTACCCGTTGTCGATCAGATCCACAGTGATGGTGACTATAAATTTTTTATCTAAGAGTGTGCTAAGTTATATTGATTAAGGTCGACGCATTTCAATAAACTGACCTCAGTGCTGTAGGTATTTGAGGGATGGAAAGAAGTTATGAATAAGTAATAGTTTTGAGTCTTGTGAGTAAGGGAATGTCCTTAATCTATATACTTCTTTGTTTGTTTCCTATATATATATGTACAGTTGGTGCTGATTGTAGTATGTGATCTTACAAGTATTTGTTGGTATGTTTGATTCTTTCTTTGTCTGATTGAATTCTTGCTATTAGCTTTGCATTCTCTGGGTTGAAAATTTGTTAGACTTCGCCAAGTACATAAAAGCTGCCACTTTGCCATTTAAAGATTATCAGATTGATCTAATACTAGTTTTGTGATCTATTACGTTTTCGGAAGATGTACGTGTTGGATATCAACCAAAATGTAAAATATTAAACAATGTTTATATGAAGGAATTTAACACATAAAATACACACATTCAGTTGAAATGTACATACCTAAACAGAGCTCTTAGAGAGAGCTACAGAGGAAACTATGATTATGGTTTTATTTTTTTTTCTTTATTTTTTTTTTTACAAAATAATGAGAATTCATTAAATCCCACAAAGGTAGGGACAAGCTAGATATGGAGAAGAAAGCGAGGGTGGAGGTAGCTTTTGGACCTCCAAACCTCCTCTCTTCTTTGTGACTTCAAAGGCATCAACATCGTCGTCATCGTGGCTGATGATTGGGCGGTGGCTACCAACAGTGTAACTAGGGTTGCCTCTTGGATCTCTAGCTGGGTTGAAAACTGTTTTTGGGATTAGATGTTTAGGGCCCCATACGTCTATTGTGTGGCTACTATTTGGGCCTGTGGCCATTGGAAAAAGTTTTCATTTTGGTTAAATAGGAAAATTTCCGGAAAATATCAGAATTTTCCTTTTTGGAAATAGTTTCTCTCTCTTCTCTCCCCAAGCCGCGTCGCCCCTCTCCCTTCGCCGGCTGAGTTCTCCGCCGTCCGGCCACCATAGGACATGATTCCAAGTGGATTCTCTTCGCCTCATCCTCCTCTAGAAGTCTGTGGAAGAATTGAAGCAAGATTCGAGCTGTGGAAGGAGCTACATCGACTGAAAGAGGCCGCGGCGGAGCTGCAAATCGCCTTCGTCGGAACTGGAGATTCCGGCCACCATAGCCTGTGATTCTTGAGGGCTTTTGGAGCCCAGAGGACGTAGATGCTTTTCCCCAAGGTGGTTTACAACGATTCAACTTGTGGAGATCAAATTTTGGAGGAGCCCTTTATGCGTTGGGCTCTTGAATTTGGGTTAACGCAGACTGCTATGCGGCAATTAAAGAAGGGGAAGCTAGGGAGAGCTTTCTTTACCATACCCTTTTTTTTTTTTGATAAATTCTTTACCATACCCTTTAAAGCATCTCCAACAGTGATAGCTATCTTCATAGCTAAAAGTAGCTAAAACTGAAATATAGTTAGTTAAATATTGAGTTATGCTCCAGCAAAATACCTAAATCCCAAGTTAAATTTAACTTCTAGTTAAATTCTCTCTCCTCTCTATCTAAATATAGCTAGGTCTTTTAGCTAAAGTTAATTTACCTTTTGTTTAACTAGTCTGCTGGAGATCAAACTTAGCATAAAATTAGTTAAATTTCAATTTTTTTTAAAATAAGTATTCTGTTAGAGATTGCCTAAAATCAAGAGGACTGCTGCTGACAATATATTCAGTCTAACACTTTAACTTATCCTTGTAAACCTCCTGGCCCTAGTTCTAAGGGCAAGGAGAAGTTTTTTTTTTTTTTTTTTGGTACGCCTATAAACTATGTATTAAATTTTCATAGTTACAGACTTGCTTTAAATAAGTGAGCGCTCAGTTCGAATATAGTTGGTCTATCCCTATGTACCACTATGGTCTTCACCATGATTCTTTGATCTGTCCATAGCAAGGCATCAGGAGGGTATGTAATGGCCTTCTTGGCATGAGTTTATCTATACTATTATTAAGAGAAAATACTTTGTTAGCCAAAACTGAAAATTTTGACAGATTTAACCCTAAAAGATTAAAAAACTTTGAGAATAAATTAAATCACAAGGATAAATAAGACAATTATAAAATAGATTTTTATTAAGAAAATTAAAAAGAAATGCTTCCACAACCCCCACTATTTTCTCTTTGCAATAACTACCACTGAATCTATTTCTTTTGCAATAACTACCCACTTTTTTTTTTTAACAACGAAAATTTTTCATACACATGCAGAGCATGTGATTGTAGACTAGTATCAATGAAATCATCATTTATTCAAAAAAAAAACAAAAAAAGGTACATGACCCAAAATACAAAAGAAATAACCTAGCAAGCCCAACAACCTAATCTATTCAACCAAAAAACAAGCCCATATAAGAACAAACCTTATTGTTGACCAAACAACAATTTAGAAAAGAAGACTATTGCCACTGTTATCTCATCATCGAAACAGCATGTAAAGCTTACTCCGATGGTAAAATTCGACCCATATCTAATAGTGATCACGACAAAAAGCCCCTATATTACCTACAACAAGCAAATTCAAACACCGATTGCAAACCTCCTATACACAAATCAACGCAGACTCTCACCCCCGCAAATCGGTAAACAAAGCTACAATCATTGGAAACCTACCATGGGACCAGAGAAAGGTGTAAGAACCTCCATATTACTGCAAGCATAAGAATGTGTAGATGTGTGGTTTCGAGAATCCATCCTAGGAAGCCACCTAAGAATGTTGATGAAAGAGGAGTTTAAGCTCTGAGAAGGCTTGCCATGCAAGATTCCGAGGCTTGATAGAAACAAATCCAAACCATAATGGAGCAAAAAACAAGAAGATCGAAAACAAAATGAAACAAGGGCTACCAAGGTAGGCGGAATCCTCAAAACTATAGATAGAGCCACTAAAGCGATGGACGGAGCCACAAGAGACTGAGACTTGCCGTTGTCGACTCTCAATAGTGGCCACTCAGAGCGAGATGAAATTATAGAGCGAAAGATCGAGGAGTCTCTGTCTCTCTCTCCCGAGAACATTTTTTTTTGACTTTGTCAAGGGGAACCCAAAGGCTTTCTAGGCCTAAGATAAACCCCTTCGGCGCATGTGAAATGCTCCAACTGTGCATTGCAGCACAGTGCCTAGCCACTTTGACAGCTTCGGGGTTCGAACCTAGGTTGGGGAGCACACCCAACTAGGCAAGAACCACTAGGTCAGTTGCAGTGGTTCTCTCCCTAGAACATTGATTGTGGTTTAATTGAAGAGCCTGATTTGATGCAAAACTTGATTTCATATTCCAATTAATATTTAATTTCTTTAACAATAATTCGAGAGAATTAGGTCAATATAGTTTATTAATTACACCCTATCAACTTTATTTAAGAGTCTATTAGAAAGAGAGAGTATTACAAAAAAGCTGACTAGTTGGAAAACAAAAATATTGAGTATATCAGAGAGAGTATTACAAAGAAGCTGACTAGTTGGAAAACAAAAATGTTGAGTTTGGCAAGAAAAGAGATTATGATAAAGGTGGTAGCACAAACCATGCCTTTGTACACAATGAACAACAATTATGTGCTCAATTTTTTTGGGGTGCTATAGATGATAAAAAGAAGATTCATTGGCGATCATGGGATAGAATGTGCCTTACTAAAGCAGAGTGTGGAATGGGTTTTAAAAATTTGTATGCTTACAATTTGGCTATGCTTGCAAAACAGGGGTGGAGATTGATTTCGAATCCGTCTTCTTTGATTGCTAGATTGTTTAAAGCTAGATACTACCCTAATTGTTCTTTTTAGAAGGCAGATGTGGGGGGTCTCCATCTTTTTCTTGGCAGTCTATTCTAACAAGTAGACCGGTTTTAAAGGCTGGGACTCAGTGGCAAATTGGTACAGGGCAGCAAATTGATATATGGAAGGAGAATTGGATACCGGATGTGCCTTCTGGAACTCTGACCAGACCGGTACATTGTGAGTTCGATAAGGTGGCAGATTTGATAGATGGAGATTCAAGGAGGTGGTCCATACAGGTACTTCATACTCTCTTTCCTCCTAATATCGTGGAAAAAATCATGTGTATTCCTTCGAGTCGAAATGGTAGAAGAGATAGAGTAACATGGAAATTGGAAAAAAAAAAAGGCTTTTATTTTGTAAAGAATGCTTATTAATGGGTGGCTCCAGATATGGTGTTAGCTAATTTGAGGGCTTCAACATCTGTGGGTGATCCGTTTGCACTTCTTTGGAAGGCTTAATGGAATGCTAAAGTTCCAGGGAAGGTTCAAATTTGCCTCTGGAGGGCGTGTAATAATCTATTGCCTACAAGGGATAGATTAAGTACTAATGGATACACAGAGGAATTGGGTTGTTTGCTGTGTAGTCACCCTTATGAAGATAGCAGACATGGTTTTTGTGCTTGTCCGGTGGCCAAAGAAATATTGAGTGTCGCTCCTTTTAATTTGCTGCTTTACATGTCGCATTCTTTTTCTTTCAAAGAGTGGATTTTGGAACAAGCTATTCAAATGTCTGCTGATATTTTTGCCAAGCTTCGTATGACTATTTGGGCATTGTGGAAGAATTGAAATGACAAGCTATGGTCAGATAAATCTCAAAGTGCAATGGCTATTTCTTTGAGTACTAGGACCTGGTATGAAAGTTTCTTGATAAATCGGTATCCCAATGCTAAGCAGAAGAAAGCTTGTGTTCATCGGTTTTGGAAAGCACCAAGGGAAGGCATTCTCAAGTTGAACACTGACCATCAGTAGGGTATGGTGCAGTCGGTGGTGTTATCCGGAATGATCAAGGTGACTTTGTTGTTGCTATAGTGCATAAGGTTAGTTATGTTACAGTAGCTTTACAAGTTGAGTTGTTAGCTATACGAGCTGGTATGGATTTGTGTCAAGCTATGATGATTAAGGAAGTGATTATTGAAAGTGATTGCTTAGTTGCCATTCAAGCTATAACATCAGAGGCGCCTGATATGTCTGCTTATAGTGCTATTATTGAGGATATCAAGGCTGGTACAAGAGGTTTTCGGACCATCTCTTTTGTTCATGCTTCTTGTTCTGCAAATTGTGTTGCTTATAGGCTAGCTAGTCATGCCTTTGAAAATGAAGGTAACTTTGATTGGTTCGTTCATGCTCCAGATTTAATCTTAGATGCCATCATGTACGATTGTAATCATCATAATTGATCAATAATTTTTTTTTTTTTTTTGATTGGGGGAGGTTAGCGTTAGAAAATTAGCAACACACACACCCTTCCGGGGGTATCCCAGCAGAGCCGGACTAATCCCTTCTGAACGCCACGGGGCAAAAAGCACCCATTAGCTGGCCACCAAGGCCTTATGGGGATTCGAAAGCCAGACCTGGGGGTTCCAGATTAGGACCTTCTACCACCCCACTATCCCTAGTGGTTGATCAATAAAATTTTTGGAAGTTTATTTCAAAAAAAAAAAAAGAGTCTATTAGAAAAAGAAAATTATTAGTTATTTTCTTATACTTCATGGTAGACGAGATACTTTGGCTCTCTCCAAAACCTAGTCGCCCTGGCTTCAGTTTTCTTTCATGGCAGCCGACACCGGCCTTTCTTTTAAGTGGAATTTTTTCTCTATGCTTTGCGGTCTATCATCAGCCCTCTAGCACATACTTTTTGGAGAGAACACCCAATCAAGCTAACCTCCTCATCATAGTGATTTTGGTGAAGATACTTGTTATCGCTGGGCAGATCTTGTGGAATTGGGGCTAGGCAGGCGTGGTGTCTTACTTTGCAGATTCAACCACGTAAGGGACGACTCAAAGGACTGATGGATTAGGAACTCCCAGAATCTCAGTGGTCCTGGTGTGGAGGTTTAGGCAGAATTGTTTGGGCTGCTGTGGAGGAGGCGACGTGGCACATACTAGCAAGGAAGATTGAATTTGACGATTCAAGTCGGGTCCGACCACAAAGAGGAAGGCTTAAGGACTATGAAGATTGGCCAACAGGAATCAATTTGCAGGCGACGATTGGACCATGCTGGATGCGGGTGGCACCTTTCATATTCCCAGAACAAGGTGGCGAGGGATGTCCAACTCCATTTGGCAAGGGGACAGTGCGAGGCTATGCACTTCGAGGTGTGGTGGCTAATGCATGTGAGCACTGATTTGCTGGGGCAGTGGCGGAGCTCGGTTTATTTGGAAATGACCGCCGATAACACAGGTGGTGTGTTAGGGTGCCCAGAACTGAATGGATGCCCCAAAATTTTGGGATTTAGATTTGGGCCCAAGTGTGGATCAGGTTGACAAATGATTGGTACTTGGGGTTTCATACTTGGGATCCCAGAGGATATATCCAACAAACTTTACTTATATTTAACACATGTGGTACTAACGAATCTTCTAGAATAGTATTGACGACGGATGATTCAAGATATTTTATTTTATTGGTCACAACCTATTTTATTTGTAAGTGTGCTTTCATTTCAAATAAGTGGTACTATCCTGCTTTACATTGTCTCTAGCAATAAAAGCATATGTAATGTATCATTCTGGCCTGAGTTTGAATGATTAAATGAGATGATCTCTTACTAAAAAAAAAAAGTCTATGAGCAAAATACAATTCATTGCACTATATTATGATTTATTAATCATTCGTTCATATGTTGTAACTGAGAAGTTCAATGTATATATTTAGTTATTTATTATGGCATCTATATTATACTTCCATGAATTTTCAGCTTGTTTGTTGATAACATATTTGCAAGCAAGTAACCCAATTGCTAAGGCGTTACCTACTAAATTTAGGAATATGTTACTCTCTCTGGAGAGGTGAGGTGGTGGCATCAGGCGACGGCCTGATATTGGCTCACATGGATGGGGTTTTCCTTTCCTCATCGTCTTCTTAAAAACTTTCAAGGTGAGGATAATGGCGTTTGGTACCGATTTGACAATATCAGGGTTGGGTGGACGTCCGACGTTGACGTTACCGAACGGGGGGCTGTTGATCGTAGGGCTGTCGGGATGGAAGGCTGGCGGAGCGAGTTGGATGGGCTTGGCCACCATTTGATGTGGCGTTGTAGGGGCATGATGGGTCATGAACCGACGACGATTGGGTCTGGCTCTGTCAATGTTGGCGGCGGGGGAATGGTCATCAGCGGTGGTGTAGATGGTGTGGAGCTGTTGACGGCTAGTTTGTGGCCTAGGGTTTTCTCTAGGTTCATGGGCTGGGGGTCAATGTATTTGGGCTTGGGTTCGAGTCTATTAACTTGGGCTTGGGCTATTGTTTTCTTTTTTTGGGTTTAGTTTATAGGGATTCTTCCTGTTTTGTGAGAGGGATCTGTAGTTTATTTCTGAGATTTGTCGCCAAAAAATACTCGGGATGTTTTGGCCTCTTGATTTTCTAGGACATTTTAGGGTAGATTTTGACTGAGCTTTATAATCTTTAAAATGGTTGAATTACTTAGGTAGTGACTATTTTGACAGCCCCATAAGAGTGAGTCGTTATATGTAATTTCACGGATCAATGCAATGAGTTGAGATTTCTCTCATAAAAAGAAAAACCAATTGCTAAGGCAAAGATTGTCTTCCTTGTTAGAATAAAAGGGGATTTAATTTTATTTATCTGCAATTCGGTTGTAGTTGGATTGGTATTTAATTACAGAGTGATTAATCAGAGAGATGGACAGAGGCAGAGAAAAATGGGATGGAGAGAGAAGTGAGAGCGCCAGAGAAAGAAGGAAGTTGCAGACAAGAAAGGAGAAGAAGGGAGGAGATGGGGTATTGCGGCAGTTGCTGTCTGAGAGAGAGAGAGAGAGAGAGAGAGAGAGAGAGAGAGAGAGAGAGAGAGAGAGAGAGAGAGAGAGAGAGAGAGAGAGAGAGAGAGAGAGGTAGAGGAGGATAAATTTGGGAAAAAAAGTGGCAAAAAAACTTAAGGGATATGTATTAGGAAATTGAGACAGGCAAATGAAATATTCTTTTGATCGCATCATCGTGATCCATAGAGATGGCTAAAAATCTAAAACTCCTAAAAGGATGGAATCCTCTGAGGAAACTTTTTATAGGTACATCATTTGGAATTTTGGATACTAGACTGGAGAAGTGAGTTGATAGATTAGAGTGGTTAATTAATATGAAAAATTATACGGTACGTTAATTCAGGAGATTCTTCATGACAATGCTCAACTCAAAGAAAAAGTTTCTTCCCTTCAAGTCCTCCTTGCAGCTGATCTAGTATCGCCTCTGCAGAGAAGCATGGAGATAGATGTCACCGTTAACGCCCAAGTCGACTTAGAACCGAAGCTTCAAGTACTGCTCCATGCATGAATACAAGAGTTGTATAGTAATAGATATATGTATACGGTTTGCTGTGTTTTCCTTTTCCTAGTTCACAGATACATGAATTTATCTAGTTGTTTAACGGATTATGTAAGTTTTTGAAGTCATCATGATTTATATGCTTTGAAGATGTTGAATGAATATTATTCTATATATGCTTTCAAGTGGTTGCTTATGATGATTTAAATGGTACCACAGACGTACATATTCTCATATATATATCACCATTAATAATCTATATACTCATCAATTTTACCCGAGAGCTCATTATTTGCTATGAGAGCACTAACCATACCGCCAACAGCCTAGCTAAGCACGCATATCGATCAGGCTGAGAATCCAAATAGGCAGGGATGTAGCTAGGATTTGAAAATGGGGTGGGTTAAGTTTATTGGTGCTCTTTTTTTAGGCGAAGACCAATTTTTTTTTTTTTTTGTCTCCATAGCCTAACTTGCATAAAATCAATGCCTCCATATGATAACAAGAGAAATTTGGAGCAAAATTAGCGCAGAAGTCATCAGATGATTAGGACTTCGGACTTTAATCAGACTCAAAAATCAGAATAGATAGATTTTAATCTTTCAAGATGAAAATATAAAATAACTCAAGTACTTGGGACGTTAGGAGGCATGCGATTCTCACTGTCCTGTGTTATAGTGATTGAAAGTCTGAAGGACGAAGACGAAAAACGAAGGCTGATTCACGCTGAATATTTTTTTTTTCTTGAAGTAATCTAATTTGGCTAGGTATAGGGCTGAGTATAAGTATACTTGAGAGATTTTCTGCCTAAATTTGGGTTTGGGCTATAGCCCAACCAGCCTTTCACTTAGCTACGTCCCTGCAAATGGGTACAAGAACACACAGGGCCAGCTTTGAGAATTCAATGCTCAAGATGACGTAAATTCATTGTGCTGGCCAGCAACATAAAAAGGAAACTAGGGCTGCTTCTAAGTTCTAACCTCTCTTCTATTTATAAAATTTCACATTTTAGTAGTGAGCAAAGCAGCGTAAACCGGGAAAACGTTGTGCTACTATGCTTAGCTCTGGAGTGTTGCACCCTAGATAATAAGAGTTAAACCTTTTTAATTATTTTTCATGGGAGACTTTTGATGACAAATTTTCAGTGCATCGATCTTTATTTTTATATTTTTATAGGAGGCTTTGTCAACGAACAATTCGTCTGTATCCATTTTTATATTTTTTTATCCATGGCCTTTGTTCGGATCCAGGAATAGGTCAATGAACAATTCATTGTGTCTCATTTTTCAAATTAGGAGGGAAAAGTTTGAGTTTAAAAAAAAAAAAAAGTAAAAGTGGCGGGGATCAAGGTCATGTTTGAAATTTGAAAAAAAAAAAAAATGAGGGGGTCCAAATCGAACCTGAATGCCTAGTGATGGACCATATATGTCCAGATCCCTAAACAAAGAAACTGCCAGAGTAACGACGCACACTCAAGAGACAAATGGAGAAATGAAAACTGGCTCGTTTATTAGACCAATCTCCTCTCTCACCACAAACCATCCCAAGCTCTTTCCTTTGGCTCTCTCTATTTCCTTCCTCAGGTAAAAAGAACAATACTTTGTCTTCTCAATTGCTTGTTCTGCTATTTTGCTTAGTGGGTGCTCCATTGTTGGCTTGTTTACTGAGTTTCTGGTCATGTGTGTTTTTCCTTGATTAACTTTGAGGCACAAAAGGTATCATCTTTTGAATACTGGCTTTTTGGGTTGCTCTTGATTTCTGTCATCTGGCTTGTATGAATTTTTTTTTTTTTTTTCGTACTCTGGGTATGGGTTTTGGTTGTTCTGACATCCCTTCCTAGGGGAACAGAAATAGGGGATTCTTATGAAGTTAGGTTATTTTCTTTGATAGTTTCAACTGTAGTCGCATTTAGCATTTGCAAATCGTCACTGTGCTTCAATTCCATAAACTCTTGAACTTTTCAACTGAGAGCATTGAAGTCATGCAATGAAAAATTGCTCACAAAGCTTTTCAGTAACCAACTATATGGGGAAGTTGGTAAGCTTCCTTTATTTTTATTTTATTTTTTTTCCTATAGTTTTCTTCCTACTGATGTGAGAGTTCTGAGTCACTTATATTGTCAGTATGGCTTCTCATAACCGCATATTCTTCTAATTTAGAGTTCCTAATAGCTCATTTTTCAGCTCTCACTTAGATAATCTTATGGGGTATGAAATGAAATAGAAATACACTTTTACATTAAATGACTAGTTGGTGGTCTTTTCTCCTGGTGGCTACTTTCATCAGATGATCCTTTAACCTTCAGCATACTACTTACAAATTCAGTTAATGAACGGTAAACACAAACTGTTCTTGAAGTCCAGCATTGTATAATAGTCTCCACTCTCAACTGTTCTAATAAACATGTGTTTCCCACTTGAAGTCAAATTTATTTTTTATTTTTACTTCATTATGTCTGCTTGTATCAAACGAGTAACCTGAGCTATCTGTATCAGGTTTGGAATGAACAATGGTGAGCTTAAGAAGACACAAACGCTCAAGCCTATCCCCTGGTAATGTTAATTGAAAGTGCATACACCTTCTGTCAAAAAAAATGTGCATATCCCTTTATTGTTGTGCTGCTCTTAGTATTTAGCTTGCCTGTCCATATGAGTTTAAAATTGTATGGTCAAGTAGTTTCCTCCTGCATGCCCTTTGAAATAAACTTTTAGTTTTAGTGACCAAGAATCTGAGTTCAATACATGTTTCCTTGTTTGTAAAATATTGTTTACCAAATTGTAGTCCTTGCAGCTGGAAGTAGTTATGTTCTAGCTCCACTTCCTGGGTTCACTGACAGCGAAATTGACACTCATGCAAAACTTGATTGTGTGCATCCCATGCCTTTGAACGATGAAGATGAACCAGAGGAGGTAAGAAATGATTCAGTGCATAATATTGTATCGCATGCATCATGTGTCAGATGTACTACTGCTTCCATAGTTCCATGAATGTTTTATCAATTTGTTGAATTCACTTGTGAGGACACCTCCTGATTTTGTCCAAAACAGTTTAAGATTTGTATTTTTTTAGAGCAGTTATATGATAAATACCTGAAAAAGCATGAAGAAGGGTGACTTGGAAGTAGCTGGTCCTATATTCACCAACATCCCAATAAGAAATAGAAAAGGAAATGGCAAAACTTTCTTTATTTTAAAAGAATTTGTTCTCGAGCTAAAGACAGGATGCACGTATGGTTTGCAGCTGAACTTACCCAAAGAGACCGAGACAGTTTCAGTACTAAACAGTGCCAAGAGGAAAATGAGGAAGATTGATGAGTTGATGAAGATTACTGAAACTGAGGTCATCGAGTCACCTAAAAATTATCAGGTTGACTTGAAAAAACCGGTGCGTCGATGGAAAAAAGTGCTGGAAAAGAAGTCCCCGAAGGTGTCAGAGGTTACCAAAGATGAACTTGAGAAGATAGTGAAGAAACCAAGGACAAACTCTGACTTCTACCTGGAGGAACTGGATCTGCTCCACAAGAAGAAGGAAAATGAGAGCAAGCTAACGACCGAGCTGAACAAGACCTGCCAAAAAGAGTTGAAAGAGGCTGAAGACAATAATCATGCCTTCTCGTGGGATTACTGTCTCCTGGATAAGTCCTATGTCCAGTCTTTGGAAAATATTTGGCTAGAAGGTGAAGACCAGAATGTGGATGACGAGGGCACTGATACATTGGGGAATGAAGAAGCGAAGAATAAGATTGACATCTCGGAAGATTGGGTGAATAAGCTAAAGGAGAAGAAGGGACTGCAAAAGGCTGAGCTGGACGCTGCAAAGGTGGAAACAGAGAAGCTGCGCAGATATGTTGTTGAGCTCGACAGGGTGGCTGTGGACATGGCCAAAGCTCAAGCTGCTGCCATCAAAGCTGAGAAGGATGAGGTTGAAGAGAAAAATGAAGAAATGAAGAACAAGATTGACATCTTGAAAACCATGGTGGAAAAACTAAAGGACAAGAAGATACTGCAAAAGTCTGAGACTGAAGCTGCAATGGTGGCTTGTGAGAAGCTATGCAGAGATGTAGAGCTTAGCAGGGTGGCTGTGGACATGGCCAAAGCTGAAACTTCTACCCTCAAAGCTGAGAAGGACAAGCTTGAAGAGCAAAATGAAATCGAGATGAGGAAAAAGAGGAAATATATTGCTTCTCTGATCTCTGAGCTGAAAAGTTGCTACTCCTTCCTGACAGATCCGAAGATGAGCTCTTGAAGAAGCAAAGGGAGGTTCCTGGGGACTGTTCCTGATTGAGCTCCAAAAGGCTAAAAGGAGTAAGAGATTAAGCATAGATAATAGAAGGTATTATTAGATTAATCAAAAGAAGAGAGGACAGAAAACTTTGGGAAACTTTCTTTTCTTGTCCTATTTAACCCTCCTATAGTCCTATCCAAGTAAAGCCCTTTTTGTTTATAATAGTGGGATCTACTTGTCTATTAATCTGTGACAACATTACTTGGAGAGAATTTTGTAAACCGGATGCATTGTGCTTCCTCCAAATTGGATCCATATGAAGGTTTATTACAGTAGAGATCGAGAAATGATATTAGGTACAACAACAATGAAGTGCCAAATAATTTACTTTGTTCATAAAATATTGCTAATTACGTTAATGATGATAGCACTCCTTCCAGCAATAGCAAGAGTTTGTTTCTATAAACATTTTGGTGATAGTGACACTTTAAAAGGAAATTGTATGGAGATTCTTCATTCTGAAAATCTGCTGCAATTAACAAGATGATGAATTGACCAACAATCTGATTCTTTTATGTTCTTCTTGTCCTTAAGTCTCAATCTGAAGTGCTATATCGAAAAGCCTAAACGCTTAACCCTTGAACTTCAAACCAAGTCATTTTGAACATAATTAATCAGATCCAGTTTGAATGTGCAAGGACGGTGACCTAGGTTGGCAGGGAAGCTATTGAAGGAAACACCAAGTTGACATGAATGATATTTCAATAAAAACAACAAACTCAAGTTTATCGCTTTTTTCTCCAACTTGTATTCTACGACGATTAGGCATTTATGTTGGATATGATTCTCCAACGATTATCCGCTACATAGAACCCTTGACAGGCGATCTCTTTACCGCTAGATTTGCGGATTGTCACTTCGATGAAGACAGTCTTCCCGTCGTTAGGGGGAGATAAGAACATCAATGTTCAACAGGAACGACAGGAATTGTCGTGGTCTGTCCCCACTCTGTCTTATCTTGATCCCCGAACCGCACAGTCCGAAATTGAAGTGCGGAGAATTCTCGATCTTCAGAACGTAGCAGAATCGATGCCTGATGCGTTTTCTGATATCGCTAAAGTGACGAGATCACATATACCTGCTGCAAACGTGCCTGAAAGGATTGATGTCCCTAAAAACTAGAGGACATGACGCCAACTCAAGAGGATATGAGCATGGCGCCAACGTCCCCTCTCACAGTGATGGTGACGTTTTGGCTAGGCCCATGGCTCCTGCCAGGAAGCGCGGGAGGCCCATAGGTTCGATGGATTCTCGCCCAAGAAAGAAAGCGAGTTTGGCACAAAATAATCCATTAATCATCGATGTGAATAATCCATCTCATGAGAATATTCCGGATTATGGTTATGTCCAAGAGACATCATTGGGGGACGCTCCAATGTCAGAACCAACTCCAGAGAATAGAGAGATCTCCATAAATTACACTAGTGTACATGAGATGATGGATAGAAATTCTATGGCGATTGATGATGCATTTGCATATCATATTGCAAAAGGAATTATAGAATATGATGATATCGAACCTCGCTTTGTTGAAGAATGTCAACGAATAGCAGATTGGCCTAAATGGAAAGATGCGATCCAGGTTGAATTGGATTCACTAACAAAGAGACAGGTATTTGGGCTTGTAACGCAGACACCCCCAAGTGTAAAGCCTGTTGGCCATAAATGGGTCTTTGTTAGAAAGCGTAATGAGAAAAATGAGGTGGTAAGATAGAAAGCCCGCCTTGTGGCGCAAGGTTTCTCACAACACCCTGGAATCGACTACGAGGAGACATATTCTCCCTTAATGGACGTTATAACGTTCCGCTACCTTGTCAGTTTGGTAGTTTCCGAAAAACTTGACATGCAGCTTATGGATGTGGTTACAACATATCTCTATGGGGATCTAGATTCAGAGATATATATGAAGGTTCCAGATGGACTTCAATTACCCAAATCAAGTGGCTCTAAACCACGGAGCGCGTTTTCAATAAGATTAAAACGCTCACTATATGGATTAAAACAATCCGGACGGATGTGGTATAACCGTCTAAGTGACTACTTGATTGGGAAGGGATATATTAACAATGAAATATGCCCATGCGTGTTCATTAAAGGAACAAGTTCCGGATTTGCAATCGTAGCAGTTTATGTCGATGACATGAACCTAATTGGAACTCTAGATGAGTTGAAGGAAACTGCTAAATACTTGAAATCCGAATTTGAGATGAAAGATCTTGGGAAAACACGGTTTTGTCTCGGTTTAGAACTCGAGCACCGTAGTGATGGGATTTTGATCCATCAGTCTGCATATACTCAGAAAATCCTAAGGCGCTTTAATGAAGATAAAGCAAAGCCTGTGAGTACTCCCATGATTGGTCGTAGTCTTGAGCCCGGAAAAGATCTGTTTCGTCCAAATTAAGGATGAGGACGAAGAACCGTTAGAGGCCGAAGTGCCCTATTTGAGTGCAATAGGCGCATTATTATACTTAGCTCAATGCACAAGACCGGATATCTCATTCGCAGTGAACTTGTTAGCTCGACATAGCTCTGCGCCAACACGCCGCCATTGGAATGGTGTAAAGACAATCTTTCGATACCTAGGAGGTACGATTGATATGGGCCTATTTTATCCCTACAGAGAGAAAAGGAATGACGGAAAGTTGGGATCGGACCCCAAAAGGCAAAACGCCCCCGTCCATAGAATGGCCGCCGGCCATGTTGCCGCCGCCGGCGCTCTTGGTGGCCGGCGTCCTCCTATCTCCCTCCATCAAAATGACAATGATGTTTTGATGGGATTTGCTGATGCAGGGTACCTCTCTGACCCTCACAAAGGTCGCTCCCAAACAGGTTATGTCTTTACCATGGGAAGCACTGTGATATCTTGGAGGTCTACGAAACAGACCCTTGTTGCTACTTCCTCGAATCATGCAGAGATTATTGCTCTACATGAAGCCGTTCGTGAATGTATATGGCTAAGGTCTGTGATTCGACATATTCAAGGAAGTTGTGGTTTGAAGTCTACCACAGATGAACCTACATGCATTTATGAGGATAATGCAGCTTGTATTGAACAAATGAAGTTAGGTTTCATCAAGGGTGACAACACCAAGCATATATCGCCTAAGTTCTTT
Source organism: Rosa rugosa (assembly GCF_958449725.1). Taxonomy (NCBI): domain Eukaryota; kingdom Viridiplantae; phylum Streptophyta; class Magnoliopsida; order Rosales; family Rosaceae; genus Rosa; species Rosa rugosa. Next base: position 38,868,165 of record NC_084822.1, read on the forward strand.
TATAATCAGTAACAACAATCACTTCTAAAGATTGAAGTGAATCAAATCCGATCAGAGGATAATGTAGCGGACTTATTCACTAAGTCGTTACCTAAATCCACCTTCGAGAAACATGTGAAGAGCATCGGATTGAGAAAGTTATCCGAACTCCCACAATTGTAGCAATCAGGGGGAGATATCGACATCAGGGGGAGTTATGATGTCTACATGTTCAATCTCGAAGAGTGAAGGACGTGTTGTGCTCTTTTTGTCCTTCGACCAGGGTTATTTTTATCCCACAGGGTTTTTGTTACCTGGCAAGGTTTTTAACGAGGCAACGGATGAAGCGTCACTACCAAGTTTGAAGCGGCACAAGGGGGAGTGTTGAAGGAATATCGATTTAGTGTGCCTTATCAAACTAGGAGTAGCAATAGGAGAGAAGGTTCTAGATTTCCCAATCCTACACGGATTGGTATTCCTTGTAACATTAGAACTAGTACTTTGTAATCCCTATATATAGGGCTCCTATTCTCAATAATAATACACATCTCTCTCATCAATCTCTCTCGAATCTATTTTACTTAAACAGATCTCATCTTGGATAAAATACCCCGTCGAGTTTCTGATGATGTGAATGTTAAGCTTTTGAAGAAGTTTGAAAGATGGGAGATTGAGGTTTCTTTGAAGCATATGGCAGCACAAAAATCACCTGGCTTTGGCGGTATGCCTGCACTCTTTTTCAAAACTTATTGGCCTATTGTGGGGGATTCGGTGTGTGATTTTTGTCTTGGGGTGTTAAATGAAGGGAGAAACATTGACGATTTTAATCATACTCTCATATCCCTGATTCCGAAGTGTTTAAGTCCCAAGAATGTGACAGAATTTAGACCAATTAGCTTATGCTCTATAGTTTACAAGCTGATTTCGAAAACAGTGGCAAACCGGCTCAAGAAATACCTACCTGAGATTATTTCGTGTACTCAAAGTGCTTTTGTACTTGGTAGGAACATCTAGGATAATGTGATTGCAGCTTTTGAAACGATTCATACTATTAGAGTACAAAAGAACACGGCCCAACCGAAGATGGTGCTCAAGTTAGACGTCAGCAAAGCGTATGATAGGGTGGAGTGGGGTTTTCTGGAAAAAGTCATGCTGAAATTAGGATTCATGGAGGATTGGGTAGCCTTACTTATGAGGTGTGTCATTCTATATCCTTTTCGGTTTTGTGGAAAGGGAGACCAGTTGGACATTTCAGGCCAACTAGGGGTATAAGGCAAGGAGACCCATTTTCTCCGTATCTATTTCTTTTTGTTACTGAGGGATTGACCGGGCTACTCCACCACGCTGACTCTACGGAGATGATTCATGGAGTTCGTGTTGCTCCCACAGCACCTTCAATTTCACATTTATTGTTCGCGGATGATAGCCTTTTATTTGTTAATGCCACTGTACAGGAATGTGTCTCGTTGAAGCAGTGCCTCCTTCTGTATGAGTGTGCGACTGGACAACGAATAAATTTTCAGAAATCAGCCTTGTCTTTTGGTCCGAATGTCCCTGAACAGGTAAAGAATGATGTTAAGGCTATTTTGGATGTACCGGTAGTGGATTTCCATGAAAAATACCGTGGATTACCGAAAACAATTGAGAGAAATAAGAAGGATGTCTTCAAGAAGTTAAATGAAAGATTGGATGTGCATTTACAAGGGTGGCAAGGAAAGTTCCTCTCAAAAGCGGGAAAGCTGGTGCTTATCAAAGCGGTAGCCCAAGCGATTCCCACTTATTCTATGAGTGTTTTCCAACTACCTGTTGGGGTGTGTAAAAATTTCCAGTCTAAAGTAAGCAGATTTTGGTGGGGCAAGGGTGGTGACATAAGAGGCATTCATTGGTGTTGTTAATGCTCAAAGTTCGGCGGTAGCCGAACCTTCGTTTAACCCGGGTCCGGTGGGCGGACCGCTACTCTGAGGGCTTGGTAATCTTTGCTAGCTGTCAAACGAAAGTCAGGGCGTCAGAGGGAGACCGCATTGGGCGGTCTTCTCTTCTCCGATGCCTAAGTCAGTCAATGCATATAGACAGCATAACAATAAATGAGTAGTAAATGTGTAATTAATGAGGAGAGATGAGAGAACCTTTTATAGGTGAGGAGAGAGCTGATCTTCTCCTTGTTTTCGATGTGGGATTGATGTGCTTCAATTCCTAGCGTCTGGAGCTTCTGATGCTATCTTGGCGCGGAGCGTCAACGGTGATCTGGGGGCAATCCGAGGCTCAGGCGGTAGCCCGCCTGGCTGTGTTTCCGTAGGTCACTCCTTTGGCGGGAGTCGGTACCGCTAGCGGTACTATGAGTGTGGTTCATTATAGCTAATTATGCTTGCAAATGCACATGTAGGTACAAGTCCCCCAAGTCCCCAGTCAAGGAGGGCAATCTTGGTTGGGGAGTTGCTCAGCGGTTTGAAGCGTTGCCTCCGCTAGACTTGCAACAGCATAATTAGCATCAGTGTGTTGACAACCATGGATTTACTGAGCGAACGCTTTGTACCCTTTCGAGTGGGCCCCTGCTAGGCCCCCCAGGGAGTCCCCCACTCCCCGGCTAAGATAGACCTCCGGATGGTCGGCATATTGTTTGTTGAGGGGAGCTGCGCGGAGCAGAGGGTGTTGGGTATCGAGCCCAATCTTTGGTACCCAAGTGACGGGGATCAACGTGCCTGATCAGGGCCGTCGTACTGTTGACTAGTCCCCGTGTCCCGGAGGGACGTAATCTGACCCCAATGCCGCGTGGCGGTCGTCGTGAGAATGAGGCGTTGCCTCGGGAGCCGCCGCTGGCGGAAGTCCATCCGCTGGTAGTAAGCAGGAATGTGACAAGGGAGAAGTTTCGCTAGCGGAGTTTCGCTTAGCGGAGACTTCGTCACTTGGAAGGTGACAAGGGAGAAGTTCCGCTAGTGGAGATTCGCTTAGCGGAGACTTCGCCACTTGGAATGTGACAACGGAGAAGTTCCGCTAGCGGAGTTTCGCTTAGCGGAGACTTCGTCACTTGAAATGTGACAAGGGAGAAGTTCCGCTAGCGGAGTTTCGCTTAGCGGAGACTTCGTCACTTGGAAGGTGACAAGGGAGAAGTTTCGCTTAGCGGAGACTTCGTCACTTGAAATGTGACAAGGGAGAAGTTCCGCTAGCGAAGTTTCACTTAGCGGAGACTTCCGATGATTAGTGGTCTCTTCCTAAGTGGTTACTTCCATTAGACGCTTCGTCTGATGGTGGTCGACACGTGGCCGACTTCTAAAGGGTTAGCGTGTGGAGGCGTGCCTCCTCAGCCTGCCCTTCTTCTCGCCATTAATGCGAGTAATTATGGATTTTGTAACCGAGGCGACGCCTCGGTTAATCTGGAGAGTAAGTGCAGACGTGGGACACGTGTACGGCTGGTGCGTGATGTCGTTTTTCAGCGGATGGCTTAGAATTCTTTGACGTTGACATAAGAGGAGGGGAACCTAGCGAGATTTGACACTTCTGCGAAAACTTCAAACCTGAGTCGTCATCTTCAAGCTCTGTTCGTCTGCGATTTGTGAAGAATACTACTACGATTCTGTGGAGTTATTGAACCTGGGGGGACGAAATCTTCAGTGGTGAAGACAAGTGCTCTCGATCACACCAGAGTTTGCTTTGAGGTTGGTATCTCGAATCCCATTCCTGTTTCATTGGATTTGTGTTGTCTACTGCCAGTTTCTGGGTTTTGTTGTTTTTGTTTTGGGGTATGATCTGTTCTCCCCCAGTGTGTTCTGAGGGTGCAGAGTGAACTTTGGGGGTGGGTTCTGGTGCTTAGCAGAGAGTTGGTGTTTAGGGATTTGCTAGATGGTCGAATCTGGGTTAAGTGTGCGTTTTGTTCTTGTTTTGGCATTTTATGGGTAATTGTTCTTGATGTTCTTTGATGCAACTGATATAGGGATAGGTTAGATATTGTGTGAACTGACTGATTTGGGTTTTAGCGTTTGGGATGGCTAACGTCGTAGAAATTTCAAGCAGAGAGGACTCCGAGTCTGACGTGTCGTTCAGCGTGGCGGATAGAATTTTTATTGACTCGTTGCGTCCGTCTGCCCGTGCAGGAACCTCACTGCCAGAACCGCTAGAGATCGAGCCGCTACAAACCATACCCTGGGAAGTAGCTATGGGTCGTGCTTCGCGTCCAGAGAGTTCTAGGGCGGGGGAGGCTGCCGCTGCCCGACATAGGCGTGAGGAGCGGTTGGCAAGTAATAGTGCTGCTAGCGGCTCCGCTGATGGGGGAGAGGTGGATGGGGAGGATACTTAGTCAGCGTGGGTCCTCCGTGACGGCACCCCTGTTGACGAAGTGGGAGGGCCGATGACCATTGCTGTCGTCAACCGGTTGAAGCGGATGTTTCGGTTGCCAGGCGTACTGAAGTTGTGCCCGCCGACGACGGATGAAAAGGCTTCGATCCTGCCAGCGGGGTATGCCGCCGTGCACGAGGCGATCTTCCGCCAAGGAGTGTCGTTCCCGCTACTGCCAAATCTCCAAATCCTGGTGTGCGAGTTTGGCCTTGCCTTTGGGCAGATTTGTCCCAACATGTGGCGGTTGATGATGGCCCTGAACTCGTTATGGCGCTTGTCCAGTTGTGAGGGGCCAACTGTGGCGAAGGTGCTACACTTCTACGAGTTGGTGTACATGAAGCGTCAAGGTTGCCGAGGGCAGGTGAACTTGAGTCGCCGCCAGGGGGCACCCAAGCTGGTTGAGAACCTGAAGGATTCCATGTCCTACTGGCGGGGTACCTTCTGTATTGCCACGGCGGGGTGGGAATACCAAGCGGGGTCCAATGAGGGGGAGCCGACGTTTAGGATTAAGTCGGAGTTTCAGCCTATTCGAGGTTGTTTGTCGGTCTCCGCTGACCAAAGTTTGCGATTTTTCTTGTGATAATCCTTGTAGTTTGTACTAACGGTTACTTCTTTTTTGTAGCGGGCCTGCGCTATAACCTGACTAGTGAAGAAGAGTGTCGCGTGGCACGTATCAGAGGCTGCTGGCATAATCACAACCTACTGGACCTTCGTCTCCGTACTGGTTGGGAGTTGTTGGTCGATCAACAATTGACTCGTGCCGTTGGTAAGGAACCTCCGCTATCTGGTGCCTTAGTTAAGTTTGTTTCAGGCTAAGTAGTTTTTTTTTTTTTTTTTTAGAATCTCCGCCAGGTAACAAAGCGAGCTGCGACGCTTTTGCTAAGGATATGGATCGTGCTGAGATCGATAATTTTTTGGAGAGCATGTACGCCTCCGGGCTGGCGGCTCAGCAGACGGTTGTTAATCCGGAAACACTGGCGCTAAGCCAATCCGAGATTCCCGTGGTGCTACCTATGCCGCACCACTCTCATCTTGGTAGCGACGGCTCACCCGTCGTTCAGGCGGGGACTGGCATGGGTAGTGGGGCTGTCGGCGGGAGCAAGGGCCCTTCTGTAACCGTGCCACAGAAAGAGAGAGTGCCTGCCACTCGGCGTGGGGTACATAAGGAGAGAGTGGTGTCGTCGACGGAGACTGTCACCATTGCGGGGTTGGAGCCGCCGCTGAAGGGATCGAGGCCTGCTCCCGCTGGAAGCACACGGGTGCTTCAGCGAAGGCGCCGCCAAAATGACTCCGGCGGGGAAGAGGAAGGGGATGATGTGGAGACCATTGGGGCCCGCCAACAGAAGAGGGCAAGACAGGCTCCGCTCAAGGTGCCTGTGGTCGCTGAGAGAGAGAGATGCCCGGGAGAGAGGTGCCCGCGAGCGACCTGGACTCGTTCGCTGCATACGCAGAGTTCCTGAATGCCGATGAGCGGGAATTTCTTTACCCTCTCTGCGAGAGGCTCGGGTTTGGCGGCCTAGAGAGGATTGTGCGCTCAACTGTCGTTGACCAATCGCCCTTCAGTACGGCCTTTGGACATCTCTCGGTTGGTCTGCACGAGATGTTCCTAGCGGCGTCGAAAAAGCCTCGGGTCGAGCGGCAGCTCAAGGAGGAGGTGAAAGGTCTTCAGAGGGAGCTGGGGGAGGCCAAGGACAGGCTGGCGGACGTGGAGCGGCGCCTGACCAAGGCAGACTGTGATGTCGCGGATGCTCGCGGCAAGTTGGCCGTCACAGTTGAGCGGGACCTGGAGTGGAATAATCATGTCTCCAAGCTGGAGCAAGATATATCTCTGCTGCAGGATCGGGTGGCTGCTAAGGATAAGAAAGTTGAGATCCTTCAGCGGGAGTCTGCCGCTGGATTAGCCGAGGTGAAGAGGCTGGAGGGTGAGGCCGCTCACCTGGGAGCTGAGGGAAGCCGTGCTGCGACCGCCGCTGTGGAGGCATTCAAGCAGTAGGCGGAATATAAGAAGGCCGGTGCCGTTGCCAACGTGGAGATGCTGAAGCAAAAGGGCGCCATCAACTGGGTGAAGGCGTCCCAGCCCGCCGTACCGCCAGCTAAGAACGCCCCGCCAGCGAAGGGTGTGGCTCCCGCTCAGGCTGAAAGTGCTCGCTCGGGTAGCGGAGAAAGCGGCGCGCGTCCGGCGGATGACTCTCAGCGGACACCACCTCCTACTCAGTCAGAGGTGTCTCGTGCTGGATTTCTGGCAGCACATACCCGGGCGGATGGTACTGTAGAGACCCCAAGTCCCACTGCTCGAGGGTCTGACCAGACAAGTCACCTACATCCGCCGCCGCATGCTGAAGGAGAGGATGCTGATGGCAGTCGTGCCAATCCCTGAAGTTGATGGTGCTGAACCCTTTTTTTTTTTGTAGCCACTGAGGCGTAAAAAATTGTGTATTGAATACTTTTGGGTGGGGAGTCCCAGCCCTGAATATATGAAGTGGAATTTCGAAATTTGTTTTGTGTTTGTCATGATATGTCTATACCGCTAGAGTTTTGACTTAGAGTTTTCTTTTGCCAATCAATGAAACATTAAAGGAATTAAAATTGGTCCAAGTGCACAGTGTAGTGGACGTTGTCCGCTGACTTTTGCTGGCGTTGCCAGTTGCCCTCTGTGCTAGACTTGGTAACAATGGTTTGAATAATTCCTCGTTTCATTGATAGCTGACTGATCAGCGTTTACAAAAGCGGGGTAGTACCCGTTGGGTAGCTTCCCTTAGCTAAATATTGAACAAAAATTTAGCTAAGTCAAGATGCTCTTGGGTAGCAGCATGACTATTTGTAGCAGTACCGAAGGTGCTCGGTATTCCAAGGGTGGGTCGTTGTGACGCCATCCTTGTCCATTTAGTAGAAGGTGCCGGGGCTAACGACTTCCACAATTTTTTATGGACCTTCCCAAGTTGGGTGGAGTTTTGTTGGCGGTGGAATGACTTCCTTCATTACCCAGTCCCCCAGTTAGAGGTTCCGGGCCTTGACCCTAGCGTTGTAGAAACGCGATACCCGCTGCTTGTTTTGCAGATTGTGCAAATGGGCCTTGTGTCGTTTTTCCTTTAGGAGGTCCTTGTCAAGGTTGACGCCGTCGCCGTTGGTCTCTCGGCAGTAGCCTTCGACCCTAGCGGTAGGTTGAGTTACCTCAATAGGTAGGACGGCTTCAGTTCCGAACATCATACAAAATGGTGTTTCACCAGTGGCAGAAGTTGTGGTCGTCCTGATGGCCCATAGAACTTCTGGAAGCTTCTCCACCCATAAACCCTTGGCGTTGTCGAGTTTCTTTTTTAGCAGCTTCTTGATTATCTTGTTTGCTGCTTCGACCTGGCCGTTGGTTTGGGGGTAAGCGACAGATGCAAAACTCATCTTGGTACCCAGGTTAGCGGTGAAAGAGATGAGCTCATTGTTATTGAACTGTGTGCCGTTGTCTGTGATGATTGCATGTGGGACACCATAGCGGCAGTAGATGTTCTTCCATAGGAAGTGAATTACTTTGGCGGTAGTTATTGCTGTCAGTGGCTCTGCCTCTATCCACTTGTTGTTGTAGTCGATAGCGACAATGATGTATTTGAACTGGCCTTTGGCGGTTTGGAATTTTCCCATCAAGTCCAGGCCCCACGTTGAGTGAATCCATGGACCGATGATGATCGACAGTGGTTCCGCCGGGGCATGTGGGAGATCAGCATATTGTTGACATTTGTGGCAAGATCTCGAAACTCTCCTGGCGTCATCGCCGAGTGTAGGCCAAAAGTAACCTTGTCACATTGTGCGATTGGCCAAGGATCTGGCGCCCAAGTGGTTTCCACATTCTCCGCTGTGTACCATCTCCAGCACGACCTTTCCCTCCTCTGGGGTTAGACAACAGAGGTTGGGGTGGGTGAATCCCTGGCGGTAAATCATGCCATTCTGGATGTTGTAGCGGGTTGCTCTCCGCTTGAGCTGTCGCGCCTTGACTTTGTCCTCTGGCAATGTGCCATTGCGCTTGTATTCGATGATCTCGTCCATCCAACTGGGGTTGACCTCAATGTTGAAGATCTCTGCTAGGGTTTTTGTGATACTTGGCTTGTCAAGACATTCCACCCTTGTGTCCGCTGGGCTCTGGTGTGGCTGAGCGGTTGCCAGTCTCGCCAGAGAATCAGCCTTGGTGTTCTTTTCCCTAGGGATTTGTGTGATGGTGTGAAATTTGAATTTTTTGAGCAATGTCTTGACGTACCCCAAGTATGCCGCTAACTGTTAGTCCTTGGCCTGGAAACTGTCGTTGACCTGGTTAACGACTAACTAAGAGTCGCTGAAGATGTTGACACTGTCAGCCCCTGAGTCGATGGCGAGGAGTAGGCCGACAATGAGTGCTTCATACTCCGCCATGTTGTTAGAGGCTTTGAAATTGAACTTCAACGCGTATTCCATGTTCATCCCCCCAGGTCCTGTTAAGATGACTCCGGCGCCGCTGGCCTTGGCGCTAGCGGAGCCGTCCACGTGCAGGTTCCAGTCTGACTGCTGGGGAACTGGCTCCTCAGCGGTAACCATTTCCGTTCCAGGTTCTGTCCCTGTGCTGGGTTGACGCTCGGTGAGTTCAGCAATGAAGTCTGCCACCGCCTGGCCCTTCATGGCGGTTCTTGGTTTGTAATCGATGTCGAACTCGCTGAGCTCAATGGCCCACTTGCTGAGGCACCCCGAATGCTCAGGGTTCTGCATTACTTGTCTCAGTGGTTGATTGGTTAACACATGGATTGTGTGGGCCTGAAAATACTGGCCGAGGCGTCTGGCGGCAACGATGAGTGCGAGAGCGAGTTGCTCTAAGGGATGATATCTTGTTTCTGCTCCGTTCATGCCTCTGCCGGCGTAGAACACTGGCAGCTCCTCCTGGCTTTCCCGCCGGACAATGGCGCAGCTTACCGCTGACTCTGATACCGCTAGGTATATGTACAGTGTTTCTCCTTGCACAGGAATGGAAAGAAGTGGGACTGCTGCCAGGTACTCTTTCAGGCTCTGGAACGCTACTTGGCACTTTGGGTTCCAGTTGATGACTTTCTTATGAGTCGTTTTTAGGACTTTGAAGAATGGGGCACATTTTTCAGTGAGTCTGGAGTTGAATCGAGAAAGGGCGGTTAGCTTGCCCTGGAGGCTCTGGACATGCACCTTCCACTCAGGGTCCTTCAAGTTGAGGATGGCTTATACCTTGTCCGGGTTAGCCTCTATGCCTCGCTCGCTGACGATATAACCCAGAAACTTGCTGGCGGTGACGCCAAAGAAACATTTTTCTGGGTTGAGGCGCATACTATAGGCCAAGAGAATGATTACTATGATTTTGAGGTTTGCCACATGCCCGCTGGCCCTTACGCTTTTGACCAACATGTCGTCCACGTAGACCTCGATTATCTTGCCGAGATGTTCTGCGAACATGGCATTCATCAGTCGCTGATAAGTTGCACCGACGTTCTTCAGACCGAAAGGCATAACATTATAGCACTATAGGCCCTTATCGGTGGTGAAAGTGGTGCACTCCTGGTCGCCGGGATGCATCTTGATCTGATTATAGCCGGAGAAAGCGTCCATCATGCTGAGGAGCTAATGTCCGGCGGTTGCATCAACCAGTTGATCAATGCGGGTGTACCTACATGTACATTTGCAAGCATAATTAGCTATAATGAGCTACGCTCATTATACAGCCAGAAGTATCAACTCCCACCAAAGTAATGTCCTACTGATAGACCGCCAGGCGGGCTACGGCCTGAGCGCAGGGTTGTCCCCATATCACCGCCGACGCACCGCCACGCGCTGCTCCAAGACGGTGTCAGAAGCTACTGAAACTAAGAACTGAAGCACATCAGTCCCACATCGAAAACAGAGAGAAGATCAGACCTCTCCTCACCTATAAATAGGTCCTGTCTTCTCTCTTCATTAATTACGCATTCTACTACTCATTTATTGTTATGTTGCCTATATGCATGAACTGACTTAGGCATCGGAGAAGTGAAGACCGCCCAACGCGGTCTCCCTCTGACGCCCTGTCTCTCATTTGACAGCCAGCGAAGATCACCAAGTATATAGAATAGTGGTCCGCCCACCGGACCTGCGTTAAACGGAGGTTTGGCTACAGCCAGACTTTGAGCATTAACAACAGGGTAGTGGGAAATTGTCCTTTGGGCATGCCTTGTTAAGATTTTTGAAGTCGACACACATCCGCCACTTTCCGCTGGGCTTTTTGACCATAACCAGGTTGGAAATCCACTGGGGATAGATGATTTGGCGGATGAACCCAATGCCCTGGAGCTTGGTAACCTCTTCCCCTATTGCACGGTACTTTTCTTCATCAAAGGCCCTTCGCTTCTGCTTGATAGGATAGAAGGATGGTTTGATGCTCAATTTGTGTGTGATGATTTCAGGGGAGATACCCGGCATGTCTGCGTATGACCATGCAAAGACGGCAGCGTTGTCACGTAGGAACTGAGTGAGTTCCGCCGCCACCTCTGGGTCTAATTGAGCGCCTATGCGGACTGTCCGCTCAGGGTGCTCGTTCGAGATGCAGACAACCTTCAACGACGTTTCTGGGTTGATTGGCTCCTTCTTTACATACTTCTTCTCGTCATCCCTAGGATCCTCGAAGATATTTGGTGGCGGTGCATGGTTTCCCACCGTGAGGATTTCATGGCGGCGCGTTGAGCGTGCTATAGTCGTTGAATAACATTCTCGTGCCAATTGTTGACTTCCCTTCACACAGCCCATGCCGTTGGGTGTGGGGAACTTCATGAGAAGCATGTACCCGGCGATGATGCATTTGAGTTTGTTGAGTGTCGGTCGGCCAATGATGGCGTTATACGAGCTGAAACAATCAACAACTATGAACTCTGTATGTATTTCCGCCATACATGGACTAGCGCCGATAGCTAGCCGCATGTAGTCAGAACCCAGCGGTTGCGTGACGTCACCGGAGAAGTTGAGCAGTGGCTCATGATCTTGGAGCAGTTTTCTGTTCCGCTTGAGGTGGTTGTAGCAACCGTTGAATATGACGTTGACAGCGGATCCACTATCCACCAGGATTCTTCCCACTGACCATTTATCGAGAATTGCGTCGATCAAGAATGGATCGTCGTAGGGTAGATGCACTCCGCGACCCTCCTCCTCCGAGAAGGTAATAGGCTCCCAGCCAGATTTTGGGAGTTTAGCAGATCTCTCATAGCAGATGTTGCAGATTTCCTTGGGGTGGTTAGCGCGGGTATAGAGCTTTCTTGCCCTATGAGACATGTTGGTGATTGGAGCACCGCCGTCGATGGTGTTGATACGGCCCAAGGGCTCAATGTTGGCGATCACAGGTGGCGGTTGGCGCACCTTGAATTGCTCCATCTTGCCGTCACGGTACAAGGTCTCAATGGCCGTTTTGAGAGCATTGCAGTTGTTGGTGTTGTGACTGCTGTCCTCGTGGTATTTGCACCACCTTCCGGTGTTTCTAGGTTTTCCCGTCTTTGGGTACCTTCCTGGGGGTGGCGGTGGGATCTGATCCTTGCACTGATCGTATATTTCCTCATACGAGGCCGTGAGAACTGTAAACACTGCATACTGCTGAGAGGACTCCGTCTGTTTATTACGGTTATCCCCGTGTGGTGGGCGGTTGCCCTTATCATAATGTTGGTCCTTCTGCCGCTTGTTCTAGCAGTGGCCCTGTTGCCACTCTCTCTTCTTATCAGTTGGCAGCACAACAGGGGTCTTGCTAGCGGTTTCCTGATGACTGGAGGAGGGCTGTGTTGGCTTTGCTTGTGTTGGTGGTGGCGGTGGGGTTTCTCCATATGTGATGAATTCTGCCTGGGCATGAATGACCGCCTTACTCATGACGTGGTCGTTCACGGCATTTGGATGATTGTAATTGAGGTGATAGAGGAATGGCCCTTTGAGGAGTCCCTGCTTGAAGGCCGCCGAAGCCATTGTTTTATCAAGATCGCGGCAATGAGATGCTGCCGCCCGCCACCTTGTGACAAATGCCTTCAGTTTCTCTTCCGTACCCTGCTTGACGTTGAACAACTGACTTGTGTTGTGGTGTCCGGCGGACAGTAGGATGAACCGAGAAAGGAAGGCGTGTGATAATGCGTGGAATGAGTCGATGGATCCAGGCGGACATTCAAAGAACTAGCTCATTGCCTCACTGTCCAGCGTTTCGCTGAATAAGTGGCACAGAGTGGCGTCATCAAATCCCTTGTTGTTGGTGACCTTCTTGAAGGTGTCCATATGGACGAAGGGATCAGACCTACCGCTATAATGTGACATTTTTGGAGTCTTTGCATGCGCCGGCCTGACAGCCTGCAAGATCGTAGCGGTGAATGGTCCTGGCCTGGACTCGAAAAGCGGATTTGAAATTGGCGCTGGGGCGCCCGACTCCGCCCGGATTAACCTTTGCTCCAACTGTTGCATCCTTTCCAGTATTTGGGCGGTTGCGTCGCTAGCGAGGTCTGGCCAGATATTCCGCTGGACTGGTCCTCGCCTAGGGGCAGGTGGATTTCCCTCAGTCCTAGCCCTAGTCCCCGAGCGGTAGGTGTGCGGCAATGATTCTGCCTCCTGCTCCATCACTAGCTGGGGCACGGGGGGCGGCCCCATTCCCAATAGCTCTGGTGGGTTCAGCGGGACCTGCATCTGCACGATTGGTGCCGGTATTAGGCCGGCTGTGCCTGGTGCTCCTTGATTGTTCGCTCTGCGCTGGGTTGGCGTTTGCCTCCAGCGTCCTTTTTAGTTCATCGAACCGTGACATCAATGTGGCCACCTGCTTTTGGGCCTCGACCTTTTCTTTGCGCTCTTGTTCGCGCTCTTTGTTTGCCTTGTGAAGGTCCGCCAGTGCCAGCTCATACAGAGCGGTGAGATCTTGGCCCGGTGGGCGGCTGCTACTTGGATTTACCTCACCGCCGGGGTTGGCCGGGGTGTTGAATAGTGCGCGGTTAATGCCTACCGCTGGGTTGGTGGGTTGGGGAATGGCGGACTGGTCCGCCTGCTCTTCAGCGTTTCCCCCACTACCGTTAGTCATGGTAATTGTGGTGGGATGACCTTTTATTCAAGGTTTCCCACAGACGGCGCCAATGTTAATTCTCAAAGTTCGGCGGTAGCCGAACCTTCGTTTAACGCGGGTCCGGTGGGCGGACCGCTACTCTGAGGGCTTGGTAATCTTCGCTAGCTATCAAACGAAAGACAGGGCGTCAGAGGGTGTACATACCTCCAACAATATGGAGTATTTGCTATCTCACCAAGCATAAATAACACCCTTTTTGGGACACCTACAAGCCATGGTGAGGCCCAACCGCTACTTGCATCTTGTAGCCCTATGTTCAAGCTACGCTACGGTATCCGGAAGTAGCAAATCCGCCGCCGGGAAGCCACCTTTCCGGCCTTGCCAACATGCCCTCAGAACTAGGCATTTCTATACTAGAATAGTTGTTACTTGTCCCACATCGAAAACAATGTAAAGGAAGAGCACTCCTTCACCTATAAAAGGAACTCTCCTCCCACTTAAACACCATTCATCCCATTACATGCTTTGTAATCCCTCTTGGGCCGCATGGCTCAACACACTAGTATAAGCTTTCAAGTGGACGTAGTCTCCAGCTAAGGCGGGAGGTGAACCACTATACTTCGCTTGTGTCATTCTCTCTCTCTCTCTCTCTCTCACTGAAGCTAACTAGCGACCCCTCGGTCACTAACGTTAACATTGGCGTCGTCTGTGGGAAGCCAACACAATGGCTTCGTCACGTACCATGAACTTCGGTAAACATCAAATTAGAGCTCGGTCAATGCCCGGCGAGGTCGGTCAACGCCAGGCTAGCTTGGTCAACGCCCGGCGGGGTCGGTCAACACCCATTAGGGCTGGTCAACGCCGGGCTGGCTTGGTCAACGCTGACCATGGTTAGTCAACGCTGAACTTCAAAAAAAAAAAAAAAAATTGAAAAATTGGCGGCAAACTTCTCTGGACACCCAGAGATTTGCTCTGGGCACCCAGCCACCTCCGCCAGCTCTTCTTCTCCGCCCGGTGCTCCACTGCTCAGCCTAGAGAACTGCAGCAACCCTTCACCGGGCTCGATGCCAGCTCTGCTCCGCCAGCAAGCTTGACCGCTACCAGGCCTACCGCCGAGCGAGCTTCGCTAGCCAAAGCTTCACCTCCGCTCCGCTAGGCACCGCCGGCACGCTTGACCACTACCGCCAGTAGGCCATCCTCCGGAAACGGATCGCTAGCTAACCTCCGACTGAAAATCTTCCGCCACACTGTGCACCGCTAGCCTCCACCGCTGAGCTCCGCTCGGCCAATCTCCTCCGCTGAGCAAAACCTCCTCTGCTGGGCATCAGCGCCGAGTTTTCTCCTCCGCTGAACTCTTCTGATAGCCTACCTCCGCCGGAGCACCAACTGCCAACCGCTAGCAGGCCGACCCTTAGCTGGGCAACGACCTCCGCTGAGTTCCAAAACTCCGCTGAACTCGATCCAAGCCCGCACCTTTGTGCCATCGTGCAAAGCTCCGCCGAACTCCAACAATTTGTCCAGCTTTGCTTCTTGTCTTGTCACACCGCCAAGATATGGATTCACATGGATTGTGCACCATTCTACGCACCGCCAACAAGAACTGCAGTTCTACTTCTCCTTGTCGCACCGCCAGACAAGCAAAAGTCAACGCTGGCAAAGCAAATTCCAACTCTCTGGACACCCAGAGTTCTACTAAGTACACCCAGCCTCCATGGTTGATTTTCCAGCATGCTTCGTCACCTTCAGCGACCTTGCAACCGCTCTGGACACCCATCTGCCAAGGTCCAAAGCCAATCAAGGCTGGCGGAGCGTCAAAGGCAAGCTGCGAGCACAGCAGAGTCAGAGCCCCAGGCCAGCCACACTTCTCCGCTGCGCTGCCCCGCTGCAGGTTCCGCTGCACTGCCCCGCTGCACGTCCCCGTCCGCTAGCTGCCCACTGCTCTGCCGAGCATCTCCGCTAGCCAAACCTTTCTCCGGGCAACCGCCAATCTCCTCCGCTGGGCCTTGCAATCCTCCGCTGCAAATTCTTGAAGACACACCCCCCAACACCAGCAGCGATCGCCGGAGCGCTAAACGCCTGCATAAAAAACTGCAGCACCAAGCGATGTGTGCCAAGAAACAACCTTCGAGTCTTTATGGCAAAGCTAAGTTTCCTCCGATATATACTTCTCTCCTTACTAGCACAGGCAGCACCTGCAAAAACTACGTCATATTTCCCTCGAATGCATGCTATGCTCTACTCCTACGTTCAAGTGCCACGTATAGGCATTCTCATACACATATACATGCTGCAGGGACAGAGACTTAGTCTCCCATGCTGAACATCAAATACTCATGCACACCTTCATAATTACACTGCAGATATATGCTCATTTCACGCCACATGCATAAAGTCTTAGCTAGACAGCTCATTTGTGCACACGTCTATAGTTTTCAAAAAAGACACAAGGCACCGCTGCCACTATCTTGTCATTTGACATGCGTGATATGTATATATCCATGGGCTCCAATTGATTAAAATTGAGAATGTTTAATTCATGTCCATTGTATCTCACATATATATATGCTCCTACGGACATATCTTAATATCTATTAGACATACACATTTGACATGTTAATTAGCAAACGAATTACATGATAACTTCATCAAAAATTCTTCTTCAAATTTTATTGCCAAAATTTAAAATTTATATGAGGCAATCAAACATGTCAACCGATACACTTTGCTTATAATTTTTTTCAAAGTACATATGCAAACTATTACTAGTGATTCTACATACTCATGTACTAATTAATCACCTATTTTGTTCTAAGGAAATTCAATTATTTCTATCGAGCATTCAACCTCAACTACGAGTTGACGGACATTATCGGAGTACTTTATCCGCCACAAGCAATGGACCGTCACGCTCGGCCAACTCCGCTAGCCTCCAAATCAGCATAAGATAAGTAACTATATCTTATCTTTTACGCTCTTTCAAATTGAGCTAATGCCATGCCAATCACATGCTTTTACTACTTCTAAGCATGACTACAATATATCACACTTGATATGCTTTTACATGCTTCCATAAACTTTTGAGCATGCCTAAAACATTTCGTAGATTTGGCAACACTTTCTAGGTCTCACATACTAGATATGCCATGCTTCACATACCGATCTCAAACGATCTCTAGGCATGTTTACAATAATGCAAAAATGATATTAGCATCCCCATTACAAGTACATGCTATACACATATGCCATGTTTCTATTTAATTGCAACCAAATTAAATAAACATGGGACGCTCATACAAAATATTATTACTTGCTCTATGTGTTCTTCATTTTTCATTCAACCGCCAAGCGGTAAGGCAACGCCTCATAATGACAATGACCGCTACGCGGCGTTGCAGTCAAGTTTCTCCTCTGAGAAATAGCAAAGGGACTAGTTAACATAGCCCACGGCAGCCATTGATCCGGCAGTTAACCCCGACGCTTGGGTACCAAAGATTGGGCTCGCTACCCAACACCCTCTGCTCCGCGCAGCTCCCCTCATCAAACAATTTTCTGACCATCCGGAGGTCTATAGCCAGGAGTGGGGGACTCCTCGCAGGGCCTAGCAGGGGCCCACCCGAAAGGGCAAGAGCGTTCGCAAGTATGCTTGATAACGTCGTCCTCTTCACGCTCGTGCCTCAGCGGCACCGCCGAACTTTTCGCTCTCGCCTCAGCAGCAACCGCCGAGCTTTTAGCACCGCCGAACTTTTCGCGCTCGTGCCTCAGCGGCACCGCAATCTTTTCGCGCTCCGCCGAGCTTTCGGGCTCGTACCTCAGCGGCACCCCGAGCTTCCGCTCATGCCTTCCCGGCACCACGAGCTTCCGCTCATAAGCTTACCGCTCATGCCTTCGCGGCACCCCGAGCTTCCGCTCATGCCTCCCTGGCAACCCACGAGCTCCCCGCTCATGCCTCCCCGGCACCCCGAGCTTCCGCTCATGCCTTCCCGGCAACCCACGAGCTTCCCGCTCATGCCTTCCCGGCAACCCTTGAGCTTCCCGCTCATGCCTTCCCGGCACCCCGAGCTTCCGCTCATGCCTTC
The DNA here is from genome assembly GCF_958449725.1 of Rosa rugosa. Classification (NCBI taxonomy): domain Eukaryota; kingdom Viridiplantae; phylum Streptophyta; class Magnoliopsida; order Rosales; family Rosaceae; genus Rosa; species Rosa rugosa. The sequence continues at coordinate 38,885,565 of NC_084822.1, forward strand.
CCGGCAACCCTTGAGCTTCCCGCTCATGCCTTCCCGGCAACCCACGAGCTCCCCGCTCATGCCTTCCCGGCAACCCCGAGTTTCCCGATCACGAGCTTTCCGCTCATGCCTTCCCGGCAATCCTCGAGCTTTACGCTCATGTCTACTCGACACACCACACGTTAATGGAACATTGAATTTTTCTACCATTTGTCGTTTAGCGACCGCGACAAATCAAATTCTTTTCGCGTTCCATTAATACGAGCGAAAACCAAACAGACACAACCGTACGCGCGGTCATCGTTCATGAGTCACAAGCGCTTACCTTCGCACCGCTCATGCAACTTACATTTATCATATGCAATCCATACGCTCACACGACCATACGCGTTCTCGAGTTTGTACGCCATAATCGATCGTACTCAGCACCATTCGCGTATATGCATCAACATGTATCACGTACCTCATACGTTTATATATGCCAACGCATATCCATACAACTCACATTTGTTGTCCAATGCAACGAGCATTCTACGTATGCCTGTTTTGTGTCTTTGTTGTGGAGGTTAACGAGTCCCTCCTTGCTTACGGAGTTCGGGGACTTGTAGGGGCTCCGTACCGCCCGGTTACTTATGCTTGGTGACATCATGTGTATAACTCCCCAACCAAGAAGCTCCTCTTACTTTGGGACTTCGGGGACTTGTACATACCTCCAACAATATGGAGTACTTGCTATCTCACCAAGCATAAATAACACCCTCTTTGGGACACCTACAAGCCATGGTGAGGCCCAACCGCTACTTGCATCTTGTAGCCCTATGTTCAAGCTACGCTACGGTATCCGGAAGTCGCAAATCTGCCGCCGGGAAGCCACCTTTCCGGCCTTGCCAACATGCCCTCACAACTAGGCATTTCTATACTAGAATAGTTGTTACTTGTCCCACATCGAAAACAATGTAAAGGAAGAGCACTCCTTCACCTATAAAAGGAACTCTCCTCCCACTTAAACACCATTCATTCCATTACATGCTTTGTAATCCCTCTTGGGCCGCAAGGCTCAACACACTAGTATAAGCTTTCAAATGGACGTAGTCTCCCGCTAAGGCGGGAGGTGAACCACTATACTTCGCTTGTGTCATTCTCTCTCTCTCTCTCTCTCACTGAAGCTAACTAGCGACCCCTCGGTCACTAACGTTAACAGAGGGAGACCGCGTTGGGCGGTCTTCTTCTCCGATGTCTAAGTCAGTCAATGCATATAGACAGCATAACAATAAATGAGTAGTAAATGTGTAATTAATGAGGAGAGATGAGAGAACCTTTTATAGGTGAGGAGAGAGCTGATCTTCTCCTTGTTTTCGATGTGGGATTGATGTGCTTCAATTCCCAGCGTCTGGAGCTTCTGATGCTATCTTGGCGTGGCGCGTGGCGGCGCGTCAGCTGTGATCTGGGGGCAATCCGAGGCTCCAGCGGTAGCCCGCCTGGCTGTGTTTCCGTAGGTCACTCCTTTGGCGGGAGTCGGTACCGCTGGCGGTACTATGAGTGTGGCTCATTATAGCTAATTATGCTTGCAAATGCACATGTAGGTACAGGTGTAATTGGAATAAACTATGTAAGAGAAAAGAATAGGGAGGTCTTGGATTTCGGTATTTAAGAGCTTTTAACCAAGCTATGTTGGCAAAGACAGTGTGGAGAATCTTCTGGGGCAAACACACTCTTGTAATTAAGTGCATTACTTCAGGCCAAGTATTTCCCTGATACGTGCTTTCTAAATGCAAGCCTAGGGCGCACCCCTTCTGCAATTTGGAGAGGGCTGATGTGGGGCAAACAGGTGATTGACATGGGGACAAGATGGAGGATTGGTGATGGAAGAAGGGTGAGTGTCTTGACAGATCGTTGGTTAACTTGTCCGGTAAGTTTTAAAGTGGTGAGTAGAGGTGGCAAACGGGCCGCTAAGCACGAGCACGGCACGGGCCCGGCACGCTTAAAAGCGACCCGGCACGGCCCAAGCCCGTTAGTGGCCCGTTACGACCCGAGCACGTTAGAATAACGGGCCGGGTTGGGCCTAGGAATATTAGCCCATTGGCCCGGCCCGGTCCAAGCCCGTAATGGGCCCGGCACGGCCCGAGCACGACATATTTGGGCCGGCCCATTTCAAACACAAAATTTCATTTTGTTTTTAAAAATATTAAAAAACCACAATGATGAGATTTGAATATTAGACCTCCTTATTTAAAATCTCATGACAATTCCACCAATGCTATTTCTTTTATGTTGTCAAAATAGTGAAAAAAAAAACATTATATCCTTGTTTTGACATAAAGTATTTTTTCTAAATATTAAATATATGTTTATGAATAAAGACTAATCTCATAATAATACAACTATAGAATGAAGGAAAGAATAATATGATACTAAATCTTCATTATATAAATCTTAATTATATTAATAAAGATTAATCTCACAATAATATACTAAAAAAGCAATATATTTTGAGTTATTTTTTCTTTCTTGTAGTGAAATATAAAAAATTATTAGAAAACTAATCTTAAAAAGCTAAGATTGAGAAAAATATTGTAGAACTTAATTTATTTGAATTTTCTAAATAGTTAAATAAAATTATTTTTTATTTATTTAAATTAAGATTTTAAAATCGTGTCTTATAGTGGGTAGGCACGAGCACGGCCCGTTTATTGGCCCGGCACGAGCACGGCCCGGCACGATATGAGCTTGAGCCATGGGCCGGACGGGGCTTAATGTTTAAGTAAATGGGTCGGCACGAGCCCGGCACGATAATAAATGGGCCGGCCCAAGCACGACACGAAGTACGACTAGGCCCGCTTAAAATGGGCCGGGCTGGCCCGTTTGCCACCTCTAGTGGTGAGTCCTGTAAATCTTAATGTGCACCAGAAGGTTGAATCTCTATTTACAGAATCTGGAGCATGGAATGTACCCTTGACTAAATCCATATTTCTATCCCATGAAGCGGAGTTGATCTTGGGTATGCCTCTTGGCCTTAGAAGTGTGCTGAAAAGCTTGTATGGCATTTTACCAAAAATGGGATCTATAGTGTGAAGTTCGGATATAGGGTTGCTAGAGATTTACAAGTTAGGCAGCGTGGTTGTGAAGCAGGGCATAGTTCTAATGGTAGCAACGAGGTATGGGATGTTTACGAATAAAGGATTCGAGAGAGATTGATGAGAGAATTATATATTCCACTATTGATAATAGGAGCCCTATATATAGGGATTACAAAGTACATACTCTAATGATACAAGGAAAACTATTCCGAATAGGACTAGGAATTCTAGAAACTTCTCTCCTATTACAATCATAGAACTAATCCTAGTTTGATAAGGCACACAAAGACGATTTCCTTCAACACTCCTCCTTGTGCCGCTCAAACTTGGTGGTGACGCTTCATCCGTTGTCTCATTAAAAACCTTGCTCGAGTGAAAAACCCTGTGGGACAAAAACAAGCTCGAGGATGAGAAAAAGAGTACAACACGTCCTTCACTCTTCGAGATCGAACATGTAGACATCATACCTCCCCCTGATGTCGATATTTCCCCCTGATTACTACAATCATGGGAGTTTGGATAACTTTCTCAATCCTATACTTTTCACATGTTTCTCGAAGGTGGATTTAGGTAACGACTTAGTGAATAAGTCTGCTACATTGTCCTCTGATTGGATTTGATTCACTTCAATCTTTAGAAGTGATTGTTGTTGCTGATTATAAAAGAATTTAGGAGATATATGATTGGTGTTGTCGCCCTTGATGAAACCTAACTTCATTTGCTCAATACAAGCTGCATTATCCTCATAAATACATGTAGGTTCATCCGTGGTAGACTTCAAACCACAGTTTCCTCGAATATGTCTAATTACAGACCTTAGCCATATACATTCACGCACGGCTTCATGTAGGGGAATAATCTCTGCATGATTTGAGGAAGTAGCAACAAGGGTCTGTTTTGTAGACCTCCAAGATATCGCAGTGCTTCCCATGGTAAAGACATAACCCATTTGGGAGCAACCTTTGTGAGGGTCAGAGAGACCCTGCATCAGCAAAACCCATCAAAACATCATTGTCATTTTGATGGAGGGAATGAGGAGGATGTCGGACACCTTGGACGGCGCCGGCGGCGGTAACATGGCTGGCGGTCATGCTATGGACGACAGCAATTTGCCTCTTGGGGTCCGATCCCAATTTTCCGTCTTTCCTCTTCTCTATGTAGGGATAAAATAGCCCATATCAATCGTACCTCTTAGGTATCGAAATATTGTCTTTACACCAATCCAATGGCGGCATGTTGGCGCAGAACTATGTCGAGCTAACAAGTTCACTGCGAATGAGATGTCTGGTCTTGTGCATTGAGCTAAGTACAATAATGCGCCTATTGCACTTAAATAGGGCACTTCGGCCTCTGATAACTCTTCGTCCTCATCCTTTGGACGAAATGAATCTTTTTCGGGCTCAAGACTACGGCCAATCATGGGAGTACTCACAGGCTTTGCTTTATCTTCATTAAAGCGCTTTAGAATTTTCTGAGTATATGCAGACTGATGGATCAAAATCTCATCACTACGGTGCTCGAGTTCTAAACCGAGACAAAACCGTGTTTTCCCAAGATCTTTGATCTCAACTAGTTAGCAGTTTCCTTTAACTCATCTAGAGTTCCAATTAGGTTCATGTCATCGACATAAACTGCTACAATTGCAAATCCGAAACTTGTTCTTTTAATGAACACGCATGGGCATATTTCATTGTTAATATATCCCTTCCCAATCAAGTAGTCACTTAGATGGTTATACCACATCCGTCCAGATTGTTTTAATCCATATAGTGAGCGTTTTAATCTTATTGAAAACGCGCTCCGTGGTTTAAAGCCACTTGATTTGGGTAATTGAAGTCCATCTGGAACCTTCATATATATCTCTGAATCTAGATCCCCATAGAGATATGTTGTAACCACATCCATAAGCTGCATGTCAAGTTTTTCGGAAACTACCAAACTAACAAGGTAGCGAAACGTTATAACGTCCATTACGGGAGAATATGTCTCCTCGTAGTCGATCTCAGGGCATTGTGAGAAACCTTGCGCCACGAGGCGGGCTTTATATCTAACCACCTCATTTTTCTCATTACGCTTTCTAACAAAGACCCATTTATGGCCAACAGGTTTTACATCTGGGGGTGTCTGCGTTATAGGCCCAAATACCTGTCTCTTTGCTAATGAATCTAATTCAGCCTGGATCACATCTTTCCATTTAGGCCAATCTGCTCTTCATTGACATTCTTCGACAGAGCGAGTTTCGATATCATCATATTCTATAATTCCTTTTGCAACATGATATGCAAATGCATCATCAATAGCAATAGAACTTTTATCCATCATTTCATGTACACTAGTGTAATTCATGGAGATCTCCCTATTCTCTAGAATTGATTCTGACATTGGAGCGTCCCCCAATGATGTCTCTTGGACATAACCATAATCCAGAATATTCTCATGAGATGGATTATTTACATCGATGATTAATGGATTATTTTGTGCCAAACTCGCTTTCTTTCTTGGGCGAGAATCTATCGAACCTATGGGCCTCCCGCGCTTCCTAGCAGGAGTCGTGGGCCTAGCCACAACGTCACCATGGGAGGGGACGTTGGCGCCATGCTCAAGTACTCTTGAGATGGTGTCATGTCCTCTAATTTTAGGGACATCAATCCTTGCAGGCAAGTTTGCAGCAAGTATATGTGATCTCATCACTTTAGCGATATCAGAAAACGCATTAGGCATCGATTCTGCTACGTTCTGAAGATCGAAAATTCTCCGCACTTCAATTTTGGACTGTGCGGTTCGGGGATCAAGATGAGACAAAATGGGGATAGACCATGACAATTCATGTCGTTCCTATTGAACATTTATTTTCTTATCTCCCCCTAACGACGGAAAGACTGTCTCATCAAAGTGACAATCCGCAAATCTAACGGTAAAGAGATCGCCTGTCAAAGGTTCTAAGTAGCGGACAATGGTTGGAGAATCATATCCAACATAAATGCCTAATCGTCATTGAGGACCCATTTTGGTGCGTTGTGGCGGCGCAATTGGCACAAAAACTGCACACCCAAATATGCGTAAGTGTGAGACATCAGGTTCATACCCAGTCACCATCTGGGACGCAGAAAAGGGTTGAGTGGCAGTGGGCCTTAGACGAATAAGCATAGCTGCATGCAATATTGCATAGCCCCAAGCAGAAATAGGGAGATTAGTGTGCATTACCAATGCTCTAGCAACCATCTGTAGTCGTTTAATGGCGGCTTCTGCGAGACCATTTTGGGTGTGAACATGAGGAACTGGATGTTCAACTTCAATCTCAATGGACATGCAATAATCATCAAAAGTTTTTGATGTAAACTCCCCAGCATTGTCTAGTCTTATAGACTTAATAGGATGATCAGGGTGGTGAGCCCTTAACTTAATAATTTGGGCTAGGAGTTTAGCAAATGCAGTGTTCCTTGTGGACAATAGCATGACATGTGACCAGCGTATCGATGCATAAACCAACACCATAAAATATCTAAATGGTCCGCAAGGTGGTTGAATAGGTCCACAAATATCACCTTGGATTCTTTGCAAGAATGGTATGTTTTCTTTAGTGTCCTTTGCATAGGATGGTCTCAATCCTAATTTGGCTAAAGAGCAAGCTTTGCAGAACGAATTATGGGTTTTAGAAATAACCAATGAGGATTTTGGTTGAGCCATGAAGTCAAAATTGACTTTAGAAGTAGAAAGAGGAGTCAAATAGGAATCCATGGTGTCAAAGCCATGTGGGGGCCGTAGGGGGTAGACGGCACCAGCCCTATGTGGCCGGTCTTGCACAATCTTGACTCCATGAGGCGCATGTGCTTCTCCTCGAACCAATATTTGGTTCTTACTTCTCTTCGTCCTGAAGAATGGATGTCCATATGAAGTCTTTAATATACGGATCATCATGTCACGACCTGGGTGTCCCAAACGGTCATGCCAAAGCGTATATGTGTCGGAATGCCATAAATCATCTCTCATAACATGATTAGATTCAATGATTCGAATAGTGGTTCCATACAACCCACTAGATCGACACATAAGTTTCTCTAAGACTCTTTTATGTCCGTAGTCATTAGAGGTGATGCAAAGGAACTCTTGTCCATTCTCACAATGTGTTTCCACATGAAAACCATTGACTCTTATATCTTTGAAGCTCAAAAGAGTTCTTTCTGCCCTATGAGCGTAAAGAGCTTCAATGACATTAATTATTGTGCCATGTGGCAATAAGAATTGAGCTGGTCCTCGACCATGAATCAATTTAGATGACCCTGACATCGTAGTCACTGAAGATCGAGTAAGCGTCATCTCAAGAAATAACTGCCTATTTCAAAGTATGGTGTGCGTAGTAGCACTATCCACGAGGCATTCTAGCTCTCCGGGAAACATACTTGAATGAATAAAGTTCGAATCAAAATTGACACTTTATTTCAATGAAAGCCAATGATTATGTCAAAGTTTCTAGATCAAAATTTTAATCCAAAACAAGCTTTAGACAAGTAGTAATTACTCAATCGTTTCGGTAATTCCAATTAAGCATGACCAGGAAAGTAAGAGGAGATGTCGGTGGAGCAAAGCTCGCTTAAGTACCATTTATCTCAACTATTTTCCTAGACATCACGCTTAATTTGGGTGAGCCTTGTTGCGAAAGAGTTATAACCAATGTCTTTGTTGACAATAGTTTCCAAAAGTTTGGATTTAGATCGAAACAATGAGGTTTAAATGGTCAAATTTTGATGATTACGAACGCTCTTAGTCCTTAGCTTACGATCGCTCTTAGTTCGTAATATTTTGATGCTCGCGAACGCTCTTAGTCCGTGTTTTACGAACACTCTTAGTTCGTATATAGCGTGAACTCCCCACGGTTACGCTTTGAGAATCGAACCCACATTACAAGAAAGGTGGGATGTAGAAGAAGGGAGGTTGCAAGTCCCCGAAGAAAAAGAATTTAAATTAAAATTAAACTCAAAAGCGGGAACTTTTAGTAAAAATTACCTTGAAATAGGTTGCCGGAAAATTTGGTCGGAAAAAATCGCCTGAAATCTAGCCTGAAAAAGTCGCTGGAAATCTGGTCGGAAAAGTCGCCGGTCGCGAGGAAATCTGGCCGGAAAAGTCGCCGGCCGGAGCTAACGTGTCACCAGAATGCTGACGTGGCGCCGGACTGCTGACGTGGCTGAATTTGATTATGTGGCTGCTGACGTGATAGAATCTGATGATGGGCTTGCTTCTGGGCTGCGTCAGTGGGCCTGTTTCTAGGCTTCTTTCTTTCTTCTTCTGGGCTGGGCCGCCTGCTTCTTCCTTCTCCCTTTTTTTTTTTTCTTTTTTTTCTCTCTGCCGGTTCAAGGTGCAACCTGTACTGCCGGTTCAGGGAATAAACGGCCGATTCCAGGAAAGAGGATTCTGGTTCCTGGATTTTGGGGATGAGACGCTACTGTTGGCGAAATTTGGTAGCAATTGGATGTCTGGAAAGTAGTGAACCGGTGGAATATTTGCAGCGGGTTGTTTGGAGATTCCGGTGGTCGGTTCGGTAGGTTTCCGGCGGGTTCTGGTGGTTCTGCCGCCGGTTCTGGATTCCTAGGGGTCGAGGGCTTCAAGTTGTGTGTCGAATGCAGAAATGGTTTCAAGGTTTTGTATTCGGATTTAGGGTTTTGGCTATTAAGTTAGGGTTAGGGCGTCGTGTTGATAACGTGTTTAAGAATAAAGGATTCGAGAGAGATTAATGAGAGAATTGTATATTCCACTATTGATAATATAAGCCCTATATATAGAGATTACAAAGTATATACTCTAATGATACAAGGAAAACTATTCCGAATATGACTAGAAATTCTAGAACCTTCTCTCCTATTACAATCATAGAACTAATCCTAGTTTGATAAGGCACACAAAGACGATTTCCTTTAACATGGGAGAAAATCTGGAGTCTAAATGGTCCACACAAAATCAGGGTATTTATGTGGAGGGCGGTGCAAGGGTTCTTACCTTGTGCAGCCAATCTCAAGCAAAGGAAGATTTTGGAGGATCCTTGCTGTTGGCAATGTGGGTGGCCTACTGAATCAGTGATACATGTGCTATGGGAGTGTCCAAAAGCCAAGAAAATGTGGCAGGAGCCAACCTTTTTTGACCTGGTGCATCACGTATGTTACACAGCTACATTTTGTTTTACAGTTTGATGGCTCTGGAGAAACAGAAATCTCAATAGGTATGGGGAGAAATGGTAGAATGAGTTTGTGAAACTAGGAGTCCCGAACCATGATCTGAACGTAGCTGCTGCACGACATCGGGTAAAGTGGAAGCCTCCATCACAGGGGCACATCATCAAATTGAACTTCGATGGGGCTTGTGACACTAAGAATGGTGTTTGTGGCCTGGGAGTAGTGTTCAGAGACTACCAAGGTGTACTGAAAGGTGCTTTGGTAGTCCCACATGTGGTTGTGTTCAGAGACTACCAAGGTGATGCCCTCTCAATTATCAATGCCTTGCAAGATAACTCAGAGGATCTTAGTTCTGAAGGTCATGTCATTGATGAAGTTAAGTTTTTATTTCAGTCGTTATCTATTTGTAGTAGCCATTTTGTGAATCGAGAAGGCAACATGGTTGCTCATCGTTTGGCAAAGGAGGCTTTGAAAGTTAGTCAACCTATTTTTTGTTTGGAGTCGGGGTCTAGTTGGCTCAATCAGTATGTCAGTATAGATTTCCAGTGTGAAGTCTAGTGTGGTCAGTTCTTTGTAATAGCTACCAGAGTGGTACTATCGCAGAGCATTGTTCCATTACTCATTGTATTCAGTTCATTATTAATAAAGTCCCATTTGATCAAAAAAAAAAGTTCAAAGTCTATTTCGCCAAGAAAATAATCTTGTTAACATACTTTCATTACTCAATTGTGCTCATTGGATCTAAATTATACCGTTTTAAATAACAAAATAGTTGGAATAAGTTTATGTACCTCATTATTCTTCACCATTGGATTTAAATTCAATGAGAGTTGAGTACAACAGAGTAGGTAACAAAACTGTTGATTAGCTATGCAATTTTTATTTTAGGTTCATTTAATAATTTTTCTATATGGGTTAGTTAAAAAAATTTGTTCAAACTTGAAACCCCTGAATAATGTAATGCAAGATCTAGAGCGCCGTGGATTTACTAAAACCTCGAGCCTCTAAATCTTCAAGGCCGGCCCTATGAGTTCCTGTTATAGGGGTAATGGGTTAATATTAACCCCTGGTTTTCGTTTTATTGATATTATTAAATGACGTTACAACTTTGACTAATTTTCATATTTTTCTTTAGGGAGGAAATATACGTGTTTGATAAAATGTTTGCATGCACTCAACTTGGTCATTAGTAAGACCGTTTGTTCATGTGAACACATTCACACGAAACGAGGTGAATAGTGAAAGACATATTTGCCCTTAGTGTCTTTAATTATATTTCCATGCAACCTTCACTAACTTCCATGGAAAATTCTATTCACACCTTTAAATCGTATCTACATTTTTTTAATTAAAATCATAAAACAAAATCCAAGAAGGTCATATCTGTCAACGGGATTTCTTTTTCCTTACGAGCCATTTGTTGTTCCAAATAAAGCTAGTCACATTGAAAACGCATTAACCTACTGCGATCTTGTTTCATTATACTTCAATTTTCTTTACCTTTTCTTTTGAGGTCGTCACTTGGATCTCTCTCTCACTCTATTTCAAGTTCTAATTTGACAGTGAAGTTTTGGAATTCAAAGCGTTCTGAATTTTCTCTGTAGATTAAATCAAGTGCTTTGAAGATTTGAGGTGCTCCTTGCAACCTTCTATTTATTTTTTCTTTCAATTAGAGTTTTCTTGAATTCAAATTGCTCTTTCTTCATTGCTCAATTTTTTTTCCTACAAACCAAGATCTTTCTTCAAATTTGAGCTTTCTCGAACTCAATTTGTTTCTCATATAAGTTTTTGTGTGAAGCTACGTCTTTTGTTCAATTCTGAGTTTGAGCTCTGATGCTGAATTTTGTTCAAATAGTGAGGTCTTGAGGTCGATCTTAAGTATGAGACCTTTTATGTGTTTCGTCCTATTTTGATTTTGCTTTTCAATGTGACAAAATCAATTATAGTTGGTGAGTAGCTAGGTGATGAAATTATAAATGTAGAGGGATAAATTTAAGGCGTAGATGTCAAAGATAACATGAAATTAACCAAAATTGAAGATCAAATTTCATTCATATGGAATTAACTGATCCCACAATTTATCATTCTTAAACATATGTCAAAATTTTCTGAATGTGTTTTGGTGTTTTGTTTCATCGATAAATGCGGTGGCAAGTTCGTGTTAGTGTTAAGTTTAAGTTCAGAACTCGATCTTATGTTCTTTGTTTCTATAATTTGTCCTAATTTTGTGCCTAAACAGGAGTTATTTCTCTTTACATTTTTCTTCTTCCCACCTCCATCTCACCTTATCCACTACCTTTCGATATCCGTCATCATTTTGTTCGGCCGACATGTTGCAGATCCGATCTCCGATTCGGTTGTTATATTGACATCTCATAATATTTGTATTTATTTTTCTAGCCCAACTTAATGGCTTGGCCAAGTGTTTCCTCCAAATAAAAAAGGCCTTGGCCAAGTGAGTTATTTTTTTACAACCAGTGAACAGTTATTTTCTTATTTCGTTATAATTTTTTTTTTATTCTGGCCATGAAACGTAAAGGAGCGAAAACGTAACCGGCGACTCCTCCTAATCACGCTCTGCATGCCCAAAGAGCAACCCAAGTCCTGATCTGTTCTTGGCTTGCCTGCAACATGGTTTGGCAGTTTCGTCTCCGGCGTCCGTCGAGGTTTCATATATGAGCTTAGTCTGGTTACGACCATGTTTATCTTTCAGTGCTCAATTATTCAGAAATGGCTGAGCCACCTCGATCCTCTGTTTTCTTCGTCAAAAGCTTGTGTTCATTGTGTAGTCACCCTCCTATCACTGATCACTGCTTCATCTTCCTCCACTTACTCACATTATAGGGACTCATCTTCCTTAAAAACCCCAAGCTCTTTGCATTTTCCAGGGGTTTTGTCAACTAACTCTGAGGTACAAACAAAATGATGAGCCCAATTGCTTGTTTTGTGTTTTGCTTACTGAATGGTTCATTCTGGGCTTGTTTTCTGAGTTTCTGGTCGTGTGTACTTTTAGGTTAATCATGTTAATTGAAAGCACAGAGTCCAGTCCTCTCATTGATTGTTGGGGGTTTTGTCTTTGTGAGTTGCTCTTGATTTCAGTACTCTAGCTTGGATGAGTTCATATTTGGAGTCTTTGATGTGTTTTGGTATGCATTTGATTTTAGTATGACCCTCCAAGTGAGCTAGTAGTGGGTGGGCTTCACATAGCTTTTCAAGTTTTCATGGTTTAGATTTGTCTATGGAATTGTGGAGATTTCTCTCTTAGGGACATTGTTGCTAATTGTTATTGTCTTGAAAAGTTTTTGTTAACTTTCATTAATGTTGTTCTTGCTATCAGCAGAGTAAAGTCTTTTGATATCTTTTCATTAGCTGTAATGAAATTAGTAATTGTTTAATGAAAGTTGAATTGTCATATTGTTCCCAGTTGGAAGTAAGATATAAGTTTACATCTTCATAATCAGTCTGCTTGTTTATTCAAGGAGTAATGTCACCGAGTGAGTTCACTTCATCGAATTTGATGGAATTAACCATGGGAAGTTCAAGTCAGAAACGCTCGAGATCAAGCTTTGGTAACAGTTAGTTGAATTGTTGAAATGTGCTATACACAATATGACTAATTGCTTTTGTTGAATGCACTATTCTTCCGCTGCTGTTAGTATTTAGAGCCAACTTAATCATACGACTTTTAAGTTTTCTAATTCTAATACATCAGTTATTTGAAGTAAGATCTCTCCATGACTAAAACTCTGATTCAATATGATTTTGTTTTTTTTCCTTTATTTACAGTTATTTTCCAAATTGCAGGACGCAGTGTCAATCTTGCTCCACTTCCTGGATCGGTTGACAACAAAACTGCTGTTCAAGTTTCTACCATTGCAAAACCTGATCGTATGCGCCCCTTGCTTTTCACTGATTTGAATCAACAACCAGTGAAGGTAGGTAGTAGCACATTGTTATTTCACATCCATGACATGTACCCCTGTCATTTGAAGTATTCTATCAACATGATTAATACTTAAGACCCTTGTCATGGTTAAGACACATCCCAGAAAAAAAATTTATATGAATTATGTGCTGGTGTTTTGGTTGTGAGTAAAATTAATACGTGTTGTAACTCGTTCTGCAAATAACTTGTCCTGTCTATTTATACTTGATCCACCACCATAAGAAAGACAGGATGCACATTATTTTCTGGCTGATTACTCTCTGTGTCTGGCATGTGTCTTGTCCGAAAATGGATTTTGAATCATAACTACTGAAAATGATACTGCTAGATTTTGTAACTATTGCTGCATTCTGATCTTGATAAATAAAGTTGGAAAATGATTCTGATAGTAGCTCTTGCTTGATATTTCTTGTTGCATTTGCAACCATGTCATGTAAAGCGCATCATTCTGGTTTAGGTACCTACATACTTATATATCACAGCTGCATGTCTTAATAGCATGATGTTGCTGTCTTTCGTCTAAGCAAGTTGAGAGGGGAAACCTATTGAAATTGATAAGTTTTCATTCATTAAACAAACAAAACTCAACGAGAAAGAAAGGAGATTTGGATATCATGGCTTCTTAATAAGCTGAAATCACCAAGCAGATGACTTGACAAACTGTTCGATGTTTTGGCTACCCAGAACCTGGAACTATGCTCTTAATTGCTATTTCCTAGTTGTTTGATCTAGGAAATTAAACAGATTATTAGAAAAGAAACAGAACTATGATATCTAAAACTCTTATTTGAAAAGACCAACTTGAGATACAGGTTATGGATCAATCATCTCTTGCTTTCCTCTGGTTAGTTAATTTGCCTGCCACTTTCAGATATATGTGACCAAAATGTTCTTCTTAGATATCTTGCAAAAGCCAGGTCAGGTGCATGTTTTACTAATGTGTAAAACAACTATTAAGATGTGTATAATATTCCAAAATGTATTATTTCCAGCAATTTACTGCTACAAAATATTCCCCTGTGAATACCAGCATGTTGAGGGATCCGGCTGCTGCTGAGAGGGTTTTGCTTGACCTGCTTGGCCCTGTTGATGCCAGCATTATGCAGGCGTATACTGACAGTGATCTAAGGCAGAACTTAGCCCACCATGCCCTTGCTGTAAGTGCTTGTTTCTCAAGATTTCACTGTTTTTAACTTTTTTTCAATTTCTTTGTTGGTTTGAAACTTTGAATAGCATTTGAACTGATCTGTTGATTACTTCTCAGTCCTCCCTCCACTTAGCCATGTGGCTGAGGAAAACTGGAGATGTTTCGAGGCAGCGCGATGAAGCCATAGCTCGTGTTGCAGAGCTGGAGGAAAGAGTTAGAAGGTTTGAAAAGCTCTTTGTGAAACAGGAGGCTGAAAATGAGATTCTGAGCCTAGAGGTCGACGAGTACTGTAACATGAAGGAGGAATATAGATCTAAGATCAAGAGTTTAGCAAATGAGGTTAACCAGCAGAAGCAGGTGACTGAGGTCTTGGAGAGCAAGTTCAAGGATATGGAGGCCATGCACCAGGAGAAGGCTACTCGTCTGGAAAAGGCCTTGAAGCAGCTTAACGACGCCAACATGCTGCTTGCTGAGGTGAGTGAAGGTCTTGGTGTGGCCAGGGAACCAGGGGCCAGGGATCCTAGACATTTCTGGACGGTTTGCATTCACTGCAAAGTCCAGTATCAGTATATCAGGATCTATCAGAATCGCAGGCTTCGGTGCCCGAATTGTCGAAATGCTTTTCTTGCTATAGAAACTGTTTCATCTCCGAAGTCCTATCCATGGAGTAGCTCTTCTTGGGTGAAGCCTGAGGAAGATGGACAGGGTGCAAGTCAAAGTGGAGGCTCAGGATGCCCCGTGAGTTGGTTAAAGAGTAAACAAAAATAAGTAAAATAAATAAATAAATAAATAAACCTCGTCTGGGAAACTATGTTGTCTTCCTATGTAAATAAATAATAAATAAACCCTCTTTAAGAGGGAAACCTTGTTTTCTTATCCCTGAAAATTTCTTAATTACCATTACCAGTTTATAAGTTTGATTTTATTTTTAATTCCATTGAACAGTCTCAATCACCTATTCACTACTAGCCATTGAATTTAAATAGAACATAATCCCACAAGTTGGCTTCCCATGCTTTGTGTATGGATGATGTTGTGATTTGGATGGTTCTAACATCCAGATTTGGCTTGCCCACTGGTGCAGCTAGCTATTATATTGTGTTCTGATTGAACTATTTGATAAAATCTGAGGTATTTCAGAAAAATATGAAAGGCACTATCTTCAAATAAAATAGAAAGTTCAGAAACGGATGTTCCCATATATCTCCAGAGGGCTAAAGGAGTGATATTAACTAATCCTTTCAAAGCAAAGGGCTTTCTGCTAGCACTGGTACCACATCCACATGCAATGAAAGTATGCTGGGTAAATGGCTAGTCTGTCTTTACAAGACAACTACGATTCAGGTAAGATAATTTTAGTGTGGAATTCAATATCATGTAATCTTACTAAACCAGTCTTTTGGTCAAGTCATGTGCAGGCAATGGTGAACCAGGAAACAAGACACAAGACCGAGATACCAAAACTCAGCATAATATTAAATCCCAAATACATATTCAAAAGCATGAGTACATCATGTCTGACCTGTTTTGCATGAAAATGCATAAGACTGCCAAGAAAACAATTTCCTGGTCATTCCAACGGCATCTACATTACCCAACAGATTTGATTCTTCCGATATCTATTTTAGGGTCAACTGCTAAAAAAGATGTGTAAACGCCAAGTCATATAACAACAATATTGTCTTAACAAAGGTACAACTCATGAAACCTAAACCCCTAAAGCGTTCCATAGTTACTATGCCAGGCTGCTGTCACTCATTCATAACGGGCTTGTTCTCATTGGCCTTGGGCCTGTGTTCCTTTGGCTTCTGCTCTTCCATCTTCCTGCAATGCCCAACAAAGATACAACCATATGTCAAGCAGCGTCTCATGAAAACAAGACAGTCCAGAACAATGGGAAAATTACACATGCATCCACTGAGCAGAATACCAGATGCAATAGAACAGGTGAAAGCCCCACGTAAGGAGCAAAAGAAAAGGCAAAAGAAACACAAAATATATAGAGGGGGGGGGGGGGGGGGGGGGGGGGCTCTCTTCTTTTAGAAAATACACATTTCGGCTAATTATCATCCTACTAACTAACACCATGATAAAATTCAATAGTATTCAAAGGGGATGACTCAAAAACAGGTACCGAAACAGACACTGCCAAATACCCTGGCACCTTAACCACTATACAATCTTCACTACAAAGCATAGGTAATACAGAAACCAAATTATAAATTATAAAAGCAACTCATCGCGCATATTATTAGTACCACAGCTTGATGCTCCTTAACACACAGTGTAAACCTAATAAAGGCTGAACTAGACAAGGCCAAACAGCTCAAAGTGCTTCACCACAAGACTATAATATATACATGTAAAATCATCAAACTGCACCAACCAAGCAATTTGAACCAAATGACAAGTCGGGTGGCCTCAGCTAACCAAAACCCATACAATTACTTCAATTTTCACATGAAATGGTAATCATCCCCACAAGAGATTCATAACACCCCAATTACAAATTGACCCGGTAAAGTTATATCCAAAACGACTAAACAATTCACAAATGTCATTTCGGAATTTCCCTAAACTTAAGTTTCCCTACTCAAACATATTTCTCAAAAACAAAAGGCACCAGTTTCGGATCGAATAGCAACAAAAAGAATCCCTAAAATTAATAACTCAAATGTTTGATTAGACTATAGATGTCTCTGTTTGTGTGTGTGAAAGAGATAGAGGTAGAAGAGAGGTTACAAACCTCTTATCGGAGGAGCCACCCTTCTGGCTGAGGAAGGACCTGAAAAGAGGGGAGTTGACGTCGTAGATCATCGGGTTCCGATTGCTCTCAAGATTCAAGAAAAGCCCTAACCCTAATTCTCTCCAAGTCCAGCTGCTTTTGCGTTCTGAAAGCCAAGAGGCGGTGTCATCGCTTTTATAGTGGCATCAGGTCACTATTGGGCTTATGGGTCGGTTCGGGTCGACGTTGTTAAGCCCAACCGCCTTCATTGTTTTGTGTTTTGGGCAAGTTTAGTTCCAAAATGGCCCCACATAGCAAATATTTACTTTGGAAAATAAAACTACACGTCTCCAAAAAAAATGGAAGAACTTAACCCTTGAAATTAGCTCAAGTAATTCTTACCCAAAAAAAGAAATTAGCTCAAGTAATCAGTAATGAGAGGGGGTTCAAATTTTGGTTAAGAGTAAATTCAATTTCCCTCTAATTAGTACAAAATAAAAATAAAAAAACTCTAAATTGGCCTAAAAACTAGAATAAATGTACGTTCTACTACTTGAGCTCTAACATGTTATGGCCAAAATTTGTATCATTTACTTCTTTTTTTTCGTATTTTGGTTATGAAGTTAGAGTTAGTTGAACTATCTAAGTGTAATTTTGTTTTCTCTATTGAACTGTGAGCTCACACAATTGAGCTCGAGTGCGATATTGATGGATATTGGATGCTTCTCTTGTTCAATAAGCTGAAATAGATTCGTGGAGGCTTGAAACTGTTGTTCTTAAAATTCCTAATCAAGTAGGGTTAATTGCCTGTTTACTACTGAACGTGTGTTATTTTCAAATAGAATAGAGGTTTTGTGGCTTGTTTGAGTGTTCAATAGACAGGTTACTTGTTATATAGTTCTTTTTTTTATTTGTGAATTGCTTATCAAAATTTATCATACTTGTGTGGTTTTCCTAGTATATAGCCTCTAATTAGCAAGATATTGAAACTGCATCTCTCGATAGTCGATACTAATAACAGTGTTTGAGAGAGAGGTTGCCAACTACAAATTTGTTATTGTTATTTATTATTCAGTAGTTAACTATCGTAAATCTGATAAAAAATAAAAAATTAAAAAAAAAACTATCGTAAACATGCATGTGTATCCGATTGTTAACATAAAGGTAAAAATATGTCGATATATACAAACTGCTCTCGAAATTTACTACACATGAGGTGGAAGATGAGTGAACATAACTACATAAGCAACTACTCTCTTACAGTCTTACCCAATCTCTCATTAGTCATACAAGAGCTGCAGATCTCATGTACGTACGTATTCTAGCTACAAATCCTACAATGCTTGGCATTGTTGTAAGATTTGCATCGGTTTAAATCAACTTTCTTTTGTAGTCTTTCGAATGTTGTAAACTTCCATCTTGTGTTCTTTGTTTGTTGTCTTGGTTCACTTAATTATTGTGAGTATTTTTTATCAAAAAAAAACCTTAACCCACCTCACCCTTATATATATATATATATATATATATATCAGTGAGAATCGAATTTATGACATTTACAATGTTGGAATTATTGTAAGTATTTAATTACATATAACCTTCTCACTAGAGGCTTGATTCATGGCTATATAAAGCTGAATAATTAGGAAAACTAATTCAACTAGATTTGCAATAATTAGGAAAACTAATTCAACTAGATTTGCAGTAGAGAATTGAAATAATGAAGTGGATGAGATTATGCCCACAAAATACTTGTGTGCTTTTACTTGTCTTGCTTATCAGCTTGAGACAACCACTGGTCACTAATCAATGTTCAAAAGATCCATGTGCACATCCTCAATGATTTTCAAAATGAGACTCTTCAAGCTCGATGTCAATCCAAGGACGACGATTTAGGGGTTCAACAGATTCCAGTGAGCAATGAGTTCCAATGGCATTTTCGCATTATCATGTTCAAAACAACTCTTTTCTTCTACAATACTCAGTGGAGCGGTGGACATAAAACTTTTGATGCTTCTATTGAGAACGAATGGTTTATGAAGAGTTGCTTTAAACATTGCATATGGAAATTGGACGAAATGGGAATTTCATTGTACAGTTTCAAGTACAAGCTAGACATACCCATGTATCTCTAGGACTCATGAAAAATTCAAAAAATAAAAAATTAAAGTACTTCTTAAGTGATAATTGGTGTTCAAAAGGTTGTATGTTCTCGTTCACTTCATGTTCGTCTTCTTCCTAGACTCCTAGATAGCTTATCTAAACGTTTTCCTTTATTTCCTTTCAGTTGTACAGCAAATCGGACCAGTATATATTTTCTTCTTGAAGCAATCCCAAACAGATCCTATACTATTTTCTTGCATTGAAATCGGATTCGGAAACAATTGTTATCAACTCATCGATCAATGTGGGTTGTCATTAGATTAGATTAAACCAACTAATGACTTGTATAATTAGCGAGATTAATACTTATTAATGTGATAATTAGGTAGAAAATCATCAAGAAATGTAGGTTTTAGGATGGGGGGCCAATGTTCTCATCATTTTGAGCCGTGTTTGGTTGGCGGGACATTATCTTGTTTGTTCTTATTAGACGGGCCGTCCATCCAATCACCGTTTCGTCGGTGGCTCCTTTTCATTTCTCTCCCGCTACCAACCAACCCCCAATCACACACACACGTGAACACGGCACAGTCGGCACTGGGTTTCTACGGGGGATGACATGATTGCCCTTATTGTCCTTTCACTGTCAGTGTCACCCAAATGGCCAATCATGGTATTATATCTACTCAATTATTGACTTGCACATTTCTTCACGAGTTGGGCAAATTTGTTACTTTTTTCTTTGTTATTTTTACTACACATAATTGTACGTGGTTAGTTCTGTTCTTCATTATTTACTGAAAAATTCTGGGTGATTCAAGGCCGAAATGTAGTACTCGGGAGAATTAATGGAAAAAAAAAGAGAGTTAATAGTCTTTATTCATACATATGGACTGGTTTTCACTTGTTCAAAATTTTGACATAAGAGACTTTTGAAATTTTGTAACTAAACTTATAAATACGTCACATTGGTTATTAATTTATATTATAAAAGATTTTTTCTGATTGCAACAGTTGTTGGAGCGGAAACAAAAAATCTAGCATCTATTTCTCTCTTTCTTTTATATCTAGCAGCATTTATTTTCTTTGTCGAACGGGACACCCAATTTAATTTTTTTGCAGCGCCTACGCGCCTCATTATATCTTTCTAGGTTCTATTTTCTCTCTTTCTAGGTTCTATGAGGTGCTCTCCGTCCTCCTAAGTTGGTGTTGCCTGTCTTTATCAGACTTGTTAGGAGGCTGGTGTCAAATTCTTAAAGGGGATATGCGTGTCATGGAAGCATAGGTGGTTTTAGATGGTTTCCTGGTGGGAATTGAGATCTAATTAGTCCCAGTTTTATTCATGATCTTATTGGCATGTTGTCATAGTTATGTGCTTCCAGGGACCAACTGCATGCTTTTATCATCGATGTGTATTTGTTGTCAATGCAGTGCACGAGCCACCCTTGCACATATGAGCCAATGCTTTTGGAATACGGTGTAAAAGAGGGTGCAGTTCGTCTTGATGTTGTGAGGATTTATTGTGACTCTCATTATGTAGCATGTGGAAAGAAATGATTATCATAGACAGAGTTATATAAGCTCATGGTCCCTATAATAACTTATTCTTTTAGAGTTTTGGTTTTTGTCACAATCTCTTCCGATGTAATGATCTCTGATTGTTTAGAATAAAATTTCTCTTATTTAAAAAAAAAAAAAATCACTTAATCATAGCTTGATGTGAAGTTGCAAATCCTATTTTGATTGACACAATCTTGCAAGTCTTAAAGATTATGGATATATACTAATTTTCATGCTCTTGTTTAGTTGCTATAACGTCTCATTGCTAAAGTTTTTGATCAAGAAGAAACTTCATTAATAATGAATTGGTTACAATGATTTTGGGCAACATCTCTTACACAGAAATGACCACTACTTCACACTGGAACTCTAAAATGACTGACTGAAGGAGCCAAACAGACTCCGACTAAAAGAAACTTGCACAACAACTAAATGACAAGGACAACATGTGCAGAAGCAGTGAATCTTTGACACTCAACTTTGTCAACACTAACTCGACAGCCAGAGTCCACCCGGCCTGCCTTCGATCGACCAAGCCTACACTCGTTGTGACTTCGAACCAGACCAAATTGAATAGCTGGATCGTCAGACCTGAGACTAAAGTAAACCCAACACCGTCACCACCCTAATGTCAACACCGTCAATCCACTACTGCTCCAAATCGCCATCGCCTCTGACCCGAAACCAGACAGGAACGACCCACTAGAAGGCCAAGGATGATTGTCTATGCCACCGCCACACATTTTCGCCATCACTGCTGACCCAACTCTAGAACAGAAGTTGCTAAAATTTGTGATTGTTAGTTCGTTGTTGACCTGATTTCAGTATTGTAATCTCTTATATATGTAAACATTAACTTTTTGTTGCCAAAATTAATACCCTATTTATATCACATGTCTATTTACTATAGGCGGAGTGGGCGACGCGGGTCGGGCGATGTGGGTCAGTCGGAGCGAGGTCCGGTCGGTGGAGGTCCGAAGGGATGGTGGGAGGCAAGGTGGACTGGCCCGAACCAGAGTGATGGGCCTGGAGCAAGTTTTTCTTGGTGGACCTCCTATTGGGTCGCTAACTGTTGGGCTGGGGTTCTGCCCTAGTCCATTGCTATTTTGGGCTGGGGTTTAGGCTCTTGGCCCAAACCTATGTTTTTAGCTTTTGTCTAATTACAATAAGTTTCTTGTATTAGAAACCTAACGAGTATAGTTTGGCTTGTCTATTCGCTATG
Source organism: Rosa rugosa (assembly GCF_958449725.1). Taxonomy (NCBI): domain Eukaryota; kingdom Viridiplantae; phylum Streptophyta; class Magnoliopsida; order Rosales; family Rosaceae; genus Rosa; species Rosa rugosa. The sequence goes on from NC_084822.1 coordinate 38,907,485, forward strand.
TTTCCATAGCTTTTAGGCTCGCTTTTAAAGTGAGCGATTAGTTCGAATATAGTCAGAGGCGGACCCATTCCAAGGCCTGAAGGGGGGGACCCCCCCTAAATGTTTTGGTAAATCTCAATTAACTAGCTAATTAGGCTTTGAGATATTTAAAACTGAGCTTAATTCAAGCATTGGACCCCCCCTCTGTCCCAAAAATTTCTCATAAATCATAACTAATCAAAGTTCAAAACAGAAATAAATAATATTAAGAAACTAAATTAGTTAGTTTTTTTTTTAATAGGATTTGATGACTTTGATAACTAAATTAGTTAGTTTACTAATTACTTAACTATTTATTTGGTAAATTATATACTTTATCATTCACCCAACAATAAGATTTATTACTGTACCCAAAAAATAATTATACTAGTCTTTTGTCAATTAAGACAAATGAAGTCTGATATGCATGACTAATTTTTGGATAAATTATAAGGGAATTAATTTTCTGAGAAACGTAAACTACTGAATGAATAATAGTTATAATGTGCATTAGTCTATATACAACAGGGATCCGAGCAAACATTTTAGAAGGTTTCTGTGCAAAGACATCTGACAATATTTCTTCTAATATTTTTCAAAAACAAAAATATACGTAACGGCTTGGACTCCCCAAGATTTAAATCCTGGTTCCGCCCTGAATATAGTTGATCTATCCTATGTACTACTGTGGCTCCTCCACGAAACCTTGATTTGGCCATTGTTATGTGTCAGCGGGTGAGTATGTAATGACCTTCTTGGCATGCGCTATTATCAATGGAATTACCATTCATTCAAAAAAAATATAGTGATGTAATTTTTTATATAGTTAATAGAAACTAGAAAGACATGCTTAGCACGTGTTGTGGACTTTAGCCTTTGGAAGCAACCATTCTAACCATAAGGTTTCACCTTGAGAAATTATCCCGATTCTACTCCATGGGTTTCAACAATTATACCAAAATTAATTTTTCTTCTTTTAGAAGAAACCCCCAATTAGCTATCCATGACTATTATATCCACGAGCGGAAACAACAAGAATGACATGAACAAACACCAACCCCTTAACAAGAACGTTAATGAGGCCAAAACACAAATCCAGGGCCAATTTGGTCAACCAATGGAATCCTCAATGCAATGGTACTATTTGCTAAGGTTTGCTAAGGTCCAAGGGGCAAAATCGGAACACGAATTGAACTAAAGTATGCAGAAGCATACGTTCTCTTCCACCCTTGTCTATCTAAGACCGAGAGACTTTGTCTCTCCCAAGTCTCCCACCTAAATACCACCACCAGTCCGCCACCATTTATACACCCAAAAGTTTTGGGGGAGAGAAAAAGAAAAAGAAAAAATAAAAATAACAAAAACAAAAGGTGGTAGATGCATGAGACACAACAAAACTATACACAGTTTTGTTTTTGGTTTTGTTTTTGTTTTTTCACCACCACCTTCCATTCATTAAAATCCCAATCTTTCTTTCTCTCTTTGCCTTTGTGGAATTTTACCAAGTCCTCTGTGACTCTTCAAATTCCACCATCACCGCCACCTTGTCTGCCTCCTCAGGTAAAAAGGAACTGACTTTCTCATCCCCATTGGCGTGTTTTGTGTATTTGCTTGATGGGTGGTCCATTGTTGACTTGTCTACTCGGTTTGTGGTCATGGGCATTTTGCGTTGACGAGCTTCCAGGACTGGAATTGCTTTTCTTCGTTCTTGGCTTTGTGGGTTGGTCTTGATTTTCTGTGTTTCTGCGTTGTGTGAGAGTATATTTGGAGTTTGTTTTTGAATTTCTTGTGTGGGTTTTTGGTTTTACTGATGGCCATTCCATGAAAGGTGGTAGGTTGGTTGGGTTGACTTAACTTTTTCAGGTCAGAGATTTGGCTTTTTTTATCAGTTTGTGGTGATCTTTATCAAGATTCTTTGGATTCTGATCGCATTTAACATGATGTATGATTTGCTTTGCTGAATGAAGTTAAGGATGAGCAGAGGTTGAACCTGCTTGCTTCAAATAGAATGATTAAGAACCTAGAGATAACTTGATTGCTGATAGATATTGATCTCAGGGCATGGAAGAATTTTACTTGGAGTTGTATTCCTTATGTTGGGATTGTTTTGGTTGTATGAGCATCAATGGCATTGTTTCTATACTCGCTTTTATCACAAGGTTCTTGAGTAGGGAAGTTGTTCTTAATTTTTCTTTTCTTCTTATGTCTTCCTGCTACGTGAATTCTGTGTTACTTAGCTTCATAGCCTACATGTATTGGGAACCTGCTCACTACCATAAGAATTTATACTTAACAGCTGCTTATTGTAGCTTTTATTGACATTAATATTTGGTGGTAGCAGTTGAAATCAGAGACTACAGTTCTGGATCATGTGAATACTCGGTGATCTTATATCCTGCTTATTATGAATTGTGTTATGGTAGTTTTGTTAGAATCGCCTTTAATTTTCCTTGATATTGCTTTTGGTTCTAGTTGATGTATGGTAAGAACAGCGTGCCCTAAAATTAATGCTGTTATTATAGTTAGTAGCATTCCATTTTAATTTTCCTTTTGATATCTATACGTAGGGACTTGAATAGTGTAAGAAAATCTTCAGAAATTGTCTCCGCTATTATAATAAATGTATACTGCTTTTTCATTGCAGTTTAAGTGTTAAGCTGCAACCATCAACAATGGTGAGCTTAAGAAGGCGCAGGCTCTTGGGACTATGCTCTGGTAAAAATTTAGTTGGAATCTGTTATACAAGATACAATTATTACTTCTGTTTAATACACTATTGTAATACTGTTTAAGCTTAATCAGTTTGAGTTTTAAGTTCTGTTATTCTACCTTGTCAGAGGTTTGAGATAAAGTTACAGCTTTCATTACTAGGAATCTAGTTAATAGGTTCCTGTTTGTGCTGGAATGATGGTATTTACCAAATTTTTGGTCTTTGCAGGGATAAGTTCTCTTCTAACTCCACTTCCTATGTTTTGTGACAACACAAAACCTGATAGCGTGCATCCCAGGCCTTCAAAAGATAGAAATCTGCTAGATGGGGTAAGACTGGATTCGCAGTCACTTTATATTACAATATAGTTTTAGTAAGCCAAAACCATAAAGCAGGTGACTTGGCCTACGAATTTGAGATGTTGGTGCCTCCAAACCTTGTTTTGTGACAAAAAATTCTATTTGTTCTTAGTTTCTTGATATGGAAGTTTAAACAGCATCAATTCTGGCAATAAGCTTTAGTATAAATAATTCAATGTACCTTAAAGGGGAAAGACAAGAACAGGAAGTAGGAAATCAAAAATCTTATTTGGAAAAACGAAGTTGATGCTCTCCTGCATGTTCAGTTTATCTGATGTTTCATTTATTACTAGAGTAATGGTGGAAAAATAGAACCTCTATCATCAACAGCATATGGTTCTAGCTTGGCGAAAGAGCAACCTCAAAAATATGTTCCAGGTTTGTTGTTTTAACCAAATTACAATTGGTATGTGTTTTGCGTTATCAATGGCATCTTCATGGATTGGGGCAGTTGATATTTCATGCTTAGTTAAACTATCATTCTCATATTGAATTGATTAGAATGCTGCATATCATGCACAGATGTGCAAACTCAGTCTTATGACACTCATATATCCTCTGGCTTTAAGCTCTGATGAACATTGTGTTTGTGTGTTAATATTTATGTACGTATCTGTGTGTGTGTATTATATTCCTTTTCACTCATTGGAGGAGATGAGTTTTCCATTTTGCTGTTATTTTTTTACCTTTTGTTATCTTATGAGAAAGGGATGGACTATGCCCCTTGTTTGATTCTTTATATCTATCTTAGAATATCGACAGAAAGGATCTTGTATTTGTGTAGAAATGGAAATAATTCAAATAATATTCAATGCTTATAAATATTTTTCAGGTGTTGAATTGGTTTTGGGATTTAAGCCACTGTTACAGCGAATTCTAATGCACAATATGCTATTTACAGGGCCACCAATTAAACGCAGAAAGCGACATCGCAGGAAGCATATTCATAACCAAGAACCATGTCTAATGAGAGGTGTCTATTTCAAAAATATGAAATGGCAGGCAGCCATTAAGGTTGACAAGAAACAAATCCACTTGGGCACTGTTGGTTCACAAGAAGAGGCTGCTCATTTGTACGATAGGTATGAATTGCATCTTCAACAATACAAACAACTTTTATTTTTTATTTTTTGTATTTTTAACTAATATGCAAGCTCAATCAGTCGTGCATAACCCACTGATAGAGTGTTATATTCTATTCAAATAGAACTTCTACCAGTTGAAATAATTTGGACAACCACAAAGTTGGCTACACAATTGTCTCTTCTCTCTTTTGTTTATCTAGTGCATTCTCTTTATTAGAGATTATAGTAGTAGAGATTGTGCATCATGTTGTTACAAACAATATGAACTCAGATCTTTCTACACTAATGCTCGTTGAATTTGTAGCAGCTTGATAGTATCTTTATTCTTGCTTCTCCAGTTTATGTTCATTTGCAGTCAAGTTTCTGCTAGACGTTTAAACGCTCCATGTGTTTATTTTCCTTTGCATCTTTCCTAGGTTCCTAAGGTTCTCCATGTCATACTGTTTTCTGTTATTTTGGCCCTGTTTTTGCACTCTCTGTGTCATATGATATATAGTGGCTTATGCCACTCCCCCACAATGCAAAAGTCAATATGATAAGGTGAATATGATAAGCATTGTGTTCTAGCACATATAACTATTCTTATTATTTGTATCCAGGGCTGCTTTCATGTGTGGGAGGGAGCCAAATTTTGAGCTTCCTGAAGAGGAGAAGCAGGAACTGATGAAGTTCAAGTGGGATGAATTCTTGGCGGTGACTCGTCACTCCATTAACAACAAAAGTTGGTTTCCTCTCTTGTCTTGTCTAACATTCCTCAGGCCTTTATGTGCCACAGATCTTAATAGTTTGCTTTCACAAAATATTTCAGAGCTCAAGAAGTGGCAGTGGTCTGCCTCAGAAAAGAGGTCTGAGACACCTCCATTACAAAATGGTGACTGGGATGACAAGCAAGAAGTAAATGGTCTGTCAACTTCGGAAGATGGGGAGGAAGACACACGACTCTCTTGATCCTAATGGTTCAAGGACAATGCTTAAGATTTCCAGTTCTAACAGTTAAGTGCTAGCTGATAATCCTCCATTTTTTAAAGTATAAAGGCCCATATTAGGGCAAAGATGGTAGATTTCGTTGTCTTTAACTCTTTATTAAGCAAATGCCCAGTAAGTAGTTTCAGATTAGAAGCATCATAGTGGTCATTTGCCGTTGGTTCAAATGAACCAGTTCTACGAGAAATCTATTAATTTATTAAATGCTGTTCGCTGCTCAGTCGGACGAATAATGCTTGAGAAATAATTTGAAGAAGAAACGTGATCTGAAGGTTAATTTTTAATATGCTGCAATCAAATAGCACTACCTTAGTTAGAAAGTACTTTCTCTAACAGTTCACAATGGTGAATGGTATTACTAGTGTTTCGTATGGTTTGTCTAATGTTTGGGTTTGTTTAAGTTGAAAATCGACCGAAAAAAAGAAGAAGAATTTTCTTGCAAAGGGGGTTAACTGTACTTAGTCAACTTCTACTCTTCTAGTATGATTACTTGAACAAAAAACAAAGAAGGCGTATTGATCAAGTTGATGTTGATGTGTCTTGGAAATGTTGGTCATTATTTTTGTGCTTGTTCACAAGGATAGAAAATACCATAAAGACGTAAAATGATCATATACAACACAACATGCTAAATTTGTCAATGCTTTTATTCATATTTTGCTCTCAGAAAGGAATAGTTTCATCGATACCTATAAGCCACCTTCGTCATCATCATATTCAAATAGCAATAGGGGTTTGATCTATAAACGATAGATTAAATTAGTCACCACGAGAAAGAAAGATCGAGATAATTAATCACAAATCACTAACTAAAATAAGAAAATTGTAAAGCATAAATGGTACTAGCATATCCAAAATGAGAAATAATTAGGGTCACTACTAATTAACTAACCTGACAGAGGGAAAGATGAAAATGCATTTGGAAAAAATGAGGAGTTAACGGTGTTATTAACGGAGGGTACTAAAAGTATGTCGGAGATTAACTTTGAGGTACCAATATGATAGTTTTAGAATGTTATAAACCAAAGTGTCAAACGATCTAAACTTCAGGGACTATTTGTGATAAAAACTCTAAATTCTTAGCTAATTGGTGTGCAATATTAAAAGTGGAAGTGGAACGAGACCTATAACTTCGGTTGCAAGTTTGGAAAAAGTTTGCCTTCGTGATTTTACATTTTTACATAACAAGAAGGCACCAACACTAAAACATAAAACAAAGGGTCATCATTTGGCCTGCGGATCAATAGGTCAATGAAGGCTTACCAAGCCCGCATCTAGGCCTACAAAAGCACGGCCTGCAAAAGGCCCGAAGAAGCCCGTCCGGCCGGCCTGTAAATACCCAGCCAGTAAACCCTTAAATTATAGGGGAAACTACACCTACCCCCTTGACCAAACTCCAAAACACAAAAAACTCCACTACATTTGTTTTTAGACACTTAAGGACATTTTGTCTTTTCTTCTTCTTTGTTATTTACCTTTCCTTCAGTAAAACTTAAAATTGACGGAGCATAGTGGGCCCATACTTTTGAATTTGTTTGTTTAAATATACTGCAAGTATAAATCCATCCTCTATACTCAAAGGTAAACAGTTATTTTAATATTCATAATTTCGATTGTTGATAGACTTGAATTAAATGCTATCTGTAAGAATACTAGCAAAAAACTGCATAAGGAAAGAGAAAAATTGAGAAAATTGAAAGAATATAGAGAAGGTCTTAATAGAGAAACTCCCAACTATTGGGATATTATTTATAGACTTCAAACCAGAATTTATAAATTGGAAGAAGATATAGATAATCTTCTATATATTCTGGAAGAGGAACAAAAACCTCTTGATTATTTGAGCATTGGTTAGATCCGCAAATCACTGGTATCAGAGCTTGTAAAATAGCTCAGCAGGGGAATCCCCCAATGGGGACAATGTCTGCCAGAATTTATAAATTGGAAGAAGATATAGATAATCTTCTATATATTCTGGAAGAGGAACAAAAACCTCTTGATTATTTGAGCATTGGTTAGATCCGCAAATCACTGGTATCAGAGCTTGTAAAATAGCTCAGCAGGGGAATCCCCCAATGGGGACAATGTCTGATTTAATAATAGAGAGACTGAATTCTCTATTAAAATCTTCTGATGAAAAATATCAGATCCTGCAGAAGGAGATATCTAGATATCAAGAACATCTAGAAAAAATTCTTGTTATAATCCACCAATTAGAAAAATTGGAAAACAAACTGGATTATATCAAAGATCTTCCAAAAACGGAAGAAGAAAAGCTAACAAGTGTTAGTAGAAAAATCCTTGAACAGCAAAAAATGCTGGATTCTATGAAAAATATACTGAAGGACAAGAAAGTGCCTACAGTAAAAACAAAGAAGGCAGCTAATGGGTTCAAACCATTAGAAAGACCGGAAAAGAATCCTGTTCCAAACATGATTTTTCTGGATCCCTCAACTAGTTCTACTAGTATTCGGTATGAAAAGCCGAAAGAAACCCGAGATGTCAATATGATGAGCATCTTCGGAAAAAAGAAAGGAGTACAACTCCTAAATGCTGAAGAATTTGAATACAACGAAATCGAGCATGAGGTAAAAAACGCCTCAATTCCAAAGCTAGATTTCAAACAAATTTACAAAAGGGGAACGTTGGACTTGATGGATAGCCATCATTTCAAATTACTTGAATTTACAACCCCCTCTACAACAGAAGAAACAGATCTACTACTGATCACTCCTGCTGAAGTTGCCAGAGCAAAAGCAAAAAATTATCAATTTATGCATATTGGAGCAGTCCAAGTAGGCATAAAACTTTTAGCTCGCGAAGGCATAAACTGTTCAGTTCTATGTGTCTTACAAGACAATAGACTAACAGATTTTCAAGCTAGTCTATTGGGAACCCTTGAGGCATCTCTGTGCAACCAAGTGGCATATTTCAACTGCTTCCCAAATTTCTCTACAAGCTTGAAGGATGCAGCTCACTGTCTCCGACTGAGAGTCAAGACAGATGGCCTATCTATGAAAAATGATATGTAAGAATTGGCAATAGTATACCGGATATACTATAAACTGATGAGTACTACAGTAGAGCCAAAGACAAGGATATCTAATATCCCTGGTCTTACTACTGGATTCCTCACCAGTCAGAAGAACCATTCACAACAGATTCATAAGGTTACTTGGAATGAAGTAACTTTTCCTATTGAATGGAAATTATCTGGTCCGAAGCTACCAGCAGAAAGTGCTAAAGCTAAAATTTATGAAAGTAGAAAGACTGGAGAAATCAGTCTAAATTTCGAAAATCACAGAAAAAGTAATGCCTGTCCTGAGAATATCAGGATAAACAAAAATCTTCTCAGAAGAAGCTATAGCACTAGAGAAGCTAGTACTAGTGGTACGAAACCCACTATTGAAGAGCCAATTACTGAAGAAGACCTAGAAGCTGATCTAAACAGACCAGTTAATATGCTTAGAGCACAAAAGCTCTATGATCTTTATGAAGAAGCAGAATTCTGCGAAAACCCTGAAAGATTAGAAAAACTAATCGAGGAAATGAAAAACTTCAATCCAGGAAAGGAAAGAAAACTCCTTCCCTACCAAGATGTTGAAATGGAAGATGGAGAAAGCTCCAAAACTTTCATCACTAGCTAGAGAAAAGGGAAAGGTAAAACTCCCTATACAGAAAGCCCCTACGGGCAGAAATGGAGAAAGAAACTCTCAAAGATTTGTCCCAGAAGACAAGATACCCAGAGTACCAATTTCAAATTATGGTATCTGGCTAGATCTAGACAAAGCCCTAGACAAGAGAAAAACTCTTGATCAATGGGTAGACAGCCTGATGATGGCATCTGCTCTTACCCTTGGAAAATTTGAAGCTCCTGATCTTCAGATGTACTTTGAAACTACTCTCACAGGAGTAGCTAAGAAGTATTACTACTTTTTCAAAGAAACAGCCAGAGGAAAAGAATGGCTGGAAGAAATCAAAACTTCAAAATCTCCTTATGATTTTGCAACACCTCTGTACGATCAATTCTGTGGAGATCTTGCAAATATGAGTGAAAAGGCTAGAGAAACGGCCAAATCAAATATCTATGCTCTCAAAATTTGTGACATGAGATATTTTGAAGAATACTTGAATGAATTTCAAGAATATTACTGTACAATTGGTGAACTAGAAAACACTGATCTAGTCAACCTGTTGCACAGGAAACTCCCTGAACCATGGAGAACAGCTGTGCGAGAAAGCATAGCAGAAAAACGAATTGAAAGATTTTCAGTTGGAGGAATTGCCGATAGAATCCGGCAATTACTGAAAGAACAATGCAAAGCCAATCTTAGAGCAAAGATGGCCAAGAAACAACTCAAAGGAGTTGAAAATTTCTGTTACGGAATATTGGACATGCCAACAAATTGGGGATGTCATGAATCCAAGTTCTACAGAAAGAAGAAAGGAAAATATTACTCTAAAAAATTCAAAAAGAGTAATCAAAGAAAAAATTGGAAATTCAAGAAAATTTCCAATTACAAGAAACAACAGGATGAAGATCCAAAAAAGAAATTCTTCAAGAAAAAGAATAATCATCAACATAAACAACCAAGCAAGAAAGCTTGCAGATGTTGGTTATGTAAAGCTGAATGGCACTATGCCAATGAATGCACGGAAAAGGGTAAAAGATCTTCTACTAAGGCTCTCTTTGAAGAATATGAGCATATAGTAGAAACAGCAAATATGAAAGGCTACGAAATAGCCTATTCTGATGATGAAGAAGACGACAGGTCAGTTTACTCTGCCTGGTCTGAAGAAGAAGATTCATCCGAGTCTGAGACAGATTCTGAAGTAGAGTACTTCGAATCCAGACAAATGAATGTTTTGAAAATCAAAAATTGGGAAGAAAGCAAGACAGAATCTTTAATGTCTTCTTATCAGGTGAACCCTGGTACATTCGTTTGTGACTTCTGTTTATGTCATGAAAAGAATGGTCTCCCTATGTTTTGTGAAGAGTCAAAGAAGACTTATCACAAAGAATGCTTCATAGCTGAAGCAAGAAGAAAAACCAAGAATGGTCTTGTCAACCAATTGGTTGAACAAGAATATGAAGAATATTTCTCTGAACAAAAAGAGAAAGAAGTAGAAACTTTGTTCCAAAAAATCATGGAACCATCTTCCTTAAAAAAGAAGGAGGAAATCATCGATGACGAAAAAACCGATGAAAACAATGAAAACTTAAATTTTGAACTGGTCGAACCACCAGAAATTGTTCCAGAAGAATGTAAACCATTCATTCCCAAGGAACAAGCTCAAGAAAATGAGCTTCAACAATCAAAAGTCGTCTCTACGAGTAGATACAGCAACTACATAGAGATTGGACTAAAATTCCCTGACCATAAAAAATATCATCTACACGCCTTTGTAGATAATGGATCAGGATTTACAGTTGCAAAAAGATTTGCAATTCCAGAAAAACTCTGGAAAGAAGAAAAGAAAACAGCTACGGGTGTTACTTTTGATGGAAGCCATCTCACCATGAATAAAGTAGCAAAAAATGTTCACATCACCATTGGTGGAGGAACATTTATCATCCACAACGTCTGGCAATCTGAAGGTCAAGGCGCAGATTTCTTGTTGGGAAATAATTTTATTCTCCAACAGAGATTTATTCAGGATGAAGAAGCAATAGGCTTCAGAAAAGGAGAACGGGTGTTCTGGGCAGATAGGCTTACTCAAGCCAAAAGTATTGTAGGTCCAAACTTTATTACCCAATATCAGAGATCGCAACAGAATAGTGGTGATCTTACCCCCTACAAACCCAAATTTGAACCCATACTCCAAATCAAACAACAAGAAGAATTACTTGTTGAAGAATATTCTGAAGAAGAAGAAGAAGAAGAAGAAGAAACTAGTGAAGAAGAAGAAGCTAGTTTCATTCATGAGCATAACCTCAAGCACTTTCAGAATAAGCTTGAGTCTCAGAAAATTCTCACTCTTGAAAAAATCAAGAAACTACTCGAGCAGAACATCGATGTAGATCCTCAGAAGTTTTGGGAAAAAGACCCAGTGGTCTGTGAATTAAGATTACATGACATGAATGCTATCTGTCATGTCAAAGCCATTCCTCAGTACAAAGAGGAAGACCAAAAAGAATTCAGAAAAGATATTGAAGATCTCCTGAACAAGAGATTAATTCAACCTTCCTCTAGCCCTCATCATGCTCCAGCTTTCTACGTGAGAAATCATGCAGAAAATCTAAGAGGAAAAGCTAAAATGGTGATTGACTACAGAGATGTCAATAAGAAGACTGTCAAAGACGGTTATCAAATCGCTCAAGTAAGAGTATTGATCAACCAGCTCAGAGGAGCTAAGGTCTTTTCGAAATTCGATGCAAAGTCGGGTTTCTGGCAGGTCAAGATGCATCCTGAGAGTATTCCTCTCACTGCATTTGGAACACCACAAGGACATTACGAATGGTTAGTAATGCCTTTTGGTCTAAAGCAAGCTCCCTCAATCTTCCAGAGAAAAATGGATAATATCTTCAAGCATGTTGCGGAGTTTTGCGTCGTCTACATAGATGACATTCTGGTCTTCTCCAAAAATAGAGAAGAACACATGAAACACCTCCACGAGGTTGTAAAGCTGATAGTTCAGCATGGAATCATCCTAGGTGAAAAGAAAATCTTCTTTATCCTTGATGAAGTTGATTTCCTAGGAATAAATATCAAAAATGGAGTAATAAAACTTCAACCTCATATCCTTGAGAAGATCTGGAAATTCCCAGATAGAATTCCTGATGCTAAGAGTCTAGAGAGATTCCTTGGTGTCATAAATTATGGGAGAGATTTTATCCCAAAAATATCAGGGTTAACAACAATGTTATCTCCTAAAACAAGTTCCAAAAGAAAATGGAACTTCACTGAAGATGATGAAAAAATTGTGAAGCAGATAAAAAATCTCTGCAAAAACCTCCCTCCTCTTCAACAACCAGAAGAGAATGATGAAATTATCCTCCAAACAGATGCGAGCGATAATTATTGGTCTGGTGTAGTTCTGGCGAGAGCGCCTGGAACTAACATTGAAAAGATCTGTAAATTTTGTAGTGGCAAATTCAGCCCTGCAGAACTAAATTATCCCACAGGGGAAAAGGAAATTTTGGCGGTCAAGAAAACAATTTTAAATTCTCCAGCTTTTCTTGGAAAACCCTTTACTGTCCGCACCGATTGTGCCAGAGTAAAGAATTTCAAAAATTTCAAACTTGATAAAGCTGCTGATAGAGGAAGACTAGCAAACTGGCAATTATTCCTTAACCAATATGATTATGTCATTAAATTAATTGCAGGGAACAAGAACTATCTTCCAGACGCCTTAACAAGAGAATTAGCCATGTTTAGTAGAAGAAATGATGACGATGATGAAGGTCGCAATCCCAGAAGCAGAAGAGCTGGGAAAGAACATGAAACCAATGAGGATCCCAAAGAAAAAATCCTCAAGAGATTCCTGCTAAGTCCAAGAGGCTTAGCCATAACTGATCAATCCCAGGGTAAAGGATTGGCTAGCCCGTCTCAAACGGCAGACGGTAAAGGCTCATCAAGACCGTTGACGGCTGTTGCTTTGCCAAAAAGCAAACCTACTCCAACTGGAGTAATAAATGTTTTCAATTATGAACTTCGAACGTTCGATACTCCTGTGTTCAGAACTGGCAGGAGATTAGCTTATCACCAGAAGGCAATTCTGGATAATCTTTTATTTGCCTTTCAGGAAAGAAGCAGTGGTCTAATGTTTCCAGCACTCTTTGCATTAGCTGAAGAACTTTATGAGAATGCAAGACCACAGTTCGAAGAATTACAGCAGAGTGCTGCCAAGAAAGAAAAAATTCACTTCCTGGAAGATCCTGAAAGTGCTAGGGTCCCTATCATAGCACTCAAAGAATCAGACTGGCATGAATTCCATTGTCTGATAGGAAGCCATAATTCTGAAGATCGAATTCCTCCAACTCTCTTCATCATTGCAGGACCTTATGTTGGAAGATACCTGGTAAATGTTCAGAGTGAACATCCGCAAGAACACAAGCTTTGGCTTGTTGAAAATGGTTTTGTCCATAATCTGTGGACTAAATCTAATGATGATCTCAAAGGCTTGCCTCCAATCCTTGTCAACATAGTCAAAAATATAAGAAAAAATGATTGTACGCTTCGTCTGAAGTTCAGATCCACCCCCCCAAGAATGGATCAAGAAGGCAAATGGTGAGGTTGAATATATTTCTCCATATCATTATGTGAGAATTATTCAAAGACAGTATCTTCAGTTTGCCTGTATTGGGTACAATGGCCAACCAAACTCAAGCATCCCTTGGATGAAAGCCATGGCCCTAGAATATATCAAAAAGATCATCTCTGAAGATATCAGCAATACCTTCCTGGCAGCAGGAGAAAAGACAATTATCACTGCTTACGATCATCCTGACGTAGTCAGCAGTGACCTGTTCCTATCTCTCACCAGAAAAGAGATAGACTCGACGATGGCATGCATGCAGTGGGTGGAAAGACTTGAAAATAACAATCACTACAAAATGTATGTTGATACAGACGTCGAGGATAATGCAACAACAGTCATAATGGCCCAGACAGACAACAACTCCTTTGTCTTTGGTCATAATTCAGAAACAGACGAGAACATGTGAAGCAGCAGGTGTAGAGAACACCGAAAGCACTTTTGGACTTTTCCCAAAGGTCGCTTTGCTTTTCAAAAAGAAGAAGGTGAAAAACATTTCACCTAAAGGAATCTGCTTTTCCCGTCCGACCTCCACCAGCTGGAGCACTATGGAAAGCAAAAAAATCACGGAGTTGTCCTATTCATTTTATGTTTTGAATTCTAGTTTGAGTTCCACTCTCTATATAAAGAGCTTTAGTTTCATTTGTAAGGCATTCAAAAATTTCCATATCAGTTTTAGATTCGGAAATTGAGAAAGACTCAGAGTCTCTCAAACAAGAAAGCCATAGTAGCAGTGTGCTCTTCCATTCATGTTTAGTGTGAAGCAGTGTGCTTTCATTACAAGTAAGTATCTGTAATCGCTCTTATGGATAGCTGAAACAGTTTTTTAGCTGTTTACCCAAGAGTGAGGCTCTGGATTCTGTATCTGAAGTTTATGTTTGAATAAATAAATTCAGTTTGTGCCCAGTACCCTGTCACAAAAATATTTTGCTGTTTTTGCATTTATGTTTTTAACAGTAGCAGTTAGTAAGTAGTAGCAATCATTCTATTTTGCTATAAAAGACTGAACCCTTTATCATCCTAAGGCAGCAGTGATTCCACCCTGGTAGTAGCCGCTTAGACAAGAAGTCGTTAGGTGAAATTGTGTCATGTTGAAGGCTAGTCCTTAGGCTAATACTGTGCTTAGTCTGGAAAAGTAAAATATAAGCTGAGACTGTGTAGGAGCTGATACTGTATAAAGAGTAAAAAGATAAAAGGAGAATAATGTGTGTCCTTAATTGTATAAGGGAAAAGGTTGTGGAATTTGTTGTCAAAAAACTTGTTGTCTGGTAGTGCTTTGTAGTTAACCCTAAATTATATACTATACTCTATGTGTAGTTAATTAATTAATTAATTTTATATATATATATATATATATATATATATATATATATATATATATATATAATATTATATTATATTAGGCAATACGTGCATGCATGCTATGATTGAGAACGATTTCAATGAAAGGAAAATCAAAACTGAAAGTAGAATACATGCATGCTAAGATTCTGGAAAGCACTATAATTATTAAATGAATTGGATACATGTTTCTGGAGAACTGTTTGGAAAGCACCATAATTAACTGCACAATGTCTACTATATATACAATATAAGCATGTATACTGGTTTGTCGTCCTTTTATATACGTGATAAAAAGACCACCCTGTTATAAAGTAGAGAAGAAGATGGAGAGAGAATAATTGGGAGGAAGTAGAAGTATATCATTCAGTCTCATTAGCCTCCTTTATATAGAGGTAGGGTTTACATCAAAGTACATAACTAATGAGTATTTACATGGACATCCACAGATAATAATATTTACAACACTCCCCCTTGGATGTCCACCAATGAATGATGGTTGGACGCGCTTATTGTTGCCTCGTTAAAAACATTGCCAGGTAACAAAAACCCAGTGGGACAAAAATAACCCTGGTCGAAGGACAAAAAGAGCACAACGCGCATATGTCCTAGGTAGCATGCTTCTGGATGCTCCCCCTGATTGTTGCAAGCCTCATTCATGTATGCAATAAGCTACATGTATCATGTATAGTAGTTTGATGTGTCTATCACTGAAGTGAGACCATGTGTGCTTTGCATGTAGGGGCTCATCACAAATTTTTATACCTGTAAAGTTTAAGAAATACCAACAAAGCTAGACGATTTTCAATAAGCCTTACCACATATGATAAGGTTAGAAACAATCTCATATGCTCAAATTCATACACAAAGTAATAGCTAAATAATATAAAGAAATTGACACATTTAACTTTGTATGGTTTAAAACATTGAAAAATCATCATGGCATACCTAGTCATACACATCAATATCTTTGTGTATTGATATGTCTCATATAAGCTCTTTAAGAGCTCTAAGTAATTCATAACTTTGCGAAAGTTAGAATATGTTGCAACATTATAATCATAATTCGAATTCGATAGTAGTCTTGTCATAGTACTCATTAAGGCAATTTAGATCTCGTTGACTAGAACGAAATGAGTACATATGAGCTAGCTTTAGACTCTTTGATTCCATGAGTGAGCTTCAGGCTCTTTCAACCTTTCATGGACTTGCATTTGAATTATTCATGTATTTGAATCCCTTGAGGATTTGATAAGCAATACACGACATTGGGAATAACAAAATTGATAAACCAAACCATGAAAATTAAGAGTACTGACAAAGGGTTGCTAAATCCAATCGAACCAAATGATTTGATAGCAAGTCTGCAGCTAGCCGTCCCTTAATCAAGAATTCAAGATGGTAATATATCCAAATCAAAACAATTTGTTTGCATAATTATATAACCTATGAATCAAAAACATATATAGGTTACACAAAATCAACCGATATAATTATGAGAATTAAAACTCATAGATCATGAATCATGGTCAAAAGCAACAAACGTTGCGCCAAGACATCTTAGATCATCATCGAGTTTTTAAGAAGAAGAAAAAAATAAGAGCAAAACGTGCTGATAACGTGTTATAAAGTAGAGAAGAAGATGGAGAGAGAATAATTGGGAGGAAGTAGAAGTATATCATTCAGTCTCATTAGCCTCCTTTATATAGAGGTAGGGTTTACATCAAAGTACATAACTAATGAGTATTTACATGGACATCCACATTGATAATAATATTTACAACACACCCCTAATTTTAGAAGAAGAAAAAATTGTGAATATCACCTGCTTTTTTTTTTTTTTTTTGCAAGTCTAAATTACTAAAGTGAGGCTTCTTTCTGGTCAAAATTTTTCAAAATTTGAAAGTCTCAAAGTAATAAAATAATTAAAATTACAGTCCTGCTTATGTAGTCAATCATGCTCAACTGCCGTTGTTTAGATCTAATGGTGAAAAACAGTACTGTGGTGAAAAATAATAAAGCGATTAAAATGTTTATTATTTTCACCATTATATTTAAATTCAACGATAATTATACACAACTGAGTACCAATTAATAGATCATCAAAACATGACTCATAAAAGTTAACAATTAAATCATTTAGAAACATTATTATGGCAAAATAAAAGAGATTGACTTTTATAGAGGTCTTTCTCCAGAAAACTCCGCGGCCGACTTCTGCAAAATCGTTCTCGTTCGATGGCGATCTGACTTCGCTTCGCCTACATCATGATACTGTCGGATGGGTGATGAATGAAATATAGTCCATGGACCTTTAGATTGTTGTGCCTGTGGGTTTGACATGTTTGGTTTGGCGTGGTTTTTCCAAGATTGCTTTGCGACGAGGCAGCCGTGAACACCGATTCAAGAGACGAGTGGGCGGGATGATGGTGACATCGAATTTCGTCAGGGCTTCGAATCCGTTTGGAGTAGGGACTTCTCGATGTGGCGTTGCAAGTCTTCTCGGTGGTGTCCTTAAGTCATGACGACGTTGATCCGCTTGCGGTGAGTTTCAAAAGGCGGGTTTGCTTGTAGCGAGTCGTGGCGGCAATAGTTGCCAGTCAGGGTGGCGGCCCTGCACAAGGAGGTGAAGGGGAGCTCGGCTGGACCAATTGTTTTGGGCCTTGGGTTTCAGACTTTCTTTTGGGCCTTTGGGTTTACAATTAGTTTGGTTTTCTTTGTTGCTTTTAATTCCTTTTGTTTATAGAGACCTATGTTAGTAGCTACTTTATTTTCAATAATTTTCTATTGTTTTCGGGAGATAAATACTTTTAGCGAATTCTCTAAAGTAGTATCGAATGAGGAGACTTGCTATTTCGATGTATTTCATATCTAATGAGTGGACCTAGTTTTATGTACCACTGTGAGTACTAACACATCTTCTTATCTGTTTAGATGACAGTAGAATGGTGTGTAATTATTTTCTGTAAACCACGGAATCAGATATGAAGCTAGTAACTAGTAAGAACAAGAAAGAAAAGAATGAAAGGCGTTTTTTTTTTTTTTTGTAAGGATAGGAAAAAGAAAAGACCCGAAATAGCACAACCGGATCCGACCCATGGTTTGCACCGCTATACCGCATTTCCCTTAACAAAGCGAGGCCATAGTGTTGGGGTGAGCTCAGGCGAATCAAACAGCAAACGCAATTTCACAGAGGCCAGAGCCCCTTCCTTCACTCTTGTTACTATGGCTTCCGACGATCCCAAAGCTTCAGACGCAGAATCAGAGGCTCCTCCATCTTCGTCTTGGAAGGACCGCATCGTCGTCCCCACACTCGTCGCCGGAATCGTTGGCGCCGGAGCTGGGTTGGTGTCCAAGCATCGGAAAGTCGTCGGCCTCCCAACCAGCTCCGCCACTTACGCTGCTAATTTCGCCATTGTCACAGCTTGTTACTGCGGTAATTAACCCTTGCTTTGTTCTTCAATTTTTCGGTTTTAATCCTCTGTTTGATTAGTGTTTGTGGAAATGCCGGATTAGGGCGAGTAGTGCTGATATTGGGTTTGTTTGACTTGGCAGGGGCGCGTGAGTATGTAGGAATAACTAGAAAAACAGGGCCTGATGATCTGCTCAACTCTGCAATTGCCGGCTTTGGCAGTGGGGCTATTCTTGGGCGGCTTTACGGTTAGATTCTTTGCAATGTTCTCTGATTGTGTTTCGAAACTGGACCAAGGAATTGGGTTACTTTCTGTGTTCAGGTTTTTGTATTCGGATAGAATTAGAGACAAATGTGATGGTAGTGACCTTCAATTATCTTGCATTTCAGCCTCTAGAGTCGGTATCTTGGACTTGCTTTTATTCATTTACTGTGGGTTGGATTGCGCATATGATTTAACTAGAGGTAATTGGGAGTGTAGTGATATGTTTTGGCCGTGAGAAATGAGTTCCTAGGCATGTGAATGAATAATGAACTTGATTTGTTTGGTTTCTATTGACGAGTGTGAGGCCGCTGGTTGTGATCTTAGTTATGTAGTCTTGCTTAGAGAGAAGTTGAAAGTTTCTGGTACGAAGGAAGCTCAGATATAGATTGGCTAAAGAATTTATCCATAGCAAGCTTTGAGCAGGACTTCCCAAATTGAGGGCAGGTTTGAAGCTTAAACTGTCATAGGTTCTGAGTGGACACTTAGTTTTCTTTCTGACAAAGTTAGGGCTCCTCTATACACAAAAAGTCATTAGATTCTGGATATGGGAGCTCTGCTCAACTCAACTAAGTCCCAGAATCCTTGGAACTGCATTGACCCTCCTCAATACAACTCCTTAAGTGTGAAACATACAATCGGCATCACTAAACTTTTTGGTTGCTAGCAGAAAAGGAAAAGTTGTATTTGCTAATACTCTGGCTTTAGTGTTCAATATAGTTTGAAATGCTTCCTCTCTCACCTGTGGTTAAATTGTTTTGTTTATCGGCTTGTAGGTGGTCCAGTTGCTGCTGTCCGCTACTCAATACTCTTTACGATTGCTGGGACAACATTGGACTATGCTACAATTAAACTACGACCTGTCTTGAAGAGCTACAAAGAATCTATGCTTGGGAGTAGCGATGATTCAAAGAAGAATGATGGCTGGTTGAAACTGCCTGACTGGTCCCCTATCAAAGTACTTGATGAAGAAGCCCTTGCTGCAAAGCAGGCTCGAGAAAAGCAGTTATATGCACAGAGGGGACTTGGGAACTTCACCAAAGAAGAGTCTTAAAGTTCTATTTGGTGCATAAATTTTTGTATAATGTCAATAATAATCTTTTGGTGTCTGCTTGTTAGCATTTTTAGTTTCTATTGCCTTTCTGTTCGTGTCTCTGTTAATCTCCCACTTTGCACTATCTACTCCTATGCACTGGTAAGGTATTTTCAAACCAGCAAAAAGATGGATGCAGAGATTTTTGGATACAAATTTACAATCAAAAATGAACTTTTTGGTTTCTGTTTGTTTAGCTCATATTCTTTTATTAAGTTGGGAAATGTTAATACTATTGCAAATATGCATGTGATCCATCCTAGTTACCATTTCATTTTCAAAATTAGATAGTTCAATAATCAAATCGTGAACTGTAACATCATAACGTAAGCAAATTGAGGTGATGAAACTTTCCAACAAATTGATATATGAAATTCTGGCTGGAATTGCATACAAGAGTCATTAAATTGGAAGAGAACAACATTGCCCAAGACTCGAAGGGATAAATAATGCAACAACTGTCATGTACAGAAAATGTCATTGCAAATTAGATTACATGTATCCAAGCAGGGATACCACATTTCTTAATACTGCTCGACAGCGACTTACAATAGTTGTACAAATTTGGGCAATCAACCAAGGGCCTGCCACCAATTTACAGAAAAGGAATCTCATTTCTGGATAAACTCCATTGTAAATTACCAGCATCACAAAAGCTCGCTGTGACGTCTCACCATTTTATGAAATCAACGAAACAAGAGATACAAATTCCAGAGTTACACGACCCTTAGACCTTGTGTTGATGACAAAATGTTCTGGGTATTTCCTTAGCAGCATAAGCAAGCCGTACCATGGTTTCCCCTTTGATTCGGGACCAGGCCAGTCCTCAGAAGTAAGATATCTCCTCACTCGAGTGTGATGCCAAACACCACTATACTGTTCCACCAACTGAAAAAGAGTGATACTGGAGTCAGGTACAAATCCAGGGTTCAAACATAGAACATGAATTCACATAAAGTATAAACAAACATCCACAGAAAAAGCCCAAAAGCTGCCAGTCAAAACATACAGTAGGATGTTACACTTATGATTTGTACTAAAAGAACAACAACTAATGGCGCCTTTCTACATTATACATGACAATAGATACTTGTAGCATCCATCAAAGGATCAGACTAGATAGTGGAAACAGCTTAATATATGATAACAAACGAAAAGAAACAAAATGTGCAGTTGCTTTCGTTACCTAGAAACTGGAATTGATATTGAAGGGTGTAATTAAATGAAAGAAAGGACTAGTTTCAGAGGTTTTCATTAACATATATTTTGTTCACGAGAATATGTCAAGGACTCGAGGCTAACCTCAGCATGCAGTTTCTCCATAGGCATCCATTCGCCAGGACCACAAAGATCAGAGAGCACCGTAGCAACAGATGACACCACATCCTTTTCTTCCAAATGCAGAAGTTGCTGATTGTCACTGTCTCGATCAACCCTTGATCTTCCATCTCCCTTCTTTTCTGCAGGAACAGAAGATAAAATTATCCAAAGAATTGGCACAACAATAGTTAACAAAGATGGTTAGAAAGACACAAGTAGTTTTAATTTAATTCATAAAAAGTGGAAACAGAACATCAATGCAAGCGTATGAAAAATTATGGAAGCAATAACTTCTTTTTGCCGGCATTCAATATTAGCATCTAGCCAGATCAATCCTATCATAGGCAGTGGCATAACCAGAAATTTTACCTAGGAGGGTCAATATCCTCTTTCTATTTACAGAAGTCTAAATATTTAACCAATCATATTCATTTTTCAGAAATTGAAAAGGGTCAATTGACCCTTCACGCCCTATAGTAGCTATACCCATATTCAGAGGTCCAACTACAATGAAAAGAGCACCGGCTCGTAAAATCCTATGTGAAGAACTAGAATCATGCATACACGGACACATACCAAAACCTAGCAAGACACAATTAGGCAATTAGCCAGAATGTCAGCATGATCTGCAAAGAATGTACAGCTGGGAGCTTTGAGCTAAAGAAATAGCTTTCTTCTATGATTTGCCATTGAAGATATTTAAAACGCTAATACCATATAAAACATAATTGCATGTTGATTATCAACATACCAGAAACAACTGAAACCAGTTGATGAGGAATACAAGTGGAAGAGCACTAGGATATATCCAAGACCTTGTGAAAAAGGTATTTGGCATTCTGTAGAAGATGATGGGCCCTGGGACGTTGCTTGGTTTGGAAAGTTCGATATTATAAGGATTCACTACTAGGACAACTTCTTAATACAGAATAGGAAGGTTCTTATTATGGGATTCTGTTGGGTTTATTTTATCCTAGTTGTTCTAGAATTATCTTATTTATTCAGAGGATTGATGAATTGAAAGCTTTCGCTTCTCTCCAGGTTTGTGTGATACAACCTAACAAACATATGAGGCCTAGCCATAAAACCCTAGAATCTAATGAAAAAAACACCTTGTCCTTCAGCTTTATTTGCCCTGCATCACCAGTAGTGCCACAAAAATTCAAAAGCAAGTCAATGATATAGTATAGCAGACAGGATGAGTGTTTGTTCCCTCAAACAAAGAACAGACTTAACTTTTTGAAAGCTATCTCCTCTAGACTGTAAAACAAACTGGTATTGCCTCATAAGACCTTTGTAAAGAAAGTTCAAAGCAGGAGTTGGCATCATTTATAAGTAAAACAGATTTAAGAACAAATTGGCTTAAGAAATGGACCTTAAGACCTAAGGTAAACACTTGACATTGCCAACAACTGGTGACTAATTCACATCGATCAAAATGAGTCTTATCAAATGATTCCAAAGACAAATTCTTCGCAATTCACCACCTTATGAATTCTAGAGCCAAAAACTGGTAACTAAACTCTTATCAATCAAAATAAGTCTTATCACATGATCCACAAAACAAATTTCTTCCCAATTCAATTGCTTCTGTAACATCAATCCATCGCATTATCAACTCTAGAGCCAAAAACTGGTAATTAAACTCATATCAATCAAAGTTAACATATCAATTCAGAAAAGAAACTTGATCCCAATTTCAATTGCTATACTAGCAACACATTATCAACTCTAGAGCCGAAAAAGGTAAGTAAACTCATATCAATAGAAATTAAGTCTTATCATATGATTCAGAAAACAAACTGCATCCCAATTCCAATTGCTATACCAACATCAATCCATCACATCATCACCTCTACAGAAAGCTAGACAGGAACAAACACTAACCTAAAGCCAAAGAACCCGACTTGGTGCCCGATCCAGAACCCGGCCCACCACTGTACCCATAACCCTCATACCCTTCCCTCCTCTTCTTCCCACTGCCACTACCACCACCGCCGCCGCCGCCAATATCATCCTCATCCTCATATTCGTCCTCATAAAACTCCCTCCCCCTACTCTTCTTCGCCACCGACCCGGCCGACGCGCCCGGATGCCCATATCCATAATGGGCCGTGCCCGCCGAGCCCGAAACCCCGACCGCCGCGGCGTAATGCCTGGGCCCAATAGGCCCACCCAGAATACTCCTCACCGGCAACAAAAAGTAAAACTCTTTATCCCCAATCTGAAGCAGATCCTGCGAATCGAGCTTGACCGGAGGGTTTCCGGGGAGGTGGAGAACCCCCTCGACGAGACACCCGTTCTTCCCGAGAACCTCCAGAGCGAAGCGGCGGCGCGTGAAGTCGTAGAAGATGCGCGCGTGGTGGCGGGAGATGTTCATTCCGCCGCCGAGGCTGGAGAGGTCGACGTCCACCGTCGATTTCTTGGAGTTGCGGCCCAGGATTATGGAGTAGGTCTGCATGTAGTACTCAAAGTCTTCGCCTTGGAGCTTCGCGAATCCGGCCTCCACGTCACTGCTCGTCGTCATTGTTTCTCAGATTGTGAATTGCAGAAGGAGCAGGAATGCCCAATTTGGGGTTGGTGGGGTTTATGAAGTTTGTGGGGTGCATTGTGGAATTTAAAGAAGTTTGTGGGGTCAAAGTGAAAAATTCATCAATTTTGGATAAATTTCGCAAACAGTACACCAAATAAAGGCCATTAATAATTCTTATATATAAAGTTCCAAACCAAAGATTTCGGTACACGAAATCTGAAACTCGACCCACTATCAGTGCACGACGTCAATTTTTGACACCAAAATGTCCATTATGCCCTCAGTTCTTTTTTTTTTTTTAATAATTTTTTTTTCTGTTTTTTTTTTTTTCCTTCGTTTTTAACTCTTTCTTCTTCCTTCTTCCGGCTCCACTAATAGTGGGTCGAGTTTCAGATTTCGTGTACCGAAATCTTTAGTTTGGAACTTTATGTATAAGAATTATTAGTGGTATTTACTTGGTGTACTGTTTGTGAAATTTTCCCTTTTTTATATTGTCAAAGTTGCCTCCTTTATATTCTTCTGAGCTCTCTCTTGTAACCCGGCTGACCTAAACAAAACACCTTCGTCTCCTTCGTTATTCTTGGTCTTCTCCACGGTAATTTTTCACTACCCATCTCTTAAAACTTGAAATTTCTGCTAAAGATCTGTGCTTTATTTGAAGTTGAGCCAAGTGTGATGGTTTAATTTTTGTTTTTAATTCATAAAGTTCTATGCTTTTGTTGTTTAATTCCTAGTTCTACTATCTGCGATTCTAGTTTATGATAATGGGCATATGCATAATGCATTTGTTTGGTTCGGAATGAATGGATCTTTTGTTGGTGTTATAGAAACTCTTGTTTTTTGTTTGGGATCTCAAGTTTGAAGCTATGCTTTGCTCCATTGTTATTGCATTTGTAACTAGTTACATTCAAACAGTCTGCCAAATGATGCTGGGAAATTGCGCAAGGGCTTTGAGTTCCGGATTAGTATCACTGGAACAAATGAAATGAATTCTACTACCCTATCCCTTCTGATGGCAGCTATTGACTGAATATTGCAGAGTTTATCTACCCATCTCTAAAGGATTAGGGTTTTTGCTCCAAAACATGAGCTTTTTGTTAAGTTGAGTGATGTATGATGCTATATATTTGTTTTTTTGTTTCATAATGTTGATCGGATTTATTTGGTTCCTTTTGTCACTCTAAGAAATTGGCAATTACTCCAGCCTTCCCGGGTTTAAGGCAACATCATGATTGTGCATTGTATTTTTTCTTATTGAAATTAGCAACCACCTTATTCAGGATGTGTAGTATAAATAAACTTGCTTCTTGTTTGGGATAGCATATGACTAATGGCGTGACAGTCCTGTTTGCTTACGGATTTGTCTTAATTGTTGGTTGCGCTTGTAATGAGATTTAGGTTCAAAAAGTGAGCATTTGTAATTGATCGTCTCAGTCTGCCATATGATGTTGGGAAATTGCGCATGGGCTTTGAGTTCCAGAATAGTATCACTGGAACAAATGAAATGGATATTATGATCTATCCCTTCTGATGGCAACTATTGCACAAAGTTATATATCCGTATCCGAAGACTTAAATGATAGCTCAAAATCTGTGCTTCTGTTTAAGTTGAGTCAGTTGTAATGTTAACTTTTCCTTTTCATTCACGAAGATATCAAATTTTGTTTAATTCCTTGTTTTACTCTAAGAAATGGGTGATTCCAGGATTAGGCAAACTGATGATTGTGGAATTTGGATGCTCTTGCTTCCGGTTCGGGATGTCATATAAATAATGGCTTGACATGCATGTTTGCTTATGCTTTCTCTTGATTGTTGGTTGTGGTTGTAAAGAGATTTAGACTCTATAAGCTGTCAATTGTAGTTGAAAGTCTCAGTTGTCCATATGATGTTGGGAATTTGCGCAAGGGCTTTGAGTTCCAGATTAGTAGCACTGGGACAAATGAAATGAATACTATTACCTATCCCTTCTGATGGCAGCTATTGGTCAACTATTACACAAAGCTAACATTTTGACATTCACCTTGACCTGTTTTCACTAATCTCATCCTGTCTTGGACATAGGGATGATTGAACCATTGTCTCATACTTAAATGAAAATATGATGCTTAAGTTAACAGTGGGTGAGGAAGGGAGGAATACCAGTTCCTTCTGTTATTGGGTGGTTTATGGGTTGACTACTAATAAAGTAGGCAGCAAACCCAGAAGGGGTGGTAAGGAGGAAGAGTTAGATATTGGCTCTAAGGTCTATTTAAATGCATATAAGCTACTATGCATTATGTGCTGGTGTCTCTCCCCCTCTCTCTTCTTTTTTTGGTGTCTTGTTTGCTTTCAAGTGGCATTTTATGTTCAGCCTGTAGTTTGGTTGAAAGCAAATTTAAACTGGTATTGTCAGCTTTTATAAGTTAAGCCAGCCACTGAATTGATGATGTTGGCCCTATGAGTATAGCTAAACAGTTAAAGTAGCTGCAATTACTGCTGTGTTGATTGGTCTTGTGTATACTGTATTACTGTATGTATATTTTCTTCCCCTTGCTACTTGACTTGCAATTATACGTTATTTTGTTTGCCAAGGATACATCACATAGAAATCATCCTGCAGACATGCATTTCTTTGTGTGTTGGTCATAATGTTTGTTGCCTTGTATATTTGAAAACATTATATCTTATCAAATACGTTATTCTCCATATTAAGAGTGAGATTTGGTAATTTTCTTTTCACTTATGTTATTTGAAACTTACAGAGGAGTTGAGCTCTTTATCAATGAAGCATATTGTGAAAATTCTGACATTGTTGGTGACCATCTCTGCCTTATGGATTGGCCTATTACAGACAGCTATTATTCCACGTAGTCATACTTGGTTGGTGAGTTGTATTTCTTTTGTTTAGTTTAGGTCACAGTTTTTACAATTTCTAGTTGTATAAAGCTTACTATTCCTTGTTTTTATCTTCTTCCCAGCTTCCCATATATTTCATTGTGTCGCTAGGATGCTATGGGCTTCTAATGGTTGGAGTTGGTTTGGTTCAATTTCCAACTTGTCCTCAAGAAGCAGTATTGTTGCAGCAGGTACTCTCATCCTCTGCTAACTGTTGTCCACATCAGTCATCTTTTAAATGTATGCATGTTTTCTTTTAAGAAACAATTCTTTGAAAAGAAGACCTGGTTAAAACTAATCTTCTTAATATGTGTTATACTCTGTAGGACGTAATTGAGGCCAAGGAATATTTGAAGCAGAAAGGGATCGATGTGGGTGGCTTCGATTGATGTTGTGACCAGAGTTCTGTTTTTGCGTTTTGAATTTTAGACACAAAGAAAGACCCTAGTAGAATAGAATTTATTGAACTTCACTTACTGTAGCACTGATATTGTGGAAGTCTTATAGCAGTTGATTGCTTCCTTGTGAATGAAAATCGGGAAAAGTTTACCAGTTAAACAATGAGCCTTTGCAACAAAGGAAAAGTCTTTTGTACATGTGATTGTTGATGCTGTTCCTTAGAGAGATGAATTCTGTCAAGTGAGCCTCTCTGTTTTCCCTCTGAATGTTCTATACTCATGGTGGTCCATATAAACCAAAAGGGCCAGACAAAACAAGGCATCTGTTTTTTTTGTTCTGCATCCAGTTGTCATTATAGGTCTTCCTGATCTATCGAGGATGGCTAACAGCCACATGATGTGCTGGCTTCATCAAGAGGTCAATGCATCATGTGCCGCATGGTCAAAGTTTCTGGTGGTGCAGTTGATCAAAAGAAGAATAAAGCTCAAAGTTGTTATCCGATCATCACATGGATGGCATTGTTATTCAAGTCTTGGTTTTTCCATCACATTCACATAATCACATCAGAAATTATAAGGAATAAAGGTCAGAGAACTTTATTCTCTCTCTTTTCTTCCACCTAATAGAACTTTCACCTATTTCAAAAAAAAAAAAAAAACCACCAAAGCCAAAGAAATGTCCAACTATTCCAATCGTTAACTTTACCTCAAGTTCTTAATCTACACTTGATTGGAAAAGACAAAACAGCTAGGCAAGATGTAACATAACATAACCTGAGCTAAGATTTAATTGTCAACTTGATCTTTGTTTTCACCTTCGAAGTACCCTACATCCATAACAGCATATGACACAATGATCTCAGTCATGCTCTAATAAAGTAAAGAGACTTTTGATAATGATGCCCGCCCTTCTTAATAAGTCATTGAAGAAGATCTTAAATAAATAACTACTCTATGGCTCTATGATATGAGAAAATTATCGAGTAATTTGACCTCACGCTCAAAATAGGACCCATCACTACTTACTTCATTTTCCTTCTTCTCTCAATCAGAATCAAAATCCAGGAACTTCTCATTCTTGACATGTAATTATTGAAAGTAAATAAAAATAAATAAAGGGTCTTGATGAGCTTCACATGAATATTCCATTTCTGCTATTGGAGAGCCACCCCACTTGTATAGTCCCTCACTATTTGTTTCACTCCCACATTGCTTCTTCACACTACCATAACTCAGCTTTCTCTTTCTCACACACAGAGAGACACAGATAGAGATAGAGATAGAGATAGAGGCATCAAAATCAATTCTTCTCTTTTCGGCCTAAGTTCCAGCTCACTCACAATAACCCAAAGACCCTTCCTTTACTCCATTCACGTCCCTCTCGTCCCTCTCTGTTTTCCTTTCTCAGTAAAAAAAATAATGAAAACCCATTTATAAAAACCAGGCTTCCAAGCCACACCAAAATGCCACACTAGCTTTTAAGAGCTATAGATCCAAGTTTTTTGAGGGAAATAAACACAGCCCCATTTGGTTGAAATCTCCAAATGGGTGGTCTGAGAGAGTCATGGTGCTTCTGCAAAGGCGTGAGCAAGTCTGAGAAGATGAAGGCGGCCATTTTCTCCGGCAAAGCTCCGGCATTGGCCTGGATTTCTGGCGCCGGGAATGGGATCTCCGGTACCGGGTTCTTGATCCACCGTAGCCTCCTGCTGACCACCCACGTCAACCTTCCGTCGGTGGCGGCTGCCGAGAGCTCCGAGATCCGGCTGCAAAACGGCGTCGCTGCGAGTCTCGTTCCCCACAGGTATTGGCTTTTCTAAAGTTTTGGTCTTTACAAGTTATCTGAGAAATGCAAATGCAAATGAATACTGGGTTTTCTGTACTTGTTTTTGAGGTCTTCAGAAAGCTGAATTTTAGTGGGACCCAAATTAGGGAAATTGAAAATGTTGAATAGTTTTGATGCTGATAGCTCTACCACATTTTCCTAGCGACTATGGAAAAGTGATGGTGTTTGTTGTGTTCTGTGTGTTTTGTATTGGCGACTTGTGAATTGGTCAAGTTTCTAATGTGAAAATGAGTGATGGGAATGGCGTTGATGCTGCAGCTTTTCGTGATTGTGCAGATATTGTATGTGATTGGATCATTTTCACTTTCTACAAGTAAATTACTGCTTAGCGGAAAACTATGGAGTTTCAGCTGTAAGCTTACAAATTGACAGTTTTTTTAAGAAGTTTGAAGTTTATTTAGCATGTAGATTTAGATTTGGGGTTTGAGGGCTGAAAGAGTGAGAGTTAGGGGGGAGTAACTATGCAGTATATGAAAACAATTCAAGTAGGGGCATAGGAGGTGAAACGGCACGAGAGAGCTAGAACAGGCAAGTTGGAGGCACTAGGTGATCCTAGTGACTAGGAGTTTGGAAGAAACTGCTAGTCTTTTTCTCTGAGAAGTGAAATTATTTTTGAATTGCTTTCTCAAACTTTCTTGGGGAAAACTCCTGTAACCTTTAGCATGTTGACAGAGGACATTTACAACAATGTAGTTGAGAAAAGGATTCAATTCCTTGGGCTTCTTGGTACCATTATTGTTCATTTAATCTATGCAACTGTCTTGTGGAGGCCTATCAGCATTACTATTGAATAACTAACTAATGAAGAAAGGGTAAGAAGAAATTGGGGTAGTAGCAGCATGATCATGATGATTCAAGCTTCAGTTATTATTGATTTTCCTGTTGAATATGATAGACCTGCAGTTTTCGTAGACTGATGGTGAAAGAAAGATTTGGTGTCGTTCTTCTCAGAAAGCTCATGGTTTTTGTTAACATTTGCATTATTGGGCATCTGATATAGTTTCTCTCATTGACTTGCAGGTTTTTCATCACCAGCTCCGTTTTAGATCTTACTATAGTAGGTTTGGATGTAGCAGATGGAGATTCAAATTCTCAGGGCCACCCTTACTACTTGAAGACCTGCTCTAAACCAAACCTGGATCTGGGAAGTGGAGTTTACCTTCTAGGCTACACCGAGACTAAGGAATTAACAGTTGGCGAAGGTAAGGTTGTTATAGCCACTGACAATCTCATAAAATTGTCAACTGATGGAGTAACATGGAGCCCTGGTTCAGCTGGATTTGATGTGCAAGGCAACCTTGCATTTATGATATGCGATCCTATGAAACTAGCAACCTCTCCAAACACCAAATCCTCATCAACTTCTTCGTCGTCGTCATCATCATGGAAAAAGGATCATCCTATGCAATTTGGTATCCCCATTCCGATCATATGTGATTGGTTAAATCAGCATTGGGAAGGTAGCCTTGATGATCTTAACAAGCCTAAGCTACCACTCATTCGATTAATGTCTACTGGCCAAAAAAGTGACCACTCCTGTGCTTCCTTCACACTGCGGCGGGTTTTCAAATCAACTGAAGCCGATAACGATGGGACACCTTCTTCATCGAATACAGTCTCAAAACCTAGAGACCAGCTTGGACCTGGCTGTTCTGCTGCAGCAAACACATTTGAAGAAGAGACCCCAACGGATGCTCATGCTGCCCATGTACAGGGAATTCCTACTCCTGAAATATATGAATCACCGAAGTTAACATCTATTCCTCTTCGGAAAAGAGAAGGTTCCCAAGTTCAGCTTTTGGATATTAATTTTCCTCCTAGGATCGCTAAACCAGCAATTACACCACAGCCTACCAAAAGATTACCCCCAAATTCTGATGAGAATTTTGTGAAGCAATCTCTATTGAATAGCCCAAGAAGACAAGAAAATCAAGTCAAGGATAGAGGACCGGGCAGCCCTGGTGCTGATGCTGAGATTGCTTCAACAGGTTCGGTAGATGGGGCCCATAGTGAGGTTCAGTCTAGTTCTTACCCAGTCGAAGCTTCAGATATGCATAATGGGTATAGTAGTGAGGGAGAGACTATGTACTCTGCAGAAACAGCTGAGAGTAGAAATTATCCTAGTCCTCCTGGGGTGAAGTTTCAGCCAGTGGGAAGAAGCCAGAGTTGTGTGAATTATAATAGATGGGGAGCTGTTCAAAGGAACCCAGTGGCTCGAAGGGCATTGCTAGAACAGCAAAGGAGCTTTATCCATGGAAGGAAGATGTATTCACAAGGGGCAACTTCTCAAAGAAGCAATGACTACTACAGCCCAACTGTGTCCTCAATCATGAAGAAGCGAAACTCAGAGCAGCCTGTCACTACTATTGTCAAACCCCGGCAAGCTGCTGTTCATTCCTCTCCAAGATGGAACTTCTAAGTGAGTCTTAACAGTGTGATACTTGAAAGTGATTAGCAACGGAAATATAGTGTTTTGCGGTGTTCAAGTTAACGCCCATTTAGTTTCCACTATGGTATAGTGTAACAAATTTGTTGTGACTGTGCAGAGACAGATATATCAGGTGAATAAGAAAATTTAGTAAGTTGTAATTTTGCTCCTAGTGAGTGATTACTGGTTAAATATCATCTATAAAATTATTTTTTGAGGGTCAATGACTCCTAATTGCACTTTTAGTTGCATTTAATAATAGGAATGCAAAAGTGTTTTTTTGGGCCATGGGATTCACCTTCACAGATTAGAAGGGTGTTTTGGGGGAAATGACAGCAGAAAGGAGGTGTCTTTTTGCCATGGGTAAAATGACATCAAGTATGAAGTCAGAGTGTGGAATGTAGCCATTAGTGTTGTCGTTCCTGGGCTTACGACTGCGAGTGTATGAAAATGGCAAATTTACTGAGGGACAAGCCTGGACAATCATTGAGAGGAACACTAGAAAGGAGAATTTCTCATTAACTCAAAAAGAAACCATCTAAACTGGGTTGTGCTCTATGGAATTATTCCCAAAAAAAAAAGTATTGCTACAATTACAAATTAAACCAGCTGAGCAAATATCTCAACTACTTTATTTCTAGAGCAAAGTTTAGATGCTAATTGCTGCCGTACTAAGACTAACTCCAAGTAAAACTACAAAATTCCATGTTGAGTTCCCATTATGTCACCAGGATTTCCATGCAGGCTTCACTATACTCATCTGAGGGAGAGGCAGAGTGCCAGACACAGTTGAGTTGAACCAGCCAAGCTTCTCTATAAGTTTGTCAATCAGGTCGCCTGCTAAGTAAGAAATACCGGCAGCCCCAACCCCAATGATGATATAGTACAGCAAAGTTTTCATGTACTTTTGTGGCCTCTGGATGTAAGCCTTACCAGTTGAAAGAAGTATGATGCATAAGAGGGAAGATGCGGCAACTACTGCAAGCTTTAGGTCCGTGTCATTGCTCTGACGGAATGAGAAGCAATAAACCAAAGGAGGTACTAATCCGAAAATGAGGAACGATAATATGGCAACTGAGGCATGAAGAAAAAAATTCTCTCTTTTCCCCAGTACTTCTTCATATCTATCCACTTGTTCATCTGTTTCACCGGAGGTAACTCTTGATTGATCGACTTTCAGTTCCCAAAGCTATAATATGCATGTCATATTAGTTCAAGATCAAAACAAGTAAGAAACAGATTCTAAATCTCAGATAGTGTGCTTTAAGTTTTTTTTGGATCTTATATTCACATGTAAAATTACTCACGTGGTGTCCAATGATGAAAAGACCACCCAGCAAGTTTGCCAAGGCCAAAGCTAGAATGTTCACTGCAGATATATTAAAGTTAATACAGGTGCAGCAATACGTAACAAAATTAACATCACAAATACATCTTCCGATAGAACAAGTGAATTGTTGATCATTAGTAAATAAAATATCCTAGATTCAAAGGGCAACTATAAGTAGAAAGATGTACCGTCATACATTATCTACGGTATAAACAATCTACTGTGACCTAATCTATCAAACAAAGACAAGGACAAACATGGTAATCAAGGCATGTCAGCAGCTGGTTTAAATATTATTTTCTCAAGCAGTCTAAAAATATATTAAGGGAGAAACCACTTACATGTGGCAGTACCAGCACTAGCGGCAGATGTCACAATGCTTAAGCTTGCAATTGCTTCAGTTAAACCTCCATATACGATGCTTTTGAGGATTTCAAAGGTTTTGGCATCACTTGGTTCAGATATTATTGTTGGTCCACCTGATCTAATAATGACTGTTGTGCTCTCACGAGGTTTTGTTTCAGCTGGCCCTGCATTGAAGACAATACAAAGAGATGAGATCAAACTTAATATACATAAGAGCATAGGTATGAATAGACCAAGGAATTGGAAAGGTAAATAAACTTTTTTTAATAAGCTTGTATTTTCTTCTTGCTCTTTTATTAGCCTCTTGTGTTCTTCTTTGGCTGTCCTTGGGTATCTCAATTTCATGACAGTACTTTCTCCAGCATTAATAAACTCATATGAAAATAAGCAATCATATGAACATTGGAAATCATTTGAGCAGCAATATAGTGATGATTTATGTAACAGCATTACAGCACAAAAGACTAAGGTTCAGTAGATTAGAAAAGTGCAGAGGAACAAGAAAGAGATGAGTAGAAAGGTCAGAGATAGCTTCAAATGACATTTTTACCAGTCTTATAACAGTAATGTCTTGGCATACCTGCATCATCTATTTCAGGTGCTGGTGGCTGAGTTGTAACAGTTATGCTAACAACCGACTGACCAGGCAATGGAGATTTTTGATCATGTAATGTTCCATTAGAGTCATATGATGGAACTGGCACCTGAACTCCATTAATGCTAGCTTCAACAAAGTCACCAGGAACTGGAGCTTTATCAATCAACAAGGCTTCACTAACTCCAACTGACTGAGCAGGCATTGGAGGATTTTGATCATTAAATGTTTCTTTCGAGTCTTGTGGTGAAACTGGCAATTCAACTCCAACTCTACTCTCGAGATAGGGCTCTGGAGCTTTACCAATCAACGTGGCTTCACTACCTCCATCTGACTGAGCAGGCATTGGAGGATTTTGATAATAAAATGTTTCATTCGAGTCTTGTGGTGAAACTGGCAATTCAACTCCAACTCTACTCTCGAGATAGGGCTCTGGAGCTTTATCTACTGATACAGCTTGATTAATTCCAATTGACTGAGCAGGCGTTGGAGGTCTTTTATCATATAATGTTTCCTTCGAGTCTTGTGGTGAAACTGGCAATTCAACTCCAATTCTGCTGTCAAGATTATTTCTTGACGGTCCAATATACTCATTAGACAGTGAGCCCTTACCTACTGATGCAACTTGACTATTTTGATCTTGTATTGTTCCGTTAGAATCATATGATGGAACAGAAGCTCCAACATTGTCTTCAATATTGATTCCTATATCAGCACATCCAAAGGTTAGTCTACAAAGACATTAGGAGAAAGCTTGAATACCATTGATTTAATAACAGTTTAAAATAAATTAGCTGGAACAACCAAACACCAGTGATTAAGACGCCAGATTTCATATTTTCCATCGGAACAGTATAAATGTGGGAGAGAGAACCATGCTCTATTTTGTTTTACTGAATAGCAAGAGAATTTAATCTGCTAGTTAAAAAGAACCCAATATCAAGTACCGGATGGCACTTACTAAATGCAGGATATTCATAGAACTATATAACTCCACCAAAAATTTTATGCAGATCTGCCCAACATTATTTAAACAAACCAAAAGATTACCTTGAACTGTCGGATGTTCCTCTTCTTTGGCTACTGCTTTGAGAAAGAACCAATTGCCTGTCAAATTGAGACTGGTTAATGTATGGACCAAAATTCGCAAAAATAAAAAACAACTAATGCGAGCCAATAATATGCCTCACTGGTAAATGAACTCTTGTGTAGATCCATTAGATGCAAATCACATCTGTATACATTAACATCCATAAAAGGTAATCTTTCTTCTATCATTTATTAGCAGTAGTTTGGCAATTGAACTCTTTGCCCTTTGAAACTCAAACGTCCATCATAGTTTTTTCTCGTAGTAAATTGTACCAAATGGCTATTTTATTACAGATACTCATACAATGCAATGGAAAGATGATTTTATAACAGATCGAGCTAACTTGAAAAAGTACCTGCAGGAATGAGGAAACTAAAGCACGAAGTGCATCTAATTGTATCAATTGGCTCAGGAAGTGGTATAGTTTCAGGTCTATTCTCCAATTCTCTCTCACGGATAAGAACCTTGGTGATGCAAGAATTGCAATTAGGACAGTAGAATTCATGCGCAGCCGGCTTCTCATATACCCTCTCAAGATACAATTCAGACACTTCTTGCTCACTTATGTCTCTCAACTTAACTTTCCCGTGTTCAGCCTTTCCATTTTCCAGAGAAGCAGAGCGTTCATTTTGCTCAATGGACTGCGTGGAAGGTAAAGCACCAAAACCAGGTAACTCTTCATCCTTCAACTTAATATAGTCATCATCTTGACGCTTGGCTTCAACACTCTTTTGAAAGCTTAGACTCTCTACTTCACTAGCCACTATTTCACTCCCAGAAATTGTCTTGGAAATAAGATACTCAACTTCTCCTGGTAAAGCACCAAAACCAGGTAACTCTTCATCCTTCAACTTAATATAGTCATCATCTTGACGCTTGGCTTCAACACTCTTTTGAAAGCTTAGACTCTCTACTTCACTAGCCACTATTTCACTCCCAGAAATTTTCTTGGAAATAAGATACTCAACTTCTCCACCATTGAAACCAGACGCATATGAGGATTCAGTACCTGGAATCATACAGAGAAACAATTCAACAAAACACCCTTGAACTTGGACAAGCACAACAATGCACACCATGTGTTACATTGAAGTCCAGCACGAATATGAGTATCAACTACTGAATCCCAGAGTACAATTAGTAGCTTGCTCAATAAAATGGACCCCATTAGATTTTGATCATTCCTAACAAATAAAACAGTTTAAAACTGGAAAATGAATACAAGAACCATTCACTGTTTATGAAATCAAAAATGAATGCCAGACCAGAAATTTCATGTGGAACCGCATTAAAGGAGGTTTTTGATACGTAAACTAATGAACCCATTTTCAAAGTACCATTTTTGTCAGAGACCATGCGAAAACCATTTCTTGGGCTTCCCTTAGCTTCTTCTTCCTCCTCCTCTGCATTGAGAGATTCAGCTTCACTTGAACTCTGTGAGGAACAGACAACATGTTCACCACTAGTGATCGTGTTGATGATTTGGCGAGGCGGCCTTCCTCGCAAGTCCATGCCCACTTCCTCATTCTCCTCCCACTGCTCTCGTGTTGCTTCCATTTTCAGCTACTAGCACACTGTAGCACCACAGAGCAGAGAGAGAGACCGCTTACTTCTCTATTGCCCTTTTATGAAGTAAGGAGTTACTGTACTAAATATTAGCATTGGGAAGGTGACTTTTACTATGTCATGAACATGATGCAAATTTTACTTTCCGGTCCTTGTCTCATCAAGATGATTAGAACAGTATTCCACTTTGAGGGTAATAAAAAAGAACATATTTAGCCATGCTAGTTATTTTTTAATTAAATTTTAGTTAAAGTAGTTAAAAAATTAATTTGGCTAGTCACTTTAGAAATACGTCTGTATCAATGTTATCTATTTTAGTTAATTTTGAATTTATATTATTTTTTAAGTGAAGATTAAAATCATTAAATAGTTTTAATTATATAAAATTTATTCAAAAATAAATAAATTACATAAAATAATTCAAAATAAATGTTTTAAATTATAGAGAACTTTATCTCGCTCTTTATATTTAGGAGCGAGATAGCTAAAAGTTATAATGGAGAGCCACTTAGGAGTCTGGTGCAGCTGCTAAAATAGATAAAAAGCTAAACATACTCTCTAAAATAGCTAAGGAGCCAAAATAAAGAGTCTGCTAAAGATGCTCTAAATAACCAAATAATTTTGTAGTCATAGATGATTAGAATGGTATTCAAAGTTTTTGAGAGTATATCAAGCAAGATAAATCTCGTTGATGCACACAAATCGATCATACAACCAATGGTGAAACGTACGTATAATGAGGACCCCTGAGATAATCATCTCTTTTTGATTGATTTCAGTAACTCCTTTCAATTAGATTTACACAATATAGTCTTTTTATTTCATACAAAGAAAAAACTATAAATTGGTTAAAATATCTTTGTAATTGTCTCTTTGTTTTCACACTTTTAAAAATAACTTTATAGATTACGTTACTGCTCACAATTTGTATAACGATTAAATCAAAATTCATAAAGTTAGCAAAAAATTGACACCTATTGTTTGAGCTTACGGCTCATATTATGATCAAGCTATCAATCAAACTTCACTAGTATAAAAAATGTTATCTATTTCAATTTTCAATTTGAGTTAAACTTGGATAACTTCAATTACAGTTAAACGCAATCATCACTACCCCTGCAATAGTACAAAACCATATTCCAACTATTCCAAATTGGTGTATTCAAGACTCCACAACTCATGCAATTCCATGGTAAATAAAGCTCGCGGAGGGCTGGTGGAGTCTGTCAGAATCGAACTTGAGTGGTATAATCCATAAAACAATGTTACAAAATTCGGATCTTGGTGTCATCAAGATCTGAAAAGGATTTTTCGTTATAATCTTGTTCAGAAAGAAAAGAAAAATAAATAAATATAGTGCAAAAGTAAGAAAAATTATGAGGGATGTGGGGCATCATGGCCGGGAAGGGTGGTAATAGTTAAGAGCTGCCCACGTGCATGCCTTAATCTAGGGACAGATCCCGTTTAAACGGGAAGTGGAATAAATGAGCCGTAGAAAAATTAATTCAATTAATTCCTACCAAACACAAATTGAGGTTGAACGTACAATCAAACCATGAATCATGAATGTGTGTCCTAAAAGTCACTTTCTCTGGGGATAATGTCCTCTAGCCTCTAGGGTTCAGTGGTTCTTGATCATACATAAGGTGTGTGAGCCCATTTCTTCTGACCCAACTCTTTATGACCACTTAATGAAACTCTCAACTAACAGTCAGATTAATTTACCAGATATTTCTACATGTGATTATGTAATGTGTTACACATGATTTTGGATCCAATGCTGACAAACTAACTCTATTGATCGATGTGGAAAGAAGAAGAAGAAAAAAAAAATATTGAAGTCAAGTAGCGTGTCTCACATTTTTGAGGTGTTACTTATGAATTTTTAATGGTTATAGTACAAAACTTCAAATGTTTTGAATGCAAGGGATGTATGTATCTTAAAAACACACTTCTCATATTTGTACCCGAATAACGAAAGATGTATTTCGCATTTGCGATGTGGATTAAAGTGCTAAATTTGAATTATCTTTTTCTTATGGGCAGCAGAGCCATGGTGCTGAAAAACGAGCTAAGGTTATAGACAACTTCATTGGCCTGTTGATCAATCTAATGAAATAAGGGAATTTAAAGAAGAGAAGAAGACATAGTCTCAGAATAATGAAATATCAATTCATGAAAAGAAAAATGCAAAAAATCGAGAATCCCATAATCATAACTCTTAGGACTCCATCATGTTTTAAATATTTTGTTTCTGTGTAGATCAGAATATCAGGAATTAGACTTTACGAGATCTAAACATAGTACAAGCAAATTTTCAAAACAGACAAAATCAATGACGATCTCTTGATCGAGGATGGTGATCATTTATGACCTAACTTAATTAATTGACAATAAAAAGGACCCCAACTGCCATCAAGCTTTAAAGAAAAAAAAAAAAAAAAACTTTCTAGTCAGATTTTTCTGCATTATTTTAAATTTTTAATCATGTGCCCATTTTACTATATATGAAAAAGATAGGGTTGTTTTTTTTTTTTTCTAGATAGAGGAAAGCTACAAACATAGACTAAAGTTACAAACAAAACTCTGATAAGTTTGATAAACTACGTTTTGGATCATTACACCACGACTATTAAA
The DNA here is from genome assembly GCF_958449725.1 of Rosa rugosa. Taxonomy (NCBI): domain Eukaryota; kingdom Viridiplantae; phylum Streptophyta; class Magnoliopsida; order Rosales; family Rosaceae; genus Rosa; species Rosa rugosa. Next base: position 38,945,988 of record NC_084822.1, read on the forward strand.
AGAATTTTATTTGCAAAATGGAGTCCTTCTTAAGTGAGTGTACATATAATTAAAAAAAAAGGATTATAATTAGACCTTCATATTTAAATTTAAAACTCTTCTTTTCTTCCAAAATTGTAATTTGGAAAGAGTACGTTATGATGTGCATATGCTCATATTGTTCTGGTATTGGTTCTGGTTTTTAAGAGTTCGTCTGCCTAAATCCGAGGTTCTGGTATTGGTACCCTTGGTCGCTTTCGATCGCTTGGTGAGCGAATCGCCTCTCCTAGGTGGTCCTATCATCCGTTACAGTTACGGTTACTCTCCTAATTACACTGCTTCAGTGACATATGCAGTGCAACAATGCCTTACGGCATTAAGTCACATGGTTACCTGGTTACCTTTTATTCTTGATGCGATTGTGCATCTAATTATGTTTTATTGTTTTTTCTTCATTACAGATGCGTTTGTGCATCTCGTTATGTTTATTGCGTTCTTTCGATGTTTTGTGCATCGCTCCATGTACTCCTCAGTTTTCACTTAATATAGTTTGTCGTCTTCCTTTCAAAAAAAAAAAACAGTAATGTGATGTGGATGAGATACCAAGTTGCATAACAATAAAATTTTATAACTTTAAATTTAAAAATATATTTCATCTAGATACTAATTTGATCAACGAATATATAATACGCACACGAACCACTCTAAGATTAATTGATACATATAAATTCTATGATTTAGGGCATAGAACCCGTACTTGGCAAACACCACCCATAGAGGAGACGGTCTCATTATTGCACATACAACTTCAACAGAAACAGTCTAAAATTACAGAGCATTAAAATCGTCTTGCACGTGCACTATGGCATTATTCGATCTCAACCAAAAATAAAAATAAAATAAAATAAATCCTACAATTACAAACCAGCTGAGCAAAACATTTTCAGCCACTTTATTGTGTAAGAAAGTTACTTAGCTGAAAAATGGCAAGTGCTGGGATTCCATTGAGAGATATAAAGTTAAAATGTCACCAGGATTCCCATGCAGGCTTCACTGTACTCATAGTCTGATGAGGAAGAGGCAGAGAGCCAGCTACAGTTGAGTTGAACCAGCCAAGCTTCTCTACAAGTTTGTCAATTAAGTCACCTACTAAGTAAGAAACACCGGCGGCCCCAACCCCTATGACGATATAGTACAGCACAGTTTTGATGTACTTTGGTGGCGTCTGGATGTAAGCCTTTCCAATTGAGAGAAGTATGATGCATAAAATAGAAGATGCTGCAACTGCTGCAATCTTTAGGTCGCTGTCGTCGCTCTGAGAGAACGAGAAGCCATAAACCAAAGGAGGTACTAACCCGAAAATGAGGAACGAGAGTATGGCAACCGGGGCATGAAAAAAGAAATTATCTTTGTTCCCTAGTACTTCTTTGTATTTACTGTCTACTTGATCAGCTTTCAGGTCCCAAAGCTGTAATATTTCATTTTAATTAGTTATTAGAATCAATAAGAAACATGTTTTTAAATCTCACAAACTACGCTAACTTCGAGGTTTAATTGGGATCTGGTTAATATTCAGATGTAATATACTCACATTGTGTCCGATGACGAAAAGTCCACCCAGCAAGTTTGCCAATGCCAAAACGAAAATGTTCACTGCAAATATACAATATGGTTATTAATACATATATTATGCTCATCACTTATATCAAATAAAATTTAAATTTTAAAAGTAAGAAGGTTCTTTCTAGAAAGGACCGGTCATATATATATATATATATATATATATATATATAGAGAGAGAGAGAGAGAGAGAGTAGAAACCAGTACTTACATGTGGCAGTATCAGTACTAGCTGCAGATGCCACAATGCTTAAGCTTGCAATTGCTTCATTTAAACCACCGTAAACGATGCTTTTGAGGATTTCTAACATCTTATTAACATCTCGTGGTAATTCAGACCCTGCCGGCGTTTGTTCCGGTGTGATCACAGTAATAACTGTTGTGCTCTCTGTAGGTTTTGCATCAACACAATATAAAGAGATCGAGAAACCAAAAGTGAGAACAAACATGACATGCATATAAGATCGTAGGTGTGAATAGAATGACAAATTGTTAGCAAACGTTTTTCGGAAATTACCAGACAGGCATTTGACAAATACAAAAAAATCATAGAACAACATGAGTATGGGATCTAACTACACCAAAAAGTTTTATCGAGAATTGCCCAAAAATTTTGAAGAATATAAAGTATCAAGAGATTGTTTACCTTGCTCTGGTCGACGAAAGATCCGAGTGCCTGTCAAAGTGAAAGAGTAGTTAATGTACGTATCGACCAAAACTTGATCGAAACAACTAATGCGACGTCAACAGTAACATATATGCCAGCCCATTAGATAATGGAAACCGTAATTCATTACAATATAGATACAGTGCAATAGAAACAAAACTTCTTATATAAGAGAACTAACATGTAAAAGTACCTGCACGAAATAGGAGACCAAAGCACGAAGTGCATCTGACGGGTTCATCTGCCTCAATAAGTGGTGGAGTAGGAGGTTTTGGTTCATCTGCCTCAATAAGTGGTGGAGTGGGAGGTTTTGATTCTCTATCGCGGACTATAACCTCGGTGATGCAAGCATTGCAATTAGGACAGTAGAATTCATGCGCAGCGGTCTTCTCAAACACCCCTTCAAGATCTCTCAACTTAATTTTTCGATGCTTAGCCACTCCATTTTCTTCAGGGGACTGCTCCGTCTGCTCGGAGGATGAAGAGCCAAGATCCTTCAGCTTCCTAGTATCCTCGTCTTGGTGCTTGGTCTCAACACTCTTTTGAAAATGTACGCTCTCTACTCCAACAGTCACTATTCCATGTCCACTATTGGATGTAGCTCCATATAGCAATTCAGTACCTGAAACGGGCCATTCAGCAAATTAAACAATTTATCAGAAAAGTTAGAAACTCTTATCATGGATCTTCCGATATATCCATTCACCAAGTGTTGGATTAAAGTCCAGCAATTGATATTTATATTCCTACTGGCAGTTTTGATACGTAAACATATTAATAAACTCATTTACAAATTTCACATATATCTTTACCTGCTCTTTTATCAGAGACCATGTGAGTACCATTTCTTGGGCTTCCCTTCCCTTCTTCTAAGGAATAGACAACATTCCCACCATTATTGGTGGTAATGTCTGTGTTGCTGCGAGGCAGCCTTTCTAATGGTGCTTCCATTTTCAGCTAAGAGCAGCGCAGATACAGTCTCTATTGCTTTATTGTGAAGGAAGGTCTAGGTCTACTCTGCTTGTGTGAACTCTAATATATAAGCATTGGAGTGTGTCTTCATCATATTTTTACTAGACTTTTTTTTTTTTGTTGAATAAAGGGCTGGTGCGGCTGCCCTCAAGCCTTGATTAATGAAACTGTCGAATACAAGGGGGGGACATGGAGCCTAAACACCTGATTACAATAAGCATCTAGAGTATCTTCCGAAATAATATCAAAAATCTCTACAGGAGACTTGTATTCTAACAAGCACCAACTAGCAAAGAGTGCACAATTATCTACTCCATTTGCTTTAACATAGCAGTGACATAGCGGAAAGATAACTCGATATGTAATCCGATTACAACATAGCATAATTACCAGCTTTAGCACAACTTTCCTCCTATGTTGCCGCCGAAAAGTAAATCTGATGACACTTAGTCTCACCCTAACACTTAGTTAGTTTTTGTTTTTTTTTTTTTTTTTTGGACCAAGAAATTAATTACCAGTATAGACGTATAGTTGACTTCAAATCAAGTTTCTGAGTTGGTTGTTCAATGTGATGAGCTATGTGGTTGTGTAAACTATATAAGAGAATCAAGAATCATAATTCAAAAATTTAGTATATACATAGACTTTGCATTAAGAAAATATAAGAGTCGATCACATGTCTTTGTAATTAAGTAAGATCCCGTTTGAAATGGAAAGTGAAGAAATAAGCAGTAGAAAAATTAAGGGTTGTTGAAGGAATATCGATTTAGTGTGCCTTATCAAACTAGGAGTAGCAATAGGAGAGAAGGTTCTAGATTTTCCAATCCTACACGGATTGGTATTCCTTGTAACATTAGAACTAGTACTTTGTAATCCCTATATATAGGGCTCCTATTCTCAATAATAATACACACTTCTCTCTACAATTCTCTCTCGAATCTATTTTACTTAAACATGTTATCAGCACGAGTTCTAACCACAAAGCAAAAACCAAAAACCCAAAAACCTTTTTCACCAAAACTGCCGCAGCACCTAGCCCCTTGCTAGCCCGCCTGCTCCTGCAGCCCTCTCGGTCTACCTACCTGCGTGCCTACTGCCCCAGCAGCCCCTAGCCCGAGCTAGCCAAGCCTTCGCTGCAGCCTGCTCCTTGCGCGCCCAGCGCTACGCGCCCCTGCGCTCCGTGCTGCCCGCCTACGCGCCCGTGCGTCTGCAGCCCCGCATCGCTGCACTGTTGCTCCTGCAGCTCTGCCGCACATCTGCTGTTCCTGCAGCACCTACGCGCCCCTGCGCACGCATCCCTACTGCCCCTGCAGCACCAACGCACACCGACTGCACCTTTCCCCTTTCCTGTGCACGTCCGTCTGTTTGCAGGCTCCGAAACATCTAGTTTGGAACCTCGGATCAAAATCTTTTCTTCATCAAAGTTGTTCATCTCTGTCTCTTCCATCTGACCTCCGAATTTCAGCCTTATCGGAGTTATTTTGAGACCAGTACAACAATCAAAGTGAAAACTGTTCAGAAGAGAATTTGCTCCGAATTTCAACAAGCTTGACCTTATAAACATTCGCTGCACGCCTCTACTCGGATTGCTTCTCTCCATCACGCCTGCATCGACACGCGCGTGATCCAAATACAAGTAAGTATTCAAGAGTAAGTTTTGAAGTTCCTATAATTCATTTCTTCTTTTCTCGGGGACTTGAAAACCTCCCTTCTTCTACATCCCACCTTTCTTATAACGTGGGTTCGATTCTTGAAAAGCGGAATCGTGGGGATTCACGCAATTAACGAACTAAGAGCGTTCGTAAGACTTCGGACTAAGAGCGTCCGTAAGCATCGATTTAACGAACTAAGAGCGTTCGTATGCTACGGACTAAGAGCGTTCGTGAGCATCTATTTTGACCATTCAAACATCATTGTTTCGGTCTAATCCAATTATTCTTGGAAATCGATTTCTTGGTAGCATAGCTCGGAAATCTTATTTATATTAGTTTTCGTGGAAGCATTGACTCCGAAACTAACTTGTTCTTGTTTCATCTTTCAGGATGTCAAACATGAACAAACTCGATTTTGCTCCATTGGATTATGCAGGCAAAAGGTACTTAATTTGGGTCACTGATGTCGAGATCCACCTTATTGCCCGTGATTTATTGCATACAATCCAAGAGCTTTGTCCTATAGAAACAGCTCCAGACCCTCAAACTGAGAAAATTCCAAGGCACTTGCCTTCATGAAACGTCACATGGATAGTGACCTACAGTTTGAGTTCATAAATGAGGATAGCGCCATAAAGCTTTGGCATGCGCTTCGCGAACGATATGGCAATGTTCGTGACTCCATACTTCCGAATACAGAAGCAGAATGGAAAGATCTTCGCTTCTCTGAATTTAACACTGTCATGCAATTTTATTCGGAAGCTCTCAGCATCAGAGCAATGATGCGTCTCTGTGGAAAAACAATCACAGAAGACCAATTGATTGAGAAAACCCTCAATACCTTCCCCGTCTATGCTATGAGGTCCTCTGACTTACTCCGGACTCATGTAAATGCAAGACGGATCACAAGTTTTCAACAGCTTATTGAAGCTATGGCCACTACTGAAAGACATGGCAATGAACTTGTGCAAAGAAGATTTGATAGGCTTCAAGATAGCTATCAAGAGCATCGTCCTATGGCTAGAGAAAGTTGCCATCGACGTCGTGATCCATACGATCGAAATGCTCAAGAAGGTAATCGCTCAAGGCGAAAATCTCACGACCGTAGGAGGCGTGATTTTGAGGGACATAGGGTTGGAAACCATGGAGCCAACGTTGGCCATGGGCACCACTTTCCAACGCCACCAGTCCTAGGGACTATGCATATTGCGCCAATGCGCCTCAATCAAGGGAGAATCCTCTTTATGGTGTCTATTTCTGATATGGAACGTCTGATCAATGGACCTGAATTTACAATATACCTACGGAGGTAGTCGCATCATGTTGATCAAGACTTCGAGTTCACAAAGACTTTAAATCTGGCGATGGAGACAAAATGCCGCAGATTTTTATAGTCTTTATTTTTTCCAAGAATTATGTAATGGCTATTATGCCTTAAATCAATAAAATGACTTATTGTATTAACTTTTTCCCTCTAGGCGTACTCAAGAGTACTTGTGATGTCTAGGCAAGGTTTGATATGAGAGAACGGTTTTAAAAGTGAGCAATGCTCCACCAAAATCTCGCCTTACCTTACCTGGTCACAACTAAATTGAAATTACCAAACGGATTGAGTGACTACGATTTGTCTACGGTTTGATTTTTACGTTGGATTAGATTTTGGTCAAGAAACTTTGATGTAATCATTGGCTATTATTAATAAAGTATCGATTTATTTTTCATGTCATGGACATATTTTTTCGAACTTTATTACTTAAAAGATATAAGAGCCAATGGTTTTCATGTGGAAACACATTGTGAGAATGGACAAGAGTTCCTTTGCATCACCTCTAATGACTACGGACATAAACGAGTCTTAGAGAAACTTATGTGTCGCTCTAGTGGGTTGTACGCAACCACTATTCGAGTCATTGAATCCAACCATGTCATGAGAGATGATTTATGGGATTCCGACACATATAGGTTTTGGCACGATCGTTTGGGACACCCAGGTCGTGACATGATGATCCGTATATTAAAGACTTCACACGGACATCCCTTTTTCAGAACGAAAAGAAGTAAAACTCGGTTTTTGGACACCGAAGGAGCCCCTGCGCCTCACGGCGCCGTTCACCCCCAAATCCGGCCATCCTTGGCCGGCGCCGCCTTCCCCCTGCGGCCTCAGGGTGGCATTGACGCCACCAAGGCTCCTTTGTCTCCAACTTTTACTTCTAAAGTCACTTGTGATTTTGTGGCTCAACCAAAATCCTCATTGGTTGTTTCTAAAGCCCATCATTCGTTCTGCAAAGCCTGCTCTTTAGCAAAGTTAGGATCGAGACCATCCTATGCAAAGGACACCAAAGAAAATATACCATTCTTGCAAAGAATCCAAGGTGATATTTGTGGACCTATTCAACCATCATGCGGACCATTTCGATATTTTATGGTATTGGTTGATGCATCGACACGCTGGTCACATGTCATGCTATTGTCCACAAGGAACGCTGCATTCACTAAACACCTAGCACAAATAATTAAGTTAAGGGCTCACCACCCTGATCATCCTATTAAGTCTATAAGATTAGACAATGCTGGAGAGTTTACATCAAAGACTTTTGATGATTATTGCATGTCCATTGGGATAGAAGTTGAACATCCAGTTCCTCATGTTCACACCCAAAATGGTCTCGCAGAAGCCGCCATTAAACGACTACAAATGGTCGCTAGGGCATTGGTAATGCGCACCACTCTCCCTATTTCTGCTTGGGGCTATGCAATATTGCATGCAGCTGTGCTTATTTGTCTGAGGCCCACTGCTACTCAACCCTTCTCTGCGTCCCAGATGGTTACTGGGTATGAGCCTGATGTCTCACACTTACGCATATTTGGGTGTGCAGTTTATGTGCCTATTGCGCCACCACAGCGCACCAAAATGGGTCCTCAAAGACGATTAGGCATTTATGTTGGATATGATTCTCCAACGATTATCCGCTACATAGAACCCTTGACAGGCGATCTCTTTACCGCTAGATTTGCGGATTGTCACTTCGATGAGACAGTCTTCCCGTCGTTAGGGGGAGATAAAAACATCAATGTTCAACAGGAACGACAGGAATTGTCGTGGTCTGTCCCCACTCTGTCTCATCTTGATCCCCGAACCGCACAGTCCGAAATTGAAGTGCAGAGAATTCTCGATCTTCAGAACGTAGCAGAATCGATGCCTGATGCGTTTTCTGATATCGCTAAAGTGACGAGATCACACATACCTGCTGCAAACGTGCCTGCAAGGATTGATGTCCCTAAAAGTAGAGGACATGACGCCAACTCAAGAATGCATGAGCATGGCGCCAACGTCCCATATCTCAATGATGGTGACGTTATGGCTAGGCCCACGGCTCCTGCCAGGAAGCGCGGGAGGCCCATAGGTTCGATGGATTCTCGCCCAAGAAAGAAAGCGAGTTTGGCACAAAATAATCCATTAATCATCGATGTGAATAATCCATCTCATGAGAATATTCCGGATTATGGTTATGTCCAAGAGACATCATTGGGGGACGCTCTAATGTCAGAACCAACTCCAGAGAATAGAGAGATCTCCATAAATTACACTAGTGTACATGAGATGATGGATAGAATTCTATGGCGATTGATGATGCATTTGCATATCATATTGCAAAAGGAATTATAGAATATGATGATATCGAACCTCGCTCTGTTGAAGAATGTCAACGAAGAGCAGATTGGCCTAAATGGAAAGATGCGATCCAGGTTGAATTGGATTCACTAACAAAGAGACAGGTATTTGGGCCTGTAACGCAGACACCCCCAAGTGTAAAGCCTGTTGGCCATAAATGGGTCTTTGTTAGAAAGCGTAATGAGAAAAATGAGGTGGTAAGATATAAAGCCCGCCTTGTGGCGCAAGGTTTCTCACAACGCCCTGGAATCGACTACGAGGAGACATATTCTCCCGTAATGGACGTTATAACGTTCCGCTACCTTGTCAGTTTGGTAGTTTCCGAAAAACTTGACATGCAGCTTATGAATGTGGTTACAGCATATCTCTATGGGGATCTAGATTCAGAGATATATATGAAGGTTCCAGATGGACTTCAATTACCCAAATCAAGTGGCTCTAAACCACGGAGCGCGTTTTCAATAAGATTAAAACGCTCACTATATGGATTAAAACAATCCGGACGGATGTGGTATAACCGTCTAAGTGACTACTTGATTGGGAAGGGATATATTAACAATGAAATATGCCCATGCGTGTTCATTAAGAGAACAAGTTCCGGATTTGCAATCGTAGCAGTTTATGTCGATGACATGAACCTAATTGGAACTCTAGATGAGTTAAAGGAAACTGCTAAATACTTGAAATCCGAATTTGAGATGAAAGATCTTGGGAAAACACGGTTTTGTCTCGGTTTAGAACTCGAGCACCGTAGTGATGGAATTTTGATCCATCAGTCTGCATATACTCAGAAAATCCTAAGGCGCTTTAATGAAGATAAAGCAAAGCCTGTGAGTACTCCCATGATTGGTCGTAGTCTTGAGCCCGGAAAAGATCCGTTTCGTCCAAAGGATGAGGACGAAGAACCATTAGAGGCCGAAGTGCCCTATTTAAGTGCAATAGGCACATTATTGTACTTAGCTCAATGCACAAGACCAGACATCTCCTTTGCAGTGAACTTGTTAGCTCGACATAGCTCTGCGCCAACACGCCGCCATTGGATTGGTGTAAAGACAATCTTTCGATACCTAGGAGGTACGATTGATATGGGCCTATTCTATCCCTACAGAGAGAAAAGGAATGACGGAAAGTTGGGATCGGACCTCAAAAGGCAAAACACCCCCGTCCATGGAATGGCCGCCGGTCATGTTGCCACCGCCGGCACCGCCGCCGCTCATGGTGGCCGGCGTCCTCCTATCTCCCTCCATCAAAACGACAATGATGTCTTGATGGGATTTGCTGATGCAGGGTACCTTTCTGACCCTCACAAAGGTCGCTCCCAAACTGGTTATGTCTTTACCATGGGAAGCACTGCGATATCTTGGAGGTCTACGAAATAGACCCTTGTTGCTACTTCCTCGAATCATGCAGAGATTATTGCTCTACATGAAGCCGTTCGTGAATGTATATGGCTAAGGTCTGTGATTCGACATATTCAAGGAAGTTGTGGTTTGAAGTTTACCACAGATGAACCTACATGCATTTATGAGGATAATGCAGCTTGTATTGAACAAATGAAGTTAGGTTTCATCAAGGGCGACAACACCAAGCATATATCGCCTAAGTTCTTTTATAATCAGCAACAACAATCACTTCTAAAGATTGAAGTGAATCAAATCCGATCAGAGGATAATGTAGCGGACTTATTCACTAAGTCGTTACCTAAATCCACCTTCGAGAAACATGTGAAGAGCATCGGATTGAGAAAGTTATCCGAACTCCCACGATTGTAGCAATCAGGGGGAGATATCGACATCAGGGGGAGTTATGATGTCTACATGTTCGATCTCGAAGAGTGAAGGACGTGTTGTGCTCTTTTTGTCCTTCGACCAGGGTTATTTTTATCCCACTGGGTTTTTGTTACCTGGCAAGGTTTTTAACGAGGCAACGGATGAAGCGTCACCACCAAGTTTGAAGCGGCACAAGGGGGAGTGTTGAAGGAATATCGATTTAGTGTGCCTTATCAAACTAGGAGTAGCAATAGGAGAGAAGGTTCTAGATTTCCCAATCCTACACGGATTGGTATTCCTTGTAACATTAGAACTAGTACTTTGTAATCCCTATATATAGGGCTCCTATTCTCAATAATAATACACACTTCTCTCTACAATTCTCTCTCGAATCTATTTTACTTAAACAAGGGTACATATTTATACATGTTGTGGTTCATTAATTAGTCTCTCTGTTTTTTTTTTTGGAGAAGTTTTTGATCCTTAAGTCATTTTCTTTGGGGACAATATCCTTCAGGGTTCAGTGGTTCACAAATTGTTTAGCCAAAATTAACAATGTGTGATCCCCTTGAAGTTGAACTACCAAACAGAACATTGATAGAACAGCCCCCTTGATCTATGTGCGTCCTTGCTCTTCAATTAAAGCATTTTCTTTGGGGACAATGTCCTTGAAGGTTCAGTGGTTCACAAATTGTTTAGCCAAAAACAACATGTGATCCAATTTTTCTTACCCAACTCAATTCATCACCCTTTCATAGAATTCTCGATCCAACTAACAGTCAGATTAAACGTACCATCTAAGATTTTGGATATCTCTACATGTGAATACATATGCTTTGGATCCAATGTTGGCAAATAATCAATTACTTCAGTGATTAAGAAAGATCTGAAGAAGACTAAGAAAATTGAAGTCAATTGGTTGTTGATCATATTTTCGAATGCTATTAGGCTTACATCAAGAATTTTTTATGGTTAAAGTATTCCGACTAATTTCAATTCATTACGTAATAATAAGATGTATCATTTCTTATCTACAAGGTCACTTAGGTTTTAAAGTTGAATTCATGATCATCATTTAACAGCATACAACTTTTATAAACTAAAAGCTATAATTGTTTATTATTTAAGCACAGCTGTACTAAATTACTCATTGTTAATTTAAACACAACAATATCAAACCGAGTCTAAACAGTGGCAGCACCAATTTACATGATTTCACAATCACAACTCATAGGACAACGCTAAGGTATATTTTGTTTCTGTGCAGATCCTAGAATCAAAGAAATATACTTTGCTATTTCTATAAACGCATCCTTTTTTTGGCTGGATATATAAACACATCTTTGAAACAAACAAAACCATGATCTCTGATCACATATTACCTAGGATATGCCTCGCTACAGTTTTCATTGGTCTTAATCAATTAACTCAATTTGCAATATAGAAGGACCATAACTTATTGTCAAAATTTCTGTACTACTTTAATATGTTCACCTGAATGATTGATCATACTAGGTTGACGAATTTGGTGGATAATGACTCGAGCATTAGATTAGGGTAACTTCTCCACCAAATGGGTCCCTAAAGGTGTAACCTCTAAGAGCAAGTTCACCCGTTGGGTCACCAGGTCACCCACTATTCACTGCTTTTTAATGTTAATTTCACCATCTGAGTCACGAGCATAGTGTATTTCGTGCCCTGGGTCACCATGTACAGTGTTCTGGGTCACCATGGTGACCTGCACAGTGTATTTCGTGCCCTGGGTCACGGGCACAGTGTATTTCGTGACCCAGAGAATGAAAATATACACTAAAAAGCAGTGAATAGTAGGTGACCCGGTGACCCAACGGGTGAATTTGCTCTAATATAAGAATTGCTCGATTTGGATTCTCGTGAGTAACGAGTTTTTTTTTTTTTTGCTTGTGATACAAGAAGTAAAACGAGTTATTTCATCTGATGTGTATAAACAACGTTTTAGGGGTAGGTAGGCTAACAAGGGCGAAGACCAAACAGACACGTTGCAGAGAACTACAATAAGATGTAAATTTTATTGTGCAAAGGCACGAGGTAATGGCAATAAACAATCATGTGTAAATTTTACACAATAAGATGTAGAAAATCTCCATGTGTAAGGTACCTTGTGCATATTATATAATTTATTTCACATATTGTATAATTTATTTTAGGGCTAAATACTAATTAGTACCCTGTGGTTTAGGTCCAAAATCAATTCAGTCCCTGGACTTCTAATTTCATCAAAAACACCCCTGCACTTTCAATTTTGATCTAATAGGTCCAATTCGTTAATATTCTGTTATGGGTTCAAGTTATAGTTGGATTATTTGTTGAAAAACTATTTATTTTTAATAGTAGGACTCACTCCTAAATTGACTATGCAGACCATCTCGACACCACATCATAAAACATAGGCCATATATGAGCCACATTAACAAGTTAAATAACTCAATTGTCGGAAAATTAACAAATTGGACCTATTAGATCAAAATTGAAAGTGCAGGGGTGTTTTTGATGAAATTGGAAGTTCATGGACTGAATTGATTTGGGACCTAAACCACAGGGTAGTAATTTGTATTGAGCCCTTTATTTTACATCCATTAACTTACGCATGGAGATTTTATTTATTGATGAGTACATGCTTCGTTCTGTCATGCTGAATCGGATTATGAGCAATTTCAACAGCAGCTTTATTATCACAATATAGAGGCATCGCCTTCTTCTGTTTAAACCCCAAATCTCTCATCAAGTTCCTCAACCACAACATCTCACAAACTCCACGAGCCATTCCTCTATACTCTGCTTCAACACTGGAACGGGCTACCACCTTTTGCTTCTTGCTTTTCCAAGTAACCAAATTACCACCCACAAACGTAAAGTAGCCTGAAGTAGACCTTCGATCAGTAATACAACCTGCCCAGTCTGCATCTGTATACCCACAAACATCCAAGTGTCTATGCTTGGAGAACACCAACCCTCTACCTGGAGCAGACTTTAAGTAGCTCAAGATTCGAATTACAGCATTCATATGAGCTTCACTAGGATTATGCATAAATTGACTCACAACACTAACTGCATAAGCCAAATCTGGTCTAGTGTGTGACAAATAAATCAATCTCCCAACTAACCTTTGATACCTTGCCTTATTTGTGGGTACCTGATTCGGATATTCTGCTAACCGATGATTCTGCTCAATAGGAGTATCAGCTGGCTTACAATCAAGCATGCCAGTCTCTGCTAACAAATCGAGGACATACTTTCTCTGACTCAACATAATACAATCATTCCCTCGAGGAACTTCAATCCCTAAGAAATACTTCAAATTTCCCAAGTCTTTCATCTCAAATTCTGTGGACAACTGACTCTGCAACTTCTTAATCTCCTCTGAATTATTACCTGTCACCACCATGTCATCAACATAAATAATCAAGGCTGTAACCTTACCCTTCTGATGCTTAAGGAATAAGGTGTGATCTGAGTTACTCTGCCTATATCCAATTCTCCTCATAAATGTTGTGAACTGACCAAACCAAGCTCTTGGAGACTGCTTCAAACCATATAGCGACTTCCTTAGTCTACACACCACCTTCTCTCCTGTGGAAGTACCATATCCCAGAGGCAAGTCCATGTATACTTCTTCATTCAAATCTCCATGTAAGAAAGTATTCTTCACATCAAACTGCTGTAGAGGCCAATCAAGATTAGCTACTAGAGACAGAAGTACCCGGATTGTATTGATCTTTGCCATTGGCGCGAAAGTCTCATCATAGTCCACTCCATACTTTTGAGTATAACCCTTTGCCACTAACCTTGCCTTATATCTATCCACCGACCCATCTGAATTGTGCTTCATAGTATACACCCATCTGCACCCAACAGTCTGTTTTCCTGGAGGCAATGGTACCAACTCCCACGTACAGTTCTTCTCAAGTGCATCCATCTCCACAGCCATCGCCTTTACCCACTTCTCATCCTTCATTGCATTATGCACTTTACTAGGAAGAGACACAGAAGATAATTGATTCACAAAGGCTACATATGGTTTAGACAACCTATGGGTCGACACATAATTGGCTACAAGATACTTAACCTTAGCACTCAAACTCGGTTCATACTTCTTTGGGGGCTGACCACGGGTTGATCGATCTGGCAAGACTTTAATTTGAACATGTGTAGTTCCATCTAAAGGAACAACACTACTAGACAAAGGAGGATTATTAGACAAATTACTAGACAAAGGAAGATTATTAGACAAACTGCTAGACAAAGGAGGATTATTGGACAAAAGGGAACCACTACATACCTCAGGCGAAGACTGAACAGGAGAGACCACTGATGGAGAGGGAGAGACTGAAGTAGCTGAAGTAGCATGCACATTCTTCAAACTAATGTCTTCAGTCACTTCAGGCAATGTATTGTTGACGGGTTGATGCTCCCCCTTTGACGGATCGAAGTCTTTTTCGACCTGTCGAACAAACCCAGTCGACGGATCAAACAAAGCTTCTGAAGGAACTGGAGGTGTCGGACACGAAGGGTCGAGAGCTGCATCAAGAGCTTCTGGACTTGGCTGCTGCAGTGGTTCAACGGAATGGCCCTCGGACGAATTTGTGATTTCAAGGCTTGTGTCGGTCACTTCCTTGTACTACTCTTCAAAGAAAACACTCTTCTCCCCCTGACTAGGAGCCACAGTAGGCGAGAAATAACATGTGTCCTCACTAAAAGTAACATCCATGGTAACATAAAACCGTTGGGAGGGAGGATGATAACACTTGTACCCTTTCTGATGAGACCCATACCCGACAAAGACACACTTAAGGGCCCGAGCATTTAACTTGGAACGTTGGTTCTTATAAAGATGGACATAAGCTACACAACCAAAGACACGGGCAGGAATGGTATTGAGAGATGGAATGGAGACATGACTCAACAAAACCTCAAATGGAATACGACCTTGAAGAGAAGAAGATGGGAGACGGTTAATAAGATGGGAAGCACATAGCACCGCCTCCCCCCAGAGATATTTAGGCATAGTGGCACTAAGAAGAAGGGCACGACCTATATCCAAAAGATGACGATTTTTCCGCTCAGAAACTCCATTTTGTTCTGGTGTTTGAGGACAAGTGGTTTGGTGAACGATCCCATGAGATTGGAAATAATCATGAAACGAATGGTTAACAAATTCCCCCCCATTATCAGATCGGAAAATTTTAATGTTAGCATCATATTGGGTACGAACAAGATTATGGAATGCTGTGAAGGAGAAGAAAACCGCATCTTTTGACTTAAGCAGAACAACCCAAGTTAATCTCGTAAAATCATCAATAAACAAAACAAAGTAATGCATTCCTGAAAAGGTTGGATGTTTGGAAGGTCCCCACAAGTCTGAATGAATTAACTCAAAAGGCATAGTACTAGAATGAAAACTCGGAGAATAACTAGACCGATGACTCTTAGCTAAGGTACAAATCTCACAATGTAAGCTAGAATTACTTACTCCCAAAAACAAAGAGGGCATGGACTTCTTCATGACACCAAAAGACGGATGACCCAAACGCCGATGCCATAACCATAACCTATCCAACCGATCAGAACTCAATGTCAAGGCAACTGGACCTTGCGGTGCTTGTATCTGTCGTGCGTACATGCATGCAATCCAAGTGAAACAGTCTCCCCCTCAGGTCTCCATTGCCAATTGTCGCCCGAGTGCACAGATCCTGAAAGACAACATACATTGGATAAAAGGTTACAGAACACTTGTTTTGTGAGTTTAACTCAGACACAGTTAAGAAGTGATGAGATAGAGAGGGTACATAGAGGACATTATAGAGAATAATAGAAGGCGTAACTTGGACTGACCCAACACCTAAAACTGGAAAGGACTTACCATTTGCATTTGAGATATGTGTTATAGATGGGGAAGACAAAGTGGTAAACAAAGACTTATCATAGGTCATATGGTCAAACGCACCAGAATCAATTATCCATGTATCACTACCAGTAAAGTCAGAAATATTCAATGCAATACCAATTTTACCTCGATGTTCCTCAATTAGAGGAACATTACCATTAGTATGGTCCTGACCCTCCACACCATAGAAACCAGGTTCTTGCACCAACTAAATTGCCGCCTTGCTTCTTTGATTATTGTTGCCACCTTTCGACCCAGAGTTGTTGGAGTTGATTCTCAGCAATTTGGGGCATTGACTCTTGTAGTGGCCAATATTTTTGCAATAGTTGCAAGTCACCTGGTTGTAAAATGGAGCGGATCCCCTGTTATAGTTCTGATTCGGCTGATACCCCTGATTCCTGGGCCGATACTGAGAATTCCCATTCTGAGGAGACAAGGAGACTGGTGAAGAAGACTTGGCCTGAACTGTCAAACTAGAGATTTCGGTGTGAAGGTTCTTCACGGCTGCCTTGTTGGTCAAATCTCCCAGTCTTCTTCTTCAAACAGCAACCAATGCTTCAAGAACAAACAGATTTTGATGGATCGAAATAGGACGGCAGAGCTGCTACGGATGACAAAGACAAACTTTTTCAAAGAGTACAAACTTGACAGCAAGGTGTTGCAAACTTTTAGGGTTTTTAGGGCAGAAGGAACAGAGGACGAAGACAAAGGACAAACTCTTAAAGAGTATACAAAGACAAATTTGCAGCGGAAACAAACGAACAAAGTCCAGACGGATCTCTATTCTGATACCAAGTCAAACAGAACAAAGAGATTGGGAATTTTCTGATACTCATATATTTCTCATCTCCCGAATTGGAGTATATATACAGAAGTTACAGAGTTCTACTAGGAAACTAATTACAATAATTACAACGTGATATTCTCTCCTTAATTACATAAATATTATCTCCTTGATTACACAATCTTAATCAATCCACATTTACCACGATAAATGAGATACCAATCCCATGACTCACGCTAACAAAAACAACAATATATTAAATCAAAGATTACATTTGATATATATCACACTTTAATCGATCAAGACACAACAATAAGAGACATCACTTAAATAACTTCAACAACTCTTTAATGCACTAACATAAAGCACAAAGCATGGAACTGATAATTAAAAACCTTGCATTCATGACCTGAAAATTTCTGTGTCATTTCGCCTATCAAAAAAGAAAAGAAAAAAAATTTGGTAACTCAAATCTAAACCCAAATATAGAAGATAAGCTAGAATAATTCATCTTCCTAGGACTAAAACTCTGAAGGACAGAGAAAAATATGACCTTAATTTGTTTGTTGATTCTTAGGCCCAAAAGACTTCTTTTATTGTCTATTCTAAGTTGGTCCTACTTTCTTCTCGCCCCGGGGGAGACCCTTGCATCTTTCAGCATAGGAAACGAAGTCAAAGGCTCAAATACTCTAAGAATAAGATTGATGTTGGTAACTTGAACCAAATCCTCTTCAAAAAAAAACTTGAACCAAACCCAGGGGAATAATTGATGTTTTTTTATTTTATTTTTATTTTATTATTATTATTTTTATGACAAGGGGAATAATTGATGTTGGTACCTAGGGCAATAAGCTTATACCAACGAAGACATCTACCACCAGACCATCATAATCATAAGAAGTCAGTGTTGTTTAAGTTGGAACCCTAGAAACCGCCATCACCAAAGACCATGTCTATGTTGCCTCTTAGACAAAATCACTACCACAGCATCCAAACATTGAAATCTTTTCTTAATTCCATCATGAATTCACTACTAGCAAAACGGGCAACTCACACAGATTTTATTCACACAGATTTTCAAAACCCACAGATATCCGTGTGAAAGATAATTTCATGCAGATAATCATGTAAACTAAGTAGAATTGGGTCCACATGAGTTTGTGCAATACACAGATATTTCAGTATGCAAGCTAAGATACTTTCTCATCTATTCACACGGTTGTCCGTGTATAAACCAGTTCACACATATTTCAGTGTGAATAAAATACATACTACATTATTTAGAAATTATTGTCTTTTTTGTTAGGGAAAATTTCGCAAACAGTACACCAAGTAAAGGCCACTAATAATTCTTATACACAAAGTTTCAAACCAAACATTTCGGTACACGAAATCTGAAACTCGACCCACTATCAGTACACGACGTCAATTTTTGACACCAAAATGTCCATTATGCCCTCAATTCTTTTTTTTTTAATAATTTTTTTTTTCTGTTATTTTTTTTTTCCTTCGTTTTTATCTCTTTCTTCTTCCTTCTTCCGGGCTCACACCCTCGCTTCCAACGCCGCCCTTGCGAGGTGAGCTTCTCCCGCCGCTGCCTCTCTGCCTCCATGTGGTTGAGCGGCGTGTCTCGGCCCAGCCCTGGTTTCCGGCCCCGTTTCTTCGGTGCTCTTTTCATCTGGCAGTCGGAATCTGCGAAGTCCGGGTTTGGGTTCGGAGCTCCGTTCTTCTTCTTGCTAGAACCAAAAACATGTTTCTTGTCGTCATTGTACGAGCTGTGATCCTCTTCCTGCACGCCGGCAATGATGCCGATGTCAAAAATGGAAAAGTTCTGGTTGATGAACTCTAGCGGTCTTGTTTCCGGGTCAGGCTGATCCGACCCGAACAACGACTTGGCTTGCTGGATCAACCCCCAGTTCTCTCTGATCAAACCGGAGGAACCCATTTCAAGAACACCGTCGGAAGTTGGGATGCAGATCAAGGTCTCGATCTCATGGATTTGGGCCTCTTTGGCTCTCTCGCAGTTGTTGAACTGAAGCTCGTGGGCCCCGCTCAGCCAGATTGAGGTCCCGGAGCCGAAGGCCTTGCCGGAAACAGAGCCGTCCCCGACGGCGAAAGATCGAGTGAGGGAGTGAGCCCGGAAGAAGGAAGAAGAAAGAGATAAAAACGAAGGAAAAAAAAATAACAGAAAAAAAAA
The DNA here is from genome assembly GCF_958449725.1 of Rosa rugosa. Taxonomy (NCBI): domain Eukaryota; kingdom Viridiplantae; phylum Streptophyta; class Magnoliopsida; order Rosales; family Rosaceae; genus Rosa; species Rosa rugosa. The sequence goes on from NC_084822.1 coordinate 38,965,224, forward strand.
ATTATTAAAAAAAAAAAGAATTGAGGGGATAATGGACATTTTGGTGTCAAAAATTGACGTCGTGTACTGATAGTGGGTAAAGTTTCAGATTTCGTGTACCAAAATGTTTGGTTTGAAACTTTGTGTATAAGAATTATTAGTGGCCTTTACTTGGTGTACTGTTTGCGAAATTTTCCCTTTTTGTTATACATATTATATAACAACGGTATTCTGTAGCTAATACATTTTAATACAAATATTTGTGTGAAATGAGCATCACACACATATATCGGTGTATAATGGAACATACAGATCGACATCAGTGTGAGAAGATAATTTCATATGGAAATCCGTGTAAAAGTTCGACTGACAATTGACATGACACTATTAGTTTATGAGGTAAATACACATGGACATCAGTAAGAGTTGTAAATGCATTTTACACGGATTTTAGTAGCTATACTGCTTAAAACCAAAAGATTGATCAAAAGTTTGCCATTTTTCATCTCTCTCTTAGTTTTCATAACAGAGCTGTGTAGATGATGAAGGAGATGGCTGTGAAGATTTGAGTTGATTCATAGAATTCAGGTATATTTTTCACTTCCCTTAACCTCAGATTGTATATTTCAAGTAGGTATGATGGTGTATTCATGAATGGTTTTTAGGATATTCATGATCATTATAGAAAGACATAATTTTAAGAATGAAAGTGTGTATTCATGAATGGTTTTTAGGATATTCATGATCATGATAAAAAGACATAATTTTAAGAATGAAAGCCTACAAAAATTATTGTTTGGATCATTGATTTAGTTTATATAGAAAATATATTTGTGTGTTTGTAAAGAAACTAAAATGAGATTAATAATTAGTTGGTTGCAAATTTGCTAATTTATGATAATCATAATTAGAATTTACCACTTGAACTAAACTTTGCTTAGAGTAGTATGGTATAAATTTTTCAAAAAATGTAATTGTATAATTTCATACAAATTGCTTTTGAAGAAAATTTATACTATTCAAATTTCTATAAAATTCATTACATTGCATATAACCTTATTACCCGTTAAAGGATTTGGTATTGGAATTTGATGCCTCCATGCACAATCCTTAAATTGTCCCATTTTTGGACAGTTTGGTAATAAGGTATTATGTATACTCTATGATGCTTATTCATCGTTACATGTTATTGGAATATTTGACGGCCCGATCGATCCTATGATCCCCTATGCATATTAAGTTCGTGCATATGTGGGATCATAGGCGGAGTGCTGTCGAATTTTTCAATAATAAGTAGCGATGATTTAGGCATCATAGAGATATACATAATATGTCATTGCCGAATCGGTTAGGTTCTACACCTTAGAAATGAAGATATAAGGCAATAGTTGATTCATTCATCATGTGTGATTTATTAATGAATTTTTTCATTATGCAGTGGTTCTTTACTGAAGTAGTGAATAGTTGAGCAATATGGACAAAGATTGAGTGTTTCTTGATCGAGAAAGTGATGAATATACTTTTGGGCTCCGTGCATTTATCAACCATGCCCTAGATATCTCTCCTATTCCCAATAGAATCTATTGCCCTTGTAAAGAGTGTAAAAATCGGTGGAGACAATTTGTGAAAGATGTGGAGAACCACATACGTTGTGTAGACATGTGGAATGACTATGTAAACATGCCTTGGACGGCACACGGCGAGCAATTACCCCTAATAAATGAACTTGATGTGGCAAGTTCCTCATCCCCACAAGAAGTTATGCCAGAACATGATATGGCTAATATATTGCAGGATGCATTTGGGTTTCATAATGATAGGATCATGCCTTCGTCCTCTTCAGAGCCAGTTGGAGGTCATGACTCTGGTCCAACCCTAGATGCCAAAAAATTCTATAAGCTACGTACTTGACGATGCGGATACTAATATTTTTCCTGGAGCACGAATAATAAGCTTGAATTTCTAGTGAGGTTATATCAGATTAAGTGTTTGCACTCAAATAGTGATGTATCTTTTTCTGAAACTCTAGATCTATTGAGAGACACATTTTCTGTAAGTACGACGTACTCTCCCAAAGAGTTTTTACAAGACAAAAAAAATGATCAAGGACATTGGTTTGATGTATAGAAAAATTGATGCATGTCCGAATGATTATATGTTGTATTGGAAAAAGCATGAAAATGATACAAGTTGTCAAGTTTGTGGTATTAGCCGATGGAAAAAGAAGAAGAATGGCAATGAAGTTGGTGGAAAACCTAACGCAGCTAAGATTTTACGTTATTTTCCATTGGGTCCTCGATTGCAATGTTTATATATGTCTCGCCATACTGAAAATTCAATGTCTTGGAATTCAAAACTAAGGACTAAAGATGGGGCAGTCCGACATCCTGCTGATTCTCCAGCTTGGGCTATTAGCGCCCCCTCCGAAGGCAACCGAAAAACATTCCATACTTGCACTGTAGGTACAGCCTCTTACCTACTGACATCCGTGTGACACAATGATCTAAATATGTAGTTAACTGATGTTTTGCTAGTAGTGATTGTGCTAATCAAAGTAAAGAAACCAACACCAATATAACAGAGCTACCACACCACCATAACCCCCAAAGACAATCAATTTTCAATTCATACTATTGACACATTTGAATCATCACCAAACAAGTCTTTGGTTAAACAAATCTCATATCCACCAAAGGCAGCCACTGTTTCCACTACCAAATACACTTGATTAGACAAACATGTCAAACATAACACCACAGTGCAATGCCAATCACAATAGAAAAAACTACAAGGGCTAGAAAACCCCAAAGTAAAACCTTAAAAAAGAAGAACACAAACCCTGAAGAGAACTAATGTGAAGGGAGAAGACAAGATCATGGTGCTAGCCCACCCAAAATCACAAGAGAGTTGAGGGGTGGAACTTGATTTTTTGTCAAAAACCATGAAGGAAGTTATTGGCCATGCTTGTGGTACAAAACCCTAATAGAGCGTTATTTGGGAGAAGGTTAATTATATTGACAAAATCAATAGATGAATGGTAAAGTGATACGTACATTTATGGATAAACAAAGTCTCAAATGAGAACGGATTCCGCAATGTAGCCTAACTCGAAATTTAAATGTTGACAGGTTCAATTGAGAGAAACAAGAAAAATTCGCAAATTAAAGTTTAAACCTTAATAACCTTCTTTAGATCTCACAAAGAGTGGCACCAAACACGATCAAGTTGCAAAACGAAAGTTGTCTCCTTATCTTAAGTTACAATCGATTCTGATTGAGTATGAATCCAAGATTCAAGCATTGTTAGGCACAATGAGCTTACCTTCAATAAGAGTTACTACTGCTAAGCTCAAAACCGTATTTTGAGCCAAAGAAAGCTATATTGTGAGACAATAATGTATTGTGCGCTAATAAATGTTTGCTTTGAACATTTCTATTTTAGTTTCTTAGGAATACGTCAATATATTAAGAGTGATGAGTACACATGATGTCACACCTATTTTGGGCATAATGAGAAGAGACAATACCTAAGTAAATTCGTCTATTCTCTAATGACCCCAATACAAACGATACGAGACACTTAGAACTTTGCACTAAAAAAACCTGAAATGAGTGCCTGATAAAGCTATTATCGCTTCAATCAACAATAGTCTCAAGGTTTTTATGCCCAAGAGACTTCTTATTTCTTCCTTCCCTATAGCTAATCTACTTTCCTCTCATCTGAGAGCTTTTTGGGAGAGAGAAGTCAATGTTTTCTCTTAGGCAAAGATTAAATGTCATAAATCAGTTAAGGCACTTGTGTCCATACCTCCCTCGTTATAAAAGAAAAAAAAAAAGAAGGCTAAATACTGTTTAGTACCCTGTGATATGGACCCAACATCAATTCAGTCCCTCGACTTTCAATTTCATCAAAAACACCCCCACACTAGTATTTCTCGTCCAATTGGTCCCTCCGACTTAATTCTATCAATTTCAGACGTTAAGTGGTGACATGGCATTTCCAACTCATCAAAAGTGGGGCCCACATGGAAGTAAAATGCCCAAACTGACCTTGGCTCTATCATAGCCCCAAATCCTATTAAGATTAAATTTTCCCGCCAAAGAAGACCTAAATACTTGTATCCTCCCGTCCAAAATAATCTATTTGCAGAATGGCTTATCAAAGTAATAACATTGACCTGTAAATGTTCAAAGTAACCAATCTATATTTTTAACCAACATGCTATTGATTTCAAGCACCAATTCTACATTTGAAAGTTTAACAACATCAAACTTTCTTAAAATCCAACAAAATAAGCAGCCCAAATGTTTACAACATCTCAAATGTTTGCATTTCAAATAGCTCTAATCATCCTCCCAAAAAATTAGAGCTAGCAACCTAAGTAGCACAAAAAATGTCAGGGCTTGCTTATCATTCCCCAAACTTCCTCCTACTTTCCCCCTTGCTTGGAATTCTGCATAATCCTTTGAGATGATCTGGAAGGTGTTGGAGTTTGGCCTTTTGATGCTTTACTTGATGTCGGAGGCCTTGTGGTTGCTGAGGTAGATGTGGTAGCAGCAGCAACAGCTTTGGTGGACTTGGATTTTGTGGCGGCAGCAGCAACTTTGTAGAGTTAGGCTTAGTTTGGGATTACTGTGCTGTGAGAAGAAGCACTTCTGATATTGCTGCGAGAAGAAGCAGCTGATGTGTTTGGTAAACTATTTTTAAAACTGTTGTGTGAACCAAAAGCAATTTCTGAGTGTTTAGTAAGTTGTAAGTAAAACGTGCTTTGGTTTGGTATAATTACCAAAATGGGCATAGATGATAAAAGATGCTACTAAAATACATAACTTTGTTTTATGATTATGTAACTATACCAAATTAAAAAATTTCTCACGTATTGTCCTTGTACACTAGTTCAAATTATCAATTCATCAATTTTATCTCAATATGTATATTAATTTTACAAAGTATATAAGCAATTTTAGTTTTTTGTAATTTGTTTGGTTATATATTGCTTGGATCAATTAAAAGATTACATTAAACCCTTAAATATTATACAAATGAGTTGAGAATATTACACAAAACATTCCCCCACCTTGGTCAACGGGAAACATTACACAAAATGTATTAAAGTCAATACAACTTTGCAACTAAATGCCTTCTGGAGATGCATTCATTAGACTTTGTGCAATTGTATTTCTTAACATCTCCATTTCTTGTATTCCCGGACCACATTGTCTTCCATCTCTTCATTGTTGTCTTCACTTGAGTAATTTTCACTTTCATCAAAATCACGATCTTGTTGAGCATATCTTCTTATGTAGTTATAAAGAGCCATTGTAGCAATAACTATTTTCACTTGTTTATCATAAGGAAAGCTTGACATATCACGTAAAATACTTCACGCAATAGTGAACTCCACAATTTCCAATCATTTTTAAGTGAATCCCACTTATTTTTCAATTGCCTTTTATCATAATCCCTTCCGGTTAACTCCTTAAAGGCCTTGATAACATTTGACCATCCCTTTTTATCAAAATGTGTACCAGGTTTGTTTCCCTTGGCCACTTCCTTAACAGCTATATCACAAAATATAGCTACTACCTCATCAGGCCATGTGGCTTTTGGTTTTCCAGATCCCTCATTTTCAGTACTGGTGGATTTCTTCTTTCCCATCTAAAGATAACACATGCTTAGTAGTAAACAAACAATTGTTATAAGGTACCATATCCAACACCTAACATGATCCTCACAAAACAAAGCTGTTGACCACAATAAAGAGCTAGATATATCCTTTGTTTCAAACCATAGGATTCAATGACCAATTTGTAATTGGAACTAGGGACCAAAATATATAAATTTGACACTAATATGCAAAGGTTGAAATATATACATATAAAAGAACTAGTAGCAAAAATAAAAAAAATACCCATGTAGCATCATAATCAAAGAAATGAAATCAAAGGGTGAAATATTTGGAGGGATTGGAGTTGAATTGAAAGAGAGTGAGAATCTTACTTACCCTGTCTCTGCGTGCAGAAATTTAGTACCCAAAATACCACAAATTGACCAAATCTAGAAACAGGGTCGTACCAAGTTGTTTCGATCTGTTACTACTTGTTTTGCAGGGGACGCATATGGGGAAAAGTAAGAACTTTAGAGGAGAGAAAGAATAAGAAGCGTAGTGAATCGAAGCTTGCAACAACAATATACTGTAAATTTGGGGAGAGATGGAGAAGGAGAGGACTTACAGTGAGTTTGATTTGCTGAAGAAAGATAGAAACTTTCGGCTCAATTTGCTGCTGAGTTTGAGAGAGAGAGAGAGAGAGGCGGTGACAGAGAAAATATTGGTAGGCTTGGAAGATGTGGGAGACGCAAAGAGAGATCTCTAGAGCGAGGAGAAGATATGTTTTTGACGGCGGAAGAGGCTGGGAAGAGAGAATGGATATGCTAAGCAACCCTATCTGGCTCAACGTAATTGTTAGAAAAGGATGAGGACAGAGTAGGTAATTTGGTAAATGCATTGTTCACTCCGTGTTTTCCACAGAAGCAGCTTCAAAAGCTGGCACTTGGTTACTTCTCACTTTCAGCTTTCGGGAAAAGATATTAGGACCAAAAGCAACTTCTAGAGAATTTACCAAACACCATACCGTAAGCCCAAAAGCAGAAGCAGCTCCAAAATCAATCTCAAATTGGGCCTTAGTAGGGGTGGCAGCAACAGCTTTTCAAGATGCCTTCAATGCAGCCATCTTCTTCTACACTCACAAAAAAAAATCAGAAACAAGAATATAATTGTCAACACATACATACCAAAAGCATAGCATCACTAGCCCAATCACAGACCTATTCATCAACAAATATATACAAAGTTTACAACCTAAAATCCAACTTTCATACCCCTTGATATTCTACCACTTTTAGATAGTTTTTCCTCAAGTTATTCCTACTCAATGGTGGCTTCCAAGTTATTGCTTGCCTGATGCTTACTTGCATGCTTTAATACATTAACCTTGCTACATATATATAGGCATACCAAGAGCCAGGGTGGCAAGCTTCCCATCTTGGTAATAACGTGGAGCAGCAAACAAAGACCAAGCAAAGTCTTCATTCAACATGCTACCCCCATTAGTAGCCTACAACAATTAATAAATTCACACACCTATTTCACCTTACCAATTTACCCACATATGCACTACCTAAAACATGGAACAATATTTTCTAAATCATGTCTTACTTCTTTTAGCATGAGAATGAACACCAATCTCAACATGTACTAATCGAAATACAGAAACCACCAGGGTAGTAGAGCCACCACCACCATAGCCATTAGAGACGGTCGATATTCAATCTACAACATTGTGATTCCTGTCGGTCTGAATTCAGAATACATGAACTTCATGAAAGTAGGAAAATGGGGAGGGCAAACCCAAACGGCCCAGCCCCACCACGCATCTTGTCCAGGTCCAGGTCCAGGTCCACACATGAAAGTGGACAAGTCTCAACTATTACATTTCCCAACCAAAACGGCGACGTCTACGTTTCGGTCGACAAGAGGCACACAGCATGTGCGCTTGGTAGCAAAAGCCAGTCGCTCTCCACTTGGCTCCCACTGCTATCCACTTGGCCCTCACACGCACGGTGCTCCGATCTCCGATCCCGATCCCGATCCAGTGGCATTTTCGTTATTTCACCCCCTCCCAACTTCCTCCTCGGTCCCATCGACCCCCAAATTCTTATATAACACACACCTTTTTTTAAGTCTCACAATCCTCCACTCCATTTCCTCTGTTTCGGCCGTTTTTTTGGTCTCAAACCACTTTCCCCTTCTCTCCTTTCCGCACCAAAAACATGATGAAGCTTTCCTGCAATGCGGTGGACCAAATCCACGGCGGGGCCCAATGCCGCTTCTTGGGCCCGCAGAAGTCCCGGCCCGGCTTCGCTCGCCGCCGGAAAGAAGCTCCGCCTTCGATTGTTACGTACAGCGGTGGTTCGCCTTCGTCGAGGAGGGGGATTGTGGCGGTGGTGTCGGACCGGGGAGCCGTGGGCGCCGAGAATGGGCCGGGTCGGGTCGAGCCCATCAGCCTGGCGGACCGGCTGAGGCAGGGGAGCTTGGCGGAGGACGGCAAGTCGTATAGGGAGTGCTTTATAGTCAGGAGCTATGAGGTTGGGATGAACAAGACTGCTACTGTGGAGACGATTGCCAATCTGTTGCAGGTGAGAATGAGCTCAATTTCGATTCAATGTGTCTCAAAAGGCTGGAAAGTTTCGATCTTTTTTTTCTTTTTTTTTTTTGTAGAATTTGAGCATGTGGGATTGTGGTGGTACTGTTTGATTTGAATTGTTTGGGGTAAATTTGAGGGCTCTTGGTGGATTGGGGATTTGGGGTTGTTCTGTTTGCTGCTTTCATACATGCATTTATCAAGTTTTGGAATTCTGTGATGTGATAGTTTTCTGAATTCTATATTCTAATGGTAGTAAAGCCTTGTGTGAAAGCTCATTAGATATTTGATCACGTAAATTTGACCAAGTGATTTTCAATTCAATAGTTTGGAACTTTAGTTTCGACCTTGAACAAGATTAAGGACATTGTGGGAGGATTAACCAAGTTGGTTATTTTAGTGAGGAGGAAAGCCTGATTAATTACATATTATTGGTAATGTTCTCATATTGTATGATATTTACGGTGAGGATTGGTAATGTAGGAGGTTGGATGCAACCATGCTCAAGTTGTGGGATTTTCAACCGACGGGTTTGCAACGACCACCACCATGAGGGAATTGCATCTAATATGGGTTACTGCTCGCATGCACATTGAAATCTACAAATATCCAGCTTGGTGGGATTTCTTGTCTATATTTTAGTTCTGGTTTGGATTTGTATCCAGCAAGTGTAATCTTATAATGCTGGTATGTGCAACAGGAGTGATGTTGTTGAAATAGAAACGTGGTGCCAAGGGGAAGGGAGAATTGGAACTAGACGTGATTGGATACTTAAGGACTATGCCACTGGGCAAGTCATTGGAAGAGCGACAAGGTGCATGGTGTTTCTGTTTATTATTATACAAAATCTTCAAACATGTTGGAGAAAAGATGGTATCAGTATAGAAAGCAATAGATTTTTTAAAATACTTTTATTCTATACTGCAGATAACATGGTTATTGTATTGAGCCAGCTTCCTCATACTCTGTGATGTTATAGTTTGTCTAGGCTGTTCGTGGCAGATTCTTAATCTTTTAGTTACTCCCTTAGCTATTGTAGCTTTGAAAGGAGACATAGTTACTGATGCTTCTTCATCATTTAGACGCTCTTAATCTGGCTATTTGCCAGAACATTTACCACTGCAATATTTTTTCAATTTTTTAATTCTGCCATCTCTCTTGAAGATCACATGTGAGGATATTTTTGAATGTTTTTCTGCAGTTCTATTGTTTATCACGAAGTTATGTGGTTCTGTGATGTAGTCTGAAACTTGACCATCTCTATTGCATGGTTTCAGCAAGTGGGTGATGATGAACCAAGACACTAGGAGGCTTCAGAAAGTCAGTGATGATGTTCGCGAAGAGCATCTAGCTTTTGCTCCACGAGAGCTAAGGTAAGAACCCTGTTTCTTTTTGCAGGCCTTAGTTATCATTCCTTTATGTGGTTAGCATACTAACTTGCCTGCATGCACACAAATGCTGCACAATCTTATAATTGGTTTTTTGTATGGCATTGGTAGATTAGCATTCCCAGAGAAGAACAATAGTAGCTTGAAGAAAATAGCTAAACTAGAAGACCCTGCTCAGTATTCCAGACTAGGACTCGTGGTAAGGTCTTATGGTTGATTCTAAGTTCTTAATTTTATTCAGTGCTCTCAGTATACGTTTATATTTCTCAGCCAAGGAGAGCAGACCTGGACATGAACCAGCATGTTAATAATGTCACCTACATAGGATGGGTTCTAGAGGTCGGTTACATGTCTGTTTATTTAGAATTCCATCATCTGTTTTATGGCCATGAATTATTGTTCGTCTCATAAGAGATATTCTCTTCTTACAACAGAGCATGCCTCAAGAAGTCATTGATAGCCATGAACTCCAGACTATCACCTTAGATTACAGGCGAGAGTGTCAACAAGATGACATAGTCGATTCCCTTACTAATGTGGAAAATGTAGAGAATGCTGAAGTGAGTTTGAAGGGAACAAATGGGTCTCCTGCTGCAACAGAAAATCAAAACGACTACCGTCAGTTCTTGCATCTACTGAGAATATCAGGTGATGGATCAGAAATAAACAGAGGACGCACAGTGTGGAGAAAGAAACCGGCAAGATGATAAAATCATTTTATCTGTTTGGCTTCACCTGTTTTTGGTTTGATTTTGTTTCTAGTTACCCATGTTTTTGTCCATTGTATGAGAGGTTTTGTTTCTTAGTTGATGTCAGCTTCATAGTTTATTTTCTAAGCTTTTCCCAATTGCAATTGTTACAAAATGTCATTATCTCGTGCACTGATGTGAATATATTCTCAAAGAATATTCTCCATTTTATGTTGTATCTGACATTTTAAATGGTAACCCATCTTCATTGGAATGTAATATTACTAGGTTCAAGCTTCAATGATAATTCTTAGCATCCGTTTGGGATTTTTGGTGGTTTCATTTGAATAAATACAGGGTTCATATTACTTTAGCTGCCTTTTTTTATCTTTCTGAGCTCTGGGGTATGATAAAGTAGAGAAAAAAGAGGAGTTATTACAGCAAATTAATCTGAATTCATGTTAGACGACTTCTAAACCCCAAAAGCTTAAAAGAACACACGAGCTTTCACATTTGCGTCTTGTACTTCTCTAATTTTCATCTCATGTTCAGAATTGCTAGATCTCAAAAGTTTGAGGTGTAACATTCAAATACTACAACTGGTGCTGCTACATTTTCTAACAGTCGAGTTCTTTCGATTTCAAAGCAATCAGCATCTGACTTGATGTTGCTTCTGAAGTTTTTCTGGTAATGACCCATTGAATCAATGGGGCCATGAAGCTATCAATGAAGTTACCAGTAATTCCTACCTATCATCATCAGAACAACCTAATAGCACACCAGCAATGACTTGAGAGTCGTGGTCATGGGCCACCGAAGATTTAACAACTACAATTGCCCACTGAACTAGTACCATTCTATATCGACCAAAATCTCCATGCAGACGCCAATGAACATCAGTCCCAAAATGATTATGTACAGTTCTAATAGGGGTAGCTTCAATTTTCAAACTACAAAAAGCAATACACAGAGAGTCAACGAGTAGATGAAGATAGTTAGAATGGAGAAAACAATGGCATTGCTCATTGTTACAATCCTTGTGGCCTTTCTAGTGGTTCTGAAGCTGAAAGGGACTTGAAACTAAAGAGGAGGTCTATAACCCTAAAGGGTTAGAATTGGCCTTGGCCATCCTTTCGGGGGATATGAATTGGGTGGCAATTTCATCCTTGATTTGGGGGCGGATGGGGTTTCGGAGGCTTCCACGGGCTCAAGGATGCTCATCAAAGGCTATGGTGATAAAGGAGACATTCCTTACGATCACAGCAAAGGCAATGGCAATGGAGAGAATGGTGACATTCCTGATTATGGAGGTGATGCTCGAGATGGAGATGGTGGCAAGTTTCCATAGTGATCACATACTCACATAGAACAAGCTTATGGTGTCAACTGACATGTATTTACTACTATAAATAACGAGCCTATCTAAGTGATTAATGTAATTAATGGTTAAGTTTTCAATTAAATATATATGTTCTTCAGTTATTTCACTTACTATCTGCTGATTCTGCTCTATCCACTATCTGATCTCTGGTACCAAGAGTACAGCTATAGCTAGAATCTAGCGATACACAACTGACTGCTAGCTTTATCAAATACATCGACTAGAAAGTTATCCAGTGGTTGTTGAAGTAAGCCTCTATTTTACAAATTTTTCAAGGTAAACACTCCAACCGCATCAAACAGATTAGTTTGATTTTCCTAAATATGCATTGTTTTTTGTCACTTAGCCGATCTCATGCATCGTAATAGTGAAAACTCTCAATGAATCAACTGTGATCACAGAAACTGCCTAAATAACTTGACGATATATATGAGGCCAGCCTCAACTCTAGCATATATGCTAATGGAATATCCGAATTGCAGTAAAATCTTCCAACATTGTATATACCAACCCCTTAGCATGATACAACTGGAGTTTGTATTGAGCTCGGCTTGTTTTTGGCTTGTTCGAGTGTGTAAGAGAAACAAGCACAGACTGAATTTTGAATGCTATGCATGTTGGTGTTGGCGTGAGTCATACTTACCTTATTTATGTAGATATTCTGTAATATTATGTGATCTGTAATATCTGTAGTATTATTAGATTTACTACTTGCCTTAGGAGTAGTACTTGTCTTATTAGGCATAATTGTAATTTGTATATAATTCCTTCTTGTAAGGTAAATGAAATATCAAAAAAGTAATTCAGCCAAAATTGTCTCTTGTTTCTTGTTATATTTTGACTTGGTATCAGAGCAGATCTGATCCTTGACTCTTGTTCTTTGTGCTTGGATTTGTTCGTTGTCCTTTGATCCTTTCATCACCGTTGCCTTCTTATATTTCCAAGTACTTTGTTGTTTTTCCTTCCGCTGCATATTCACCATGGTGAAAGCTCCTTCTTCCCCCGTGTTCTCCTCAAGTCTGACTTGTAACTACTGCAAGAATCCAGGCCACATCAAAGCAAACTGTTACAGGTTGGTTGGTTTTCCAGCAGGCTACTTTGATAGGCCACGACCTTAGGACAACAAACCTAAGGGAAAGGCTGCTGGTCGTCTTGTTCAAGACCAAGATTACTATGCGGTGACAAAATCAGATCACACCAACTTTGCTGGTAAGGATACCGCATCCGTAAGTTGCAGTGGTAATGGTAAGATTGGAGTTGCTTTAAAAATTTCTGGCTTTACTGGTGGCAATACTTGGATAATTGATTCTGGAGCATCTGACCATATGACCTATGATGGTAGTTTCTTTCTTTTTCTCAATCCACCCTCTATTTCCTCTGTTGTCAATGCCAATGGTGATTCTTTTCCTGTTTTAGGAATAGGGTCTGTTCGTCTCACCCCTTCTTTGACACTACATGATGTTCTTTATGTCCCTGATCTCTCTCATCATCTTATATCTGTGCCTCAGCTTAATACTCAATCTCGGTGTTCTGTAACATTTTTTCCTTTGTATGTGATTTTTCAGGACCTCCTCACCAGGGAAATAATCGGCAGGGGTTATCTGAGGGGTCGACTATTCCATCTGGATTGCATGTTTGCCGGAATGAAGCCGGAGAAGGCAGTCCAAGCATCTTTGATTTCGACTGGGGTTACTAATCAAGTTGAACAATTATGGCTATGGCATCGGAGATTGGGACATCCTTCCTTTAGTGTCATGAAGAAATCTATGCCATCCTTGTTTCTGGGCATTGATGAGTCTAAGTTGCATTGTGAGTCATGTGTCTTAGCTAAAAGTCATCGTACTAGTTATCCTTTGAGTACTACTAGGAGTTCTTTTCCTTTTGAGTTTATTCATTCTGATGTCTGGGGACCTTCCCGTGAGTCAACCTTGTCTGGCAAACATTGGTTTGTTTTGTTTATTGATGATTATACCCGTCTTACTTGGGTCGCTTTGTTGAAACACAAATATGAAGTCTTCTCTGCTTTCCAAGAATTTTTTGCTCTTGTTCAAAATCAATTTGGAGCCAATATTAAAGTCTTTCGTTCTGATAATGGGGGGGGGGGGGGGGGGGGGGAATTTGTCAATTCTCAGTTTCACCAATTCTTTCATTCTCATGGGATTATTCATCAAACTACTTGCCCTCAAACTCCTGAACAAAATGGGGTGTCAGAAAGAAAGAATCGTCATGTTCTTGACATAGCTCGGTCTCTTCTATTTAGTGCTCATATGCCTAAGTATCTTTGGGGAGATGCAATTCTTACTGCTTGTCATCTCATCAATAGGCTACCTTCCTCTGTTCTCAATGGTCAAACCCCCTATGTTGCCTTTTCAAATCATGTGTCTGTCCCTTTGTTTTCTAATCTCCCTGCTCATGTCTTTGGGTGTGTTGTGTTCGTCCATGTTCCTAAGAATCAACGGTCCAAACTCGATGGCAGGGCATTGAAGTGTGTATTTGTGGGCTATGGTGTTCATCAAAAGGGCTACAAGTGTTTTCATCCTCCTACATATAAAGTTTTTGTTACCATGGATGTCACCTTTTATGAGGATGCATGTTATTTTTCTCCCATCAATCCTTCACTTCAGGGGGAGAAACACACTTTTTTGGAAGAGAAGTCTTGTGGGATTAAAATTCAGCCAATTGAAGCCAATGACACTCCTGCAGAAACAGAAAAGGCAATTACTGAATCGTCTACCCTTTATCATGCAACTGCCGAACAGAGCGTTGCAAGTTCCGAACCAAAAAATACAATTGTCGAATCGTATACCCTTCAAGAAGAAGCTCCTAATCACTCAGTCTCTCCCTCTCCATCAGTGGTCTCCCCTGTTCAATCTTCATCTGAGAATGCCAGCGAACACGACGTCTAAAAAGTAATTCAGCCAAAATTGTCTCTTGTTTCTTGTTATATTTTGACTGTTGGCTGGTGAACAACTCGTATTTTATGATTCTTAGTCACAAGACAGTTCAACTTAAGCATGAGTTCAGCTCATTCGTCCAAGATGTTAATGGGATTTTGTGAATATCAAATAATCTATGATTCTATTTTTTTCACTTTGTGTCAGTGTTGCCAAAGCTTGAAGCTCAAGTTTAGCTAAATATCTCAGGCTCTACTTGTTAAAATGAGCTAAGTTGAGCCAAGCTTAACTCTAGAACAACAAACAAGCAACCTGAGCCAAGCAAAGAAATATATTGAAGTTAAATTTGAATCAATTAGTTGAACTCAAATCTAATCAAGCCAAATTTGAGCACCAAATGCTCCCTTGGTATGCTCCTTTGCAGAAGTAGCTTGGTTAACAAGTTCTATAAAGGAAACCCCTCGAAGAGAAAATTTTCTATAGTTACAAAGGACCAGATCTTTAAATTTCTTTCTAAGATTCTAGTCATCCTACTGTAAAACACAAAACTAGAACTCATATGTTAAATTATTAGAAAATGAGTGTGAAGATCGATGTTGTTTATCGCAGATTGATACAATATACAACAATTACCTTGGAAACCAAGTAGTACGTCTGTTATATATAGAGCAAACATGCAGACATCATCTCACAAGTCGATCATAGAGAGAAGTCTTAACTAGTAGCTAGACTATATATGACAATGGAGGGTATAATGCATTCCGATATGAAAGCTAGAATTGATATATGGCGCCCTGCAAAGTATCAGTTTATTGGCAACTTAACATTGTCTGAAAATGACAGAACCAGTGGTACCCTGGTGCTTAATCTACCCTAGTCCTTATGAGACATAGCTATTAACTTTGCTCCGAAACCAAGCTATTCCAATTGGTTCTTATCACCCCGGCTTCCTGATGATTTTTCAACTCTTGTGAGGTATCAAGACCTCATGTATGGTTTAACAAGTGGCTGGTCAAGAATGGTGCAAGGTGAGACTTTACAGGTCGGAGATGTGGTGCAGCTATGGTCCTTCGAAGATTTTAACAACTCTCTACACTTAGCTATATCGATCTCTTCAAATAATTGTTGGTGCTCTCTTGTTAATAGTTGAGTTCTATCAATTTCAAGCAATCAGCATCCTACTTAATGCTGCTGATTACCAGTCTATTTCATAACGAACTGCTAAAATCAATTGGGGTCATCAATCCATAAATGAATTACCAATTATTCCTAGTTATGATCATCAGAATAACCTAATACCACACCAGAATAGAATTTAAGTCATGATCATGCATTATCTAGGTTTAAAACCCACAACAGCCCTCTCAACAAATACATACCATAACGAACAAAACCTCCATGCAGACGCCAATGTACATCATTCCCAAAATGATCATCTCTCCACTATTAATAGGGCTAGCCTCAATGCAAAGCTCCACAAAGCAAAAGACGAAGAGTGGAATAGAGAAAGATGAAAACAGTTGCTATGGAGAAAGCAAAGGCATTGCTCATTGTCACACTACTCCTTATGACATTTCTGGTGGGTTCTGAAGCTGCAGGAAGGGAGTTGAAACCGAAAGAGGAGGTCTATACCCCTCAATGGTTCTGGGGATGGGGATTTCCTTGGTGGGGGCTCGGACATGGATTTGGGTGGGGATTTCATCCTTGGCTCGGTGGCTTAAACCATGGGCTTAAGGACGCTCCACATGGCTATGGTGGGAAAGGTGACATTCCTTATGATCATAACAAAGGCAATGGCAAAGGCGATGGCGATGGCAATGGCAATGGCGAGAAAGGTGACATTCCTGATCATGGAGGCGATGATCAAAACGGAGATGGTGGCAAGTATCCATAGTCACATAGACCAGGTTCAGTGGTGTCAACTGAAGTATAATACTACTACCTAAATAATGAGACCATGTAATGGTTCAGTTATCAAAAAAATGGTGCTTTAGTTATTTCACTTATTCTCTCTGCTCTATATCTATCTCTTTGGTTCCACGATGAGATATGCATGTAGTGCATAGCTAAGTAGTTTTGTTGCTTGCTGGAGTAAGCTATTCAAAACTTTTCGAGTAAACACTGCAACAGCATCAAACATAATATTGGATTTCTTTTAAAAATGAATTTTTGTTCTTACAGTCCAACAAAACGAACATGTATCAGCACCTGCTTGAATAATTTATTCGACGAAGATTTTGGGGCCATTCTCATAAAGCAATGAGATATTCGAATATCCCAGTTACAGTACGAGATATTCAAGTTGTATATCAAATCCTTCTTTTCTACCACAAATCATTATCAGTTTTCATCTTTTTGCTCTGTCCGGATCCTCATTTTGTACCTTAGAAGGCTTAGATCATAGATTTCAACGTTTATTATCTTTTCTATTGTTTGCTAAATCATCATTCTTCGACTATTATAATTGTCAACATTCCAAACCCAGGAACCACATGGATAATCCGTCGTTAATACATAGTTTTGGCAGGGGACTACCAATGTAAAGCCTAGGTTTAGGCCTTTAGGGTCTAAGGTTGTCTATCAGCATGAAACAGCTCCAGACCTTTGCTGGTTCGTTGCTTGTTCTAGCTTGTGAGAGACAATTCAAGCTTGAGCGGCTGGCTCTTGGCTTGTTCTTGCTTGTAACAAGTCAAGCTCGAGCTCTCATGGACGTATTACAAGTGTGCACAATTCGTATAGTAAGCTCAAGTTACAGAAAGAGGACAGAAGAAGCCTGCTCAATCCAGCTTGAAGCCTTGAATACAACTAGTTAACACTAGGGTCTAAATCATCCCTATGTTTAGCAGAAGTTATATAGCAGAAGTTATATAGAACCCTATCAACAGAAAAATTAAGTTGCAAGGGTCTATAAATTTGAACTTTCCTGTTCACGTTTTTTACTAGATGCAACCGAAACATAAATTCACAGACAAGAAAATTTAAGCCTGAAAGTATATTTCTCTTGATTGCTCCAAAAGCTAGTTCCACTAACATCTCAGCTAATCATAACATCAGATTGTACCATGTAATGTAATACGAAATGACAGGGTATTCAGGTAATAGGGAATACCCCACTAATCATAAAGCACTTCCATACAAAACCCCACTGTTGTCACTAGGCCTAACAAACTGCACATGTTTCCGACAATTCATCCCAATTATGAAATATCAGTTCTGAAGACCTGGCACAACAATTCTTTCGGTCCTCCATCCCCAGAAAGCACTTTACATAACCCTGTAGAGAGAGAGAGAGAGAGAGGGATCATTTATCAGTACTTTAAGAATGATCAAAACATCCATACAACCATAATAGTCAAATAATTAAAAGAACTCCTAGCAACTATTATTTCTTATCTTCAGGCCAGAAAAATGTATACATAAGGTAAATATGCCACTTACATGATCAATCATAGAGGCAGGAGTTGCAGACTCAGGAGGAAGTAGGAAGGAATACCCTAATGAGCTCTTTCGCAGTTACTTTTCTCCTACAGGTAGGGCATTTTCCCTGTGCAGTTATCGCAGCCTTAATGCACTTCTTACAGAAAATGTGACCACATTTTGTTGACATCTCCTCAACCAACGGAGCCATGCAAATGGGACAGGTAAAGGTGGGCTCCTTTGGCGGTGGCGGCGGCAGTGGTGGCTGCATAGCCCGCTCATTCTGTAAATAAAAGTATTTGAGATGAGTACCCACCAATTAGACATATGCACAAGAAACAAAGATGACGCTTCAATTTCAAAAGACACTTATTGTAGGAAAGTCATAAATCAAGTTCATGATCAGTCAAAGCATTTCACAAATGTAGAGCAGAGATACATACGACAACCACTCTCAAGTTAAACGGTTCAGTTGATGTAAGCATGACCAGTGGGACAAACATCAACATATATCAAAGGTTCACAGCATGTTGCTAACAGTTGATCAAAATCATATATGCATCTTCATTATCAAAGTGACAAGCCATTAATATGTACTCACCAACTCACAAAAATGAAAAATAAAATAAAAAATGAAGACATGGTTAGGCAAGCACCGACTTCACCAGCACTTATGGTAAAGTGGGGAAACATCACTTCAGGATCAGTAGAGTCCCCTTTGAGGATATCCTTTAGTTAACTACTTGTGAAATGGCTTTGAGACTCACGTCTCTGTTATTTAGGCTAAAGTAACCATGCTTTAGGTTGTAAAACTAATTTCATCTATGAATAATTCACTGCAAATTCAACATTGGCCAATTTGACCTACCATTTCATCATGACTTGTGAGTGCGCACTTAGATGCAAGAAACAAAGTATATGGTGGACAGAGTTTAATATCTCATTTGATTTTTGGCCAAGTATAGCATTAACCTAGTATGTTAAATCTCGATGCAACTTGTGAAAATGCAGGAGGAAGGATTCAAATCAACAAAAAAAAAAAGTGCGAAAAAGAAAAAAGTTTGAAATTAAGTTTACATCATTCAAAAGTATATTTGCACTGCAAGAACAAAATGTGACTCAGCATATAAAGACAGAACTATGTCTTCACCAAAACCAGATGATCAGTGCATTTGCAACAAAACATAAAAGATAGTTTCATCTTACAAGACTTTTAGGCAGACAAGATGAAGATGAGAAATTACTATGATTACCTTTGAATTGGAGTTGCTATTGCCATCCAAGTTTATGTAAAGTTCGCAATTAATGATTGTTTGATTTGGCTCAACTCTTCTGCGCTTTTGACGAGTGGCCCTAGGCAGTTCTGCAATGAAGATGTAAGAAATGCAAAGTAGAAATATGTTAAGAAACAAACTGACTACACAAGGCATATAACACAAATAGCAATATGGGGAAACTAAAACTTGTCACTGACAATGTCTAGCTCAAATGTGAGAAGCTTTTGTAGCAACCAACTACCCATTCTTCTTTAGAACAATAATAAATAAAAAATAATAAAAGAGGAAGATAAAGTGTCAGCTTGTACAGGATCGTTCAGGACAAATTTGGAGACTGAAACATTCTAAACACCTTATCCTACTAATTTTTGCCTATAATTTTATCCTATGGAGTAGTAAAAAAGTAGTGATAAAAAAAGCCAAATGAAAACATTCATCTTATCCACACTAATCACTTGACATTACAGAGCTTGAACTACCAAATAAATAAACATGCTTCACAAAAGAAAACACTATAGAGACCCAGAAGTTCTGCTGTAATGAAACAATTAGAAGTTGTATCATAGAACAGAACTTAATTACCTGATTCCAAATCAACCACAGGCCTCCTTCGGTTCCTTCTGGAGTTGTTTTCAGCCTGATATAAATATCACAATATTAGAGCTTTATTTTAACGTATATCAAGTGTGCAGAGATACCCACAACAAAGAAATACATAAAATTAAATTAAAGCATACTTCAGCAATAGCCCTGGGGGAAGATATGACAACATCATCATCAATAGCCTCAAGATCAATCACCAATGGGGGCTGGCTAGGTCTCTCAACCTGAGGTAACACCTGAGCTGAAGTTCCCTCTTGATTCCGATTCTCACCAGGTGGTGCACTATTGAGATCTAATTCATTCTTCCTTCGCCTGAGACCAGTTCTTGCAGAAGGCCCCCTTGCCACCCGAGTGCTCATGCTATGTATGTAAATCTCTTATCCAAGATGAAGCTCCAAAAGTTTAAGACCTAAATTTGTTCAACAGTAATCATTCTTATCAAACATGTGCTCCACTTTTGTCCAAAACCAATAAAAGATAATATGACTTGACCAATAATAACTCAAAGTTTGCAAAATCAAGCAATAATAGACATGAGAAAAGTCAAACTCCCTTCCTATTTCCTGCAACTCTCTCATCAAACAATAGATTTGATCATGATCCACTGTTTGTTTTCACTTCCCTTTGCTTTAACCCACCAAATAAGTTGGCGATTCTCTTTCATACCTCCAAATCAACATGACAAATCAAATTACACTATATAAAGCTCGGTGCAATGTTTAATACCATCAAGTCCTGAACTGAAAATCCTAGTTGCTTGCAATTCACAGTCTGATCACTACAAACCTCACAGCATTTCACAGTCTGTCGCTAGAAAGGTCTACTTATCTTCTCTAAAACCCAAACTAAATCGTTTCCCCCAGATTTTATAAGCCCATTCAAATCCTCAATGATTCCCAACCTAAAAATTCAAATTCTTTTTCAAAAAAGTCTCGATTTTTTAAATCTAACCTGCTAAAGAATTGCCGAAATCAAGCCAAAATTACAGAATTTGAAGGATTACACAGTATCTTTAAAAAAAAAAGGTTTAAAAATTCAAAAAAAGAAAAGAAAAAAAAAAGCGTCGCAGAGAGAAACCCTAGGCAATTAATAGGCAGAGCAAGCAGAAGGAAGAGGATCGAATTGAAGAGAAAACGAAGATATAAATGAGAATCGTACCTTGAATCAATCAGAGAGGATGAGAGGGAAGACGGTGAGCGAAGGAGTTCGCCGGAGAGAAACTGGAAATAATAATAATATCAGTGAAATTGATTAAGCCGTTGAATCGGATAAAGGAGAATGAGAATTCGAATTCTTCTTTACCCCAAAATATATATTTATAGTTTCTTCTTCTTCTTCTTTTTTTTTTTTTTTTTTTTTTAAATATATCAAAGTCTTTCTCCGTCGTTGTCTTCTTCCCTGTGTGGTGGGGGGTTTTGTTTGGTTTTTAAAACAGGCAAGAGAAAGAGGAGTGGGAACGCACATGGATCTTTGGGCCTCTGTTGCACACGAGCCGATCACGCACCCGACTCCTCCACGTTGTCTATCTCACCTGTGTGATATTATCAACTTAAATATAATTTTTTTTTCTTCTTTTATTAAGGAATTGGTTTTCAAAAAGGGTTTTTGTCAAAGGAAAATGATGGAAAATGTCACATTAGAGTGTGAAATGATAAAAAAGTCACATAGTTTTCCACTTAATAAAAATATCCATAATGAATTGTCAATAATATTAATTTAGTCCTTATGAATAATGAGGTGATGTTAAAAAATGTCAGTTTTCAATTTTTTTGATTCCCATTCTACCCTTGGTATTAATATACCCTTCAAAACCAGATCACAGCTATATTTCAAAAAAAAAAAAAAATCAGATCACAGCTCTCTCTCTCTCTCTCTCTCTCTCTCTCTCTCTGAGATCCACCGAAATCCGCATCACCGTCCGCCATCACTGACGAATCGGCGTCTGAGAACGACGAGCTGCAACTCTCTTCGTTCTTGTTGATGGTGACGTAAGACGTTAACATCGTATGGAACACCTTCGGCTTGTTTTACGAGTCCGCTGAGAACGTCACCATCGCCGGAGCATGACGGCCTTCCGGAGGTCCAGCATATCTCTGTTCATGTTCTTTTCCCGAATCGAAAAACCGAAATTCCGATCAATCCAATAAGCACCGGTGAGCTTCTCAGCATCAAGCTCTCGAGCTCTAATTCCTTGTCAGTGAATTTGAATTTTCACAACATGCTTTCTTCATTTCGTTTCGATTTTTGCATGCTGCGTTTTCATTTTTGAATTTTTGTTTTCTCTGCAGTCGAATTGAAGAAGCAAATCTTTAGTATGGAATCAATGCTTAATTATAGACCTATGATTATGTGTGTTGCTATATTTATATGCACTTATTGGTAGCAGCTATGATGATATTATAGATCACCTCCCTACATAATTTGAATCTGAAAGTCAATTTATGGATTTGTGTTCAGACCTGAGACTAATGAGTTCTTCCATGGACAAACTTTTCTCTGTTTGTGCTTGTATTTACAAAGGTTTATCTCTATATATGGCTACTTTGCTCTTTCCTTGAAAAGGTTTCACTTGCACAGATTCTAGGTTCAGATTTGCTATTTGAAAATCAATGCTTCTATAGTGATATGATTTGGTGAATGAATTAGGTGGACGATTAGTTTGATTAGTTCAACTGACTGCTGAGCTAGGGGATGACCTAGATAAGAAAATTTTACAGACCATCTCCTTAGGTGAGGCTGGAGGAAGTTCTTCTTATATTTTATTAACTTTCAAGGATATTTGATAATAACTTGTTAGAATTATTTTGTAAATGAAGTAATGCTATTATTGTGGTTGTGGTTGTAATGAAGTAATTTTATTAGCTTCGATCGATTTTGGCGAAGACCCCTCATTCTAGAAAGATCACAATGTCCAAGTAGTTAGATATTGAATTTTTGAAATTGCTTTTGTCATTTTGTGCCTTTTTAGATGCGTATTGAATTGATGTTAAGATTGTTAGAAGGCTTCTGTTGTTGAAGTTTTCGAGTCTGGTTTGTATGGGATTGATGTTGTTTTTGATAAGTTGAGAGGATTAGTTCTTAGAAAATGATTCATGAAGCTTCTTTGAAATTGATGCACTTATATATTCTTAAATTGGATCAGAATGCATTTTATTTTGTCATTTCTCTTTGATAGAATTAAAACATTTATCCTCTCAAGTCTTAACCTTCTTTCCTTCAGTGATTGGCTATCTTTCTTATGATACCAGCATAGGTTTTGTAGAAGGTGTATGGATGGTGGGAGTGATTGATGAAGTCCAAATGCGATTGATGAGGTCTTAACCTAAGAATGCATTGGATTTTTGTGAAGAATGTGGCATCCCCTCAGCTTTCATGGTTTGAAGCACTTATATGTCATCAGTTTTGAGAGAATGAAGATTGGTTTAAAACAACATATCATTGAGTCAAATCTATGTTTTTTAATGTTGTGGACATGTCATAATTTATAGGATATGAGTTGAGTAGTTCTTTAGAATCATATGTAATGTGGCTGGAGCTTGAAGATAATAAACTCTCTTTTCGACATATTTCATTTCTTTTTGTCTGGAAATTTCTAATGTTATTCATCAGGTTATTTTTCTTTTTTCTTTTTCATAATGATACTCGTTAAATGATAGTTGGACTTCTAATTCTTTACTCCTCCACTTCTATTCTCATTTCTTTACACTTGTATATGCACTCCATGATGTAGTTGCCTCTTTTGTCAAAGTAGGTTGGGCTTGGATGCTCGCCTTGGTATAAGAAAAGTAGCAACTCCCGACTGTTTCATTATCGATCTATGCTACATGGATATGCATGATGAACCAAAACAAATATTCATTGATGATGTGAAACAACTGGTCATGTCCAATATTGATCACAAGTCAATTAACAGTGACTTAGCCAGGGATTGACAGTGACATGTTCATGACTGTGACATAGCCAAGAATTGACAATAACATGTTCATGACTGTGACATGGCCAGCAACATGTCACTACCCAATGACTTGAGGTTAACAGTGACTTGAGATTGACAGTAACTTGACCAGGACTTGACAGTGACATGATCATGACTGTGACATGGCAGTGACATAGACATGACCAGTAACTTGACCAGTGACATAGTCAGTGACTTTGACCAGTAACAGTGGCTACTGACAGTTACTTGGTTAGTGACATGGTCAGTTACTTAGTTAGTGACATGTGATTAACAGTGACTTGGCTATTAACTTGTGACTTGGCTACTGACAGTTACTTGGTTAGTGACATGGTTAGTTACTTCAAAAACAAGTCCAAGTACTCTGACAGTTCATGTAGATAGACACTTTCTCATAGTCATCTTACACTTGGATAGTTCATGTTCATGACAACCACTTTGCATTTGTTTTAATTAGGACTAAATACTTGTTACTCCTCAAACTTTTACCTGAAAAACAGTTTAGTCCCTCGCCTTTGAAATTAAACTGGATAGTCCTTATTCTCTCTAATTCTCACACAACAAGTCCACGACAGGTCTAAAATGACTATTATGCCCTCACTTCCTCTTTTTACTATTTTTCTCTATTTTTTTAAATGTTTCTCTCCTTTTTTTAATTTTATTTTCTCTCTCTCTCTCTCTCAAGTTCGTATCGAACTGGGTTCATCTTCATCCACATCGACGGCGAACAACCTCTCCCTCCTCTGCTTCTTCCTCTTCTCTTTCCACAGCAACGACCTTGCCCCATTCTGCGATGAGTTCATATCTCAAAATTAAAGCAACAAAGCAGCACGTTTCGAATCTCCTCTTCCTATCCGAGCTTGTTTCGTTTCTGCTAGTCCAGAAAATCACCCACATCCTTCTTCACGATGCCGACCCCGACATTCACAAAGCCTTGGCCAAAACCAAGATCCGGGTCATCATCAGCATACCTAATAACCAGCTCATCACAATTAGGTCCTTCAACACCATCGCTGCTTCCTGGGTTGATTGAATGCTCTGGTGGCTTCACATTTACACACCAAGGTCAAGATTTCGACTCCGAATACAGCCTCTATTATTCTTGACCCTTTTCCACCTTCTCAGGCATTCTTAAAACAAAGATTTGAGTGGCAACCCAGGATTGAAGATCGGGGAAGAAAAAAAAAGGGGTCTACGCCGGAAACTGAGGCGTCCGGCCGCCACTCAAAACACTGCCACCACCAAATGAAAAACGGGCCGACGGTGACTCAAGCCCAGGCAAGATCGATGCATGGCATAGATCCCAACCTCCACAGGCTCACCTCAAACCTTCGACGCCTCTGCTCTCCGGTTTTCTTCGACTTCCAACCATCGCCTCGCCACGCTGCCACCATCACTCGATCCAGCAAACATCAGCCATCCTACCTTTGAATCCTCACTAGCCACCGACGCACCCTCCGCCATTGGCACTAAACCCCCCCCCCCCCCCCCAGCTCCGCCATGAACTTCGATGCCATAATCCTTTTGTCTCGTGTTCTTGAATTCTGGACATGGAGGAAACGATGAGATTTTGTTGGAAAAGGGAAGCTATGGTTGTGTTCTCTGTTGAGCTCCGATCCAAGGCCGAGAGTGGCTCCAGCGAGAGAGAAAGCTGAGAGAGTTTAAGGATTTTGTTTTTAGGAAGGGAGAGAGAGAGAGAATATAAAAAAGGGGGAGAAAAATTAAAAAAAAATAGAGAAAAAACTAAAAATAAAAATAAAAATAGGAAGTGAGGGGTATAATAGTCATTTTGGACCTGTTGTGTGAGAATTAGAGAGAATAATGACTATCCAGTTTAATTTCAAAGGCGAGGGACTAAACTGTTTTTCAGGTAAAAGTTTGAGGAATAACAAGTATTTAGTCCTTTTAATTACTTCTAACGGGAAAAGTAGCGACCAACCACAAATAAAATAAGATCATTTACCTCATTGGTTAACATTTTGCACAATCAAAATGCATACCACTCTGTCAAAACTAACCACAGTAATTCACAACTGAAACTAAATTCTAAACCACACAAACTAACCGTGGCTTCATAATTGGCAGATCACTATACCTCACTAACATCATTAATTAATTGAATTCATGTTAAACCTATCTGTCACATCCTAACCCAGAATCTGCAAATTTTTTTTTTTTTTTTTTTTAAGTTCGTAGTAAGGGTGTGAATAGCTTTTAATTGACAAAGATAAGAAACACTTTGGCAAATAAAAACTATATTGAAGAAATGAGAATCATAGGTGACTTGGTTTAACTCTTTATTACATAAGTAAGTACTTACAAGAGAAACAAAAGCAAGCTTAGGAAACAAGCTTTATTGTACAAAGATAAACCAAAACAGTAAACTAAAAATTTATTTCTCCTTCTCCTACTCCCAGATTTCTAGAAATTAAATTCTAACCCTCAAGAGCATGATCTGCACAATATCATAAAAGGGGTGAGCTTAAAGCTCAGTAGAGCAAACCTCATACATATAATTAATGATGATGCAAGACAGAAAAGAACTCCTTATACTCCAGTTGTTAGTAATCTTGTACTAATCTCGGTCACCAGTGTCTTCTTGCCAAACATTAGATCGTTTTATCAATATATATTGAAGGGGCTTCTCTCCCCAAGTGTATATACCATTGGCTGACATTGCTGGTCCCTTACGAGTATTAGACTCAACTACACAACCATTTTCACTCTCTCTTCAAGCTAGGATCAGATAAAACAACATGATAATGAACTAAACATATATTTTACACAATATAAACAATCTGATCAGTAACAAATGTCACTCAAAATCATATCAATAGACTGATATAATCAAACTTGAGGTTCCCCAAAACTTCCCCTACCTTAAACCTGGTTTAGTAAAGCTGAGGCTTTGTTTCCAGACCTCTCAAAGCTTGTTTTCTGGACTTTGCTGACTCTAGAGTCTCTAAATTATTTTCTGCTATGTTTTCTAACTTGTGTTTCTTACTGCAGGTAAAGGCCTTTTTATACTAGAAGATGTAATCATGAGAACCTATATGTAGACTAGCCACCTTCTGTTTAGCTCAGTCAGTTAGATAAACATTGGGAGCAGCTCTTTGCCAGCTCCTGCTTAGAAAAAAACATATGAAGGTTATCCCAAACTGCCAGCTCCTGCTTTGAGCTTGTTGCCCAAGTTTTAAGCTGCTCTAAGAGCAGCCACTTGCTGCACACACTTAACTTTATGTCTGCAGGTTCTTAATTGTGGTTAGAAGTGTGTACACATGTGTTTCCCAATAAGCTACTAGGTGACTCAGCAGTTTAAATAAGACAAATAACATTCCAGACTATTTTTTTTTCTTCTTCTTCTAATATGTTTTATTCTGTGCATGCATTGCAGGTTTTAAAAGCACTTCCAGCTAAAGAAAAAAATCAAGAAGAAGGAGCATAATAAGCTAAGCATTTGCTGGAAATTTTGGTACATTTGCAAGAAGTAATGGCAGCAAATCAAGGAAACTATAAGTACAAAACATAAATAAGAAATTGATGTAATGTGACATTTGGAAACATGTATTAATGTAAAAATAGTACTTGTAGCTATCTATGTAATCTTCTTCAAAACATGCACAATCTGTACTATTTTTTTCTTTTCTTTTTCTTTTTGACAAAGAATGTAAACAGGTAAATGTTTGCTTTTGTTTGTAAGAAACACTTGTGTTCTACTCTAGCATTTTGTTAACAAAAGCTAGTTGGTTTTTGAGTTATAAAAACAAAATCAGCAGGGATCAAGTAATTCATCATTCATGACCCAATACACAAAGCTAGACCTCTATATTTGGCCCTTCTTTTGCCAAAACAAATAAGTATATAGCTATACATAGTTTAGAAGTAGAGTAAACTAGACTAATTAACTTAAATAGAGTTCAAGTCTTCACACTATCATCATCATCGCCATCATCAATAACCAGATTAAAATCCATCATATAATAGCTTACACTATTCAAATCACATCATATGAGAAGATAAATACATATAAAAATCTAAGATTAAAAATTATATAAATATTCATGTACCAAAGAGCTAACTTCTAACAATCTGGTTGAGAAACAAAAAGTAAGGGGAAAAAGAGAATCTGGTTGAGAAATTCAAAATGTATTTACACTGTCCAAAGAGCAATCATCCAAAATTTGAAAATAACCTTACTGACGAGTCAATTGTGATGCTATTAAAGATGAACATAAACGCATAACTAAAACCCAATTGTAGAACACAATTGCAGACCCATCATCAGGCAAGAATTTTTGAAAATGGTATTGACCTTGACCAAGACTAAACTTGAAAAGTGACGATCAAGTCCTAGAAGTTCACCCCATGCTAGGACAAGTCCGGGTCGTCATCGTCGTCAACCCGACGTAGATTATTCTTATAGAGATCTAGCCCCCAGAGGACGGGGAGGGGCAGCCGGAGAAGCCCTTGATCAAGGTGCGATCGTGTGCGGCGGAGAAGGAGCAGCTGCCGTGGGTATCCAGATCGGAGCCGCAGTGAGAGAGAGAGAGAGAGAGAGAGAGAGACAGAGAGAGAGAGACAGCGAGAGAGAGAGAGAGACAGAGAGAGATGCGATGGCAGTTTTTGTAATTATTTGTATTTTCAGTGGTAGGTTGTTAAGGGGTGACCTTAATTATCATAGGGACATTTGTGTATCCTAAATTATAATAAGGCACTTCAAATTGACCTCTTTTATCATTGGCCCTTTTGTCAATTTACCCCATTTTTAGAGAAAACTGTAAAATGAGAAAATTATATAAACAGTACCCGACTATGCAAAACTATCACTTTGATACCCCAAGTTTGAAGCCCGACTCAAGAATGGTACACACCGTCCAAAACAGTATTAGTGTCTTGCCATGTGTCATATTTTCAGGGGTAATTGGGTCACTCCATCTTAACCCAGACATTTTTTTTCCTCTCTCTGTTTCTTAAACATAACAGCTTGATCTCTCTCTCATTCTCTATTTGCAACCTCCAACTCATCTCACCGAACGATGAGATCAAGGTCATGGATGTGATCATCTTCATCTTATGGTTAGAATGAAGGAGACACGTCACCCTCACCCATTCATATAATTCCTCTCTTTTCTCTCATGACACACCTGAGACCCATCAATTATCCATTCCTTTTTCCTCCCTTTTCTAGTTCAATTTTCATATAAAATCTCATATTCATTAAGATTTATGATACTTAAACTTACCATTTGTACCAAATATGACTCAGTCCTTCCATAATCTGATATCAAAACCTTGTCAAGGTTTATTCATACTCAAAATTCCTTCATATCAGAACCTGACCTTCTGGACTTTTACTTATCAAATCCATATGGCTCTTAATTGTGTTTATGTTGAGATTTTAATTTATAAACCTAGACATGTCAAGCATTCATCACCAACTGTTTTGATGTCAATCGAAGTCAAATTGAATTTTTGACAAATTTCCCAAGTTGATAGAATGCTGCTGGAATTTTTAAGAAAACTGCACAGTTTTTCATCCATCTTTTCCCATACTTTCCGAACTCCAATTTGCTTGAAATTTTAGTATGTTGTACCTTAACATGTCAACTTTGGATCTGAAAAGTTTTAAGTTCATTTCTCTTAAAATGGATTTTTACTAATTTTCTAAACTTGAGTTGTTCTTACCCTTATATATCACTTTATTGTGTATTCTACTTTGATAGTCCTTGATTTTGAATCGGTTTCCAATGGTGAACATCAGCCACCCCATTTAACTCATCGCTCCCTTGAAAACAGAACACCGCCACCACTCATTACCATTTTTCTACCTCCCCCATTTTTTCTCTTCTACCTAAACCCAAATCTTTGAGGAAATGATGAAATTTGAGTGAAGAATGAGGATCAACAAATGATAGAAGAGTGAGGGATGAAGAGGTGGTGGTGTGTTCGAAGCTAGAGAGAATGAGAGTGAGGAAGAGGTTTGTTGGCTACTATTTTTGTGATGGAAGAAAATGGGTGTGGTGAGATAGATGGATGGCTGCACAGAGAATAAGTGAAGGAGAAAGAATGAAATGACCCAATTACCCTTCATGGTTTGCCACGTGGCTTGAGATTTAATGCCGTTAAAGACGGTGTATGCTGTTCTTGGATCGGGCTTCAAACTTGGGGTACTAAAGTGATAGTTTTGCATAGTCGGATACTAAAGTTAAGAGTAAGCCTTTGTTCGGGTACTGTTTGTATAAATTTCTCTTTACAAATTGATATAGCTACTAACTTTAATTCTGGGATATAGGCATATAGCTACTAACTTTAATTCTGGGGTCCCATTACAATTTATAAATTGATATTTAATTCTTGGATATTTTTGGTTGGTTTGAAGATTGGGACCGTCTAGAATGATTTGGATATGGAGTTGGAATTCAAAGTCATGCTAATAACTTTAATTCTTTAGTAGTACAACAACTGTTTAAAAATTTAATAACTTTATGCATTCATTTCAAGATATTCACACAACACCAGAACTTACCTACTCTCGTCGTCTTCGACCTCAATTACACTCCTAGCCTTTCCACTGTGAATACGAAGAAGATGATATACCATATCTGTATCCACAAGCCCATATTACACTCCCTTAGAGAAAATGGAATATCAATGGCCGAGCTTAAGGATCCCCAACTTCTGATGTAGCCAAATCGTTCCTTCCAACCTCTGACTACCGCATCGTAGCCTCCTCCTCCTTCGCCACGTCGTCGCTGAAGCTAGCGTCAGAGAGAGAGAGAGAGTGCAGATTGGAGGGATGAGAGAGAGAGAGTGGCATGATAGTAGTTATTTAATTAGATTGAGGGCATAATAGTTATTTTATTTTAATTTGAGTTAGTGGGAATAAAAATCTGTGGAAGATGTAAGTGGGATAATTTTAGCTGATTTTGGTGCTTTGGGTCAAAGATCCATAAATTAATTAATTTATTTAGAGATAAATTGATTTCCTTTATTGGTAAATTAGTATGAGACTACTCTAGTTTATCTATAAATTGAATTAAGATCTAGTTTCATACTTGTACATACCTCCAATAATATGGAGGATTTACTACGTCACCAAGCATAAGTAACACCCACTTTGGGACATCCACAAGACATGGCAAGGCCCAACCGAGACATACATCGTGTAGCCCTATGTTCAGGCTACGCGGCGGTATCCGGAAGTCACAAATCCGCCACCGGGAAGCCACATTTCCGCCCTTGCCAAGATGCCACCACAACATAGCTTTCTACATGTTAAATAGACTAGAAATATGTGGAAACTTGTCCCACATCGAAGAATAGGTAAAGGAGAAGCATTCCTTCATCTATAAAAGGAATGCCTCCTCCCACAACTCAACACATTCCATTACATACTTTGTAATCTTGTTAGGCCGCAAGGCTCGACACACTAGTATAGCTTTCAAGTGGACGTAGTCTCCCGCTCATGCGGAGGCGAACCACTATACTTCTTGTGTTTCTCTCTCTCTCTCTTTACTTATCGTTAATTAGATCCCCAACGGATCAAAGCATTAACATTGGCGCCGTCTGTGGGAAGCCAACACATTGGCTTCGTCACCTTCCATGAGCTAAGTCTGCTTGGCGGAGCTTGAAGAAATTTCTTCCTTCTTTGAGTTTATGTTTGAATTAATGTTTCTTGGCGGCCACTAGAGCAGAATGTGCAGAAATTTGCACTTGAGGGTTGGTCAACACGTAGTCAACGCCCGGCGGAGTTAGTCAACGCCCATGGAGTGGTCAAAACTTGCAGAAACACCCGGTCAAAGCTTGGTCAACGCCCGGCGGGGTTGGTCAACGCCCATCAGGCTTGGTCACACTTTCGGTCAGCACCAGTCAAGGTTGGTCAACGCCCAACCCATGAAAAGTCAACGCTGAACTTCAAAAAAAAAAAAAATTTGGGCGCCAAATTTCTCTGGACACCCAGAACTCTTCTCTGGGCACCCAACAACAGGGCATGACCATCCGCTCCGCCACACTTCTTCAGCGGCAAAGGCTCCGCCAAGAACTACCATCTTCATCCGCCAACCGGCATTTCCGCCAAACCGCCGGCGAAGCAAAAGCGCACTCCGCTGGCACCATCACAGCTCCGTCAGCGACAACCCGGTCCGCCAGGAGACGCTAGCGGCAAAACCTCCGCCGGCAGGCCGGTACACTGCGCTAGCGACGTTTGCCGGATTGCTTCACCGCTGGCCTAACCTACCTCCGCCAGATAGGTCCGGCAGCAAGGCCAGCACCTCTGCTGATGTTGCACCGCCAGACCTTGCCCACCAAGGCTCCATCAGCGGCAATTCCTCCGCCCAACTCCTCTGCTCACGGCAGCAACCGCTGACCCAGTCCGCCGGAAATGTTCGCCACCAAGCTCCAGGCTCCGCCGACCTCCATCTTCCGCCGGACCCCAGTTCTGCAGCTCTGGTCCTCCGCTGGTCCTCCGCTCCGCCTAGCCGAACCTGCAGCTCCACCTCCGCCAGTCTCCGCTAGCCGACCTCTCGACAGCGTCTCTGCCGGTCGAGCACCGCTGAGCAACTTCCGCTGCGACATATCTTCTCCGCCAAGAACCATCTTCTCCGCTAACCACCACTGCTTTTTCTTCTTGGCCGGATGCAGCTCAGCTCGCGGTATTCACCAATCAAGAACTGGAGCTTATGGGAAACTGATTTGACCATCAAGCTGATTTCTCCTTCGGTCGCTCACCTGAGCACCTGCCTTCGGTCATGGCTTCAAAGCTTCGCACTTCGAGTTACTGTGCTTTTCAAAATCGTCAAGCTAAGTCTCCCTCTCCGCTACACACTTACCTTATCTTTCCTGATATGCACAGTTGCACACCACGTGCTAACTTGTGGGCATAAGCATGAATCCTAGTGTTGCTGCATAAGCATGAATCCACGTGCTTACTTCCTGATATGCACCGTACGACTGTGCTCATCAATCACATTCTCTCTAACTTGTCATATCTCACCACCTCACATATATTTATTGTATTTGGGATGCCATGTGCAAACCCATCACAGTCTCGTATATGTATATCACATGCTCAGTACCCCACATGGCTCAATTGCTACGCTGGTATCAATTATGCATGTCTCATGCATGTAATTACCTAGGTGAATGCACCGAAATTATCAGGGACTCAAATCTATCATTTGTTGCCAACTACAATCTTGCATATACACTTTGCTCATTATCTTAGTGTTGATTTTACATACTCATGTACTAATCACCTGTCTTCTTTCGAGGAAAATTTCTATTTCTATGGGGCATTCAACCTCAACTACGAGTTGACGTGCATCGGAGTACTTTTTTTCCGCCACAAGCAATAGACCGCCGTGCTCGGCCAACTCCGCTAGCCTCCAAATCGGCATACGATAAGTAAACTACATCTTATCTCTTACGCTCTTTCAATTAGAGCTATTGCCATGTCTATACATGTCTCCATGACCCTTAAGCATGCCTACGACATGTTCTTGGCCACTTTACTACTTGTACATGCTTGCTCTATGTGTTTGTCATTTTTTCATGCAAATACATACTGTACACATCCACGGTTTACGACCAAAACCGCCATGCGGTCAGGCAACGCCTCATAATAGCCATTGATCCGGCAGCAAGGGACTAGTTAACGCAGCCTACGGCAGCCATTGATCCGGCAGTTAACCCCGACGCTTGGGTACCAAAGATTGGGATCGCTTCCCAACACCCTCTGCTCCGTGCAGCTCCCCCTCAACAAACATGGCTGGGGAGTCGGGGACTCTCTAGCGGGGCCTACCAGGGGCCCGCCCCATTGAGCTTCCGCTCACGAGCTTCCCGCTCATGCCTTCCCGGCAACCCATTGAGCTTCCGCTCATCCCCCTCGAGCTTCCCGCTCATGCCTTCCCGGCAATCCTCGAGCTTCCCGCTCACGCCTTCCCGGCATTCCCAATCTTCACATTCATGTCTACTCGACACACCACACATTAATGGAACATGGAATTCTTCTACCATTTGTCGCTCCCGACAAATTGAATTCTTTTCGCGTTCCATTAATACGAGCGACAACCAAACGCTTACCTTCGCAGCGCTCATACAACTTCCATTTATCATATGCAATCCATATGCTCACACGGCCATACGCGCTCTCGATGCCATTCGCTTATACGTTTATCTATGCCAACGCATATCCATGCAACTCACATTTGTTGCCCAATGCTACGAGCATTCTACGTATGCCTGCTTTTTGTTTTTGTTGTGCAGGTTAACGAGTCCCTTCTTGCTTACGGAGTTCGGGGACTTGTAGGGGCTCCGTGCCGCCCGGTTACTTATGCTTGATGACTTCGTGGTTATAACTCCCCAACCAAGAAGCTCCTCTTACTTGGGGACTTCGGGGACTTGTACATACCTCCAATAATATGGAGGATTTACTACGTCACCAAGCATAAGTAACACCCACTTTGGGACATCCACATGACATGGCAAGGCCCAACCGAGACATACATCGTGTAGCCCTATGTTCAGGCTACGCGGCGGTATCCGGAAGTCACAAATCCGCCACCGAGAAGCCACCTTTCCGCCCTTGCCAAGATGCCACCACAACATAGCTTTCTACATGTTAAATAGACTAGAAATATGTGGAAACTTGTCCCACATCGAAGAATAGGTAAAGGAGAAGCATTCCTTCATCTATAAAAGGAATGCCTCCTCCCACAACTCAACACATTCCATTACATACTTTGTAATCTTGTTAGGCCGCAAGGCTCGACACACTAGTATAGCTTTCAAGTGGACGTAGTCTCCCGCTCATGCGGAGGCGAACCACTATACTTCTTGTGGTTCTCTCTCTCTCTCTTTACTTATCGTTAATTAGATCCCCAACGGATCAAAGCATTAACAATACTTGTCTATTAATGTATTGATACATTGATGTATAGTAAAACTTTCATAAATTAAGAAATGTATACTTTCACATAATTTTTTACACTTTTTGCTAGCCTTTAGATTGAGCTACATTCAGCAATTCTCATGGTTCTTCACTAAATGATATGGAAATAATGTAATATACAGAAAGCAATAGCAAAGATACAACAGTTGTGCGCCACTACTAGCAAACACTGACAAATCAAAACAAACACTAATCGGAAAATTCACATAGGAAACCAAACACACAAATATAATTTCATAAAATGAATCGTCATATGCTCGCTATCAAAGTCTCTTATTTTGATTGAAATGGAGTTAGGGATAGTGACCGACAAAGTGAGTTTTTTTAATAATTTATTAAAATTTCTTTTCTTAACCTCTTTTCTTCTAATCATAACATTAATTAAAAAAAAATAAAAGGGTTTTTGTCCATTTACCCCATTTCTAGAAATTTTTTTCCCACTTACCCCATTAAGTTTTTTTAATTCTCTCTTACCCAAAACACTCTAAGGAGGTATTCCCTAATACCCCATTAACATTTTTTTTTTGTTTTTAATTTTTTTTAATATCATTTTACCCTTACCCTTTGTTACTTAGAGAGAGAGAGAGAGAGAGAATGGAAGAGAGAGAAACCATATGAGACTTTGCCGGAGCCGGTCACCGGCCGTCGGAATCCGGTCACCCGGTCAACTTTCGCCGGAATCCGGTTACCGGTCGCCGGAATCCGGTCACCGGCCGCCACCCACCGGAAAGATTTACTGCCCCAATAGACATCTATTGCCCTCCAATAGAGGGGTAATAGAGTCTATTGCCCTCCAATAGATGTCTATTGCCCCCCAATAGACGTCTATTAGACATGTATTGCCCCCCAATAGACGTCTATTAGCCATGTATTGCCCCCCAATAGACGTCTATTGCCTCCCAATAAACGTTTCGATCACCGAAATGGAAACTACTCTTACTAAAATTAGACAAATAAAACTTTGATTAAAATAAAAAACGAGGAGTTTACATAAATTCAAAACGTCTATTGCCCCCCAATATACACTTTTTTTTTCCCTTTTTTTCTTTCCTTCTTGGACTTCCACCCACAATTTACCCAAAGCAAAAAAGATTTTGACCATTTAACTGATAGCAATTACCAATTTGATCCATCCAATATTACATTCAATATTATAAAGGCCAGAAAATAGTTCATCATGATGTAACCAAATTAAATCCCAATTAAATATAGATCCGTGTATACGCACCACCTTAGCCCAGCTTAATGACATCAAACCACTAATGGCAAATCACCTTATAGAAGGCCACGTTTTCTACACGAGTCCCATAATATTACTTGGAAACTTTTCCTGAATGTTTGATACTTGTCCTAATAGAACTTCAGTAAGGCAATCCAAACCAAAATTTCGCAGACAGCCAATTACTGTAAAATACTACTCAACCAATGCAAAAGTAGCAGATGACATGCACAAGTGGCAGACCTATTGATAGGAGCATTTTCAGGCCATAAAATAATTTACCATCAACACTTCCAGTGATGACAAATTCAGCAACCGACACAGCAATATGAGCAACCACATCTCGGTGCATATAACCTTTCTCATACCTGTTGATGCCGCCAAATTAAGAAAACAAAAACATACATGTTGAGACAAAGCTCTTGGCCGAGAGGAGAGAGAGATAGTGCAGATCGGCACAGCGCGGAGGAGACAGAGAGGAGAGAGAGATGGCGCGGGGACGAGGTAGCTCCGACCGGGTACTTGCGAAGGCGATGTGGCCGGGAGGAACCTGGAGGATCCATTTTCGAAGTTGGGCTCGGAAGAGGAGGAGGAAGACAGAATATAAAGGGACCATCGCCGGAAAACACGGGTATACCCAGTGGCGGATCCTTATAGGGGCGGGTGAGGGCCATGGCCCCCCCAATGTTTTCAAATTTCCTTAACCAGCCGTGTATAACACCAATAAAGTCAACAATTTTGTATATATATGGCCCCCCCCATTGCCCCAATTTACTAAACTATTAATTTTTGGCCCCTCCAAGATTGGGCTCCAAGTTCCGCCACTGGGTATACCTCGCCGGAGACTTGACAGTGATGAGAGAGAGAGAGAGCCGGTTTGTGCAGATTGAGGAGAGAGAGAAACTGGATCGGAAGGAGGAGAGAGGGATTGGCAGTTGTAATTCTTTAATTGTGTTGAGGGCAAAATAGTCATTTGATATTAAATTGTGTAAGTAGGAACAAAAATCTGTTATTGAGATAAGCGGGATAATTTTAGCCAATTTTGATGATTTTGGTCAAGCCCTTAAAATAAAAAGTCAGTATCACTTCATTCTCAAAAAAAAAAAAAAAAAAAAAAAGATTAAAAAGTAAATAGAAAAGAAATCAGACCAAAAAGAAAAGAAAAAGAGCCTCACTGTAAGGATCTTTTTCTTTGTTTTGGGCAAGGGGTAAAGTAAAAGTCTAAAACAGAGTTGTTGTTGTGGCTAGTTGTAATTCGCAGAGCGTCCCAAATGGCTGGCTCCAACGGCGTCAGGATCGTCCACCGGCTCGCCCGTCGCTCTCTCTCCTCCAAAACCCTCCTAAACCCTACACCCTCCTCCCCCATATACAGTAGGCTCCTTGGAGGTGGTGCTTATAGAACCTTCAACGCCGGGCTTTGCAAGAATCATAGGGTTTTAGGAAATCATAATGGTATGTCAAAAACCCATCTTTTCTCTTTCTTTCTTAATTCTCAAGTAATGGGTTCTCAGTTCTCTGTTGGGTTGCTCTATATTAGTCCAGGGTGAATTAAAGTGAGGCCCTTTATTCGTTTTTGTAGTTTATGGAGTATTTGGTGAATTGGAATCAATCTGAGAAATAATCTTTGCGCTCAATTCTTTTGCAGTTTGTAGTAAGAATTGGTTTCTTGGAGCTGCGCATACTAATTGGACTACAGTGAGGTCGATTCATGGAACTGGTATTGGACACTTGCTTCTATGATTCATTTTGGTTTATTTGCTTATGTATTTATGCACATTTCAGTTTATCATTCACTCTTTGAAATCTGGGCTCTTTTCGGTGTTCTTTGTATTACTTGTTGAAAAACCATGTTTTTTTTTTAAGGAAGATTTGGGATGGGTTTTATTGGGAAAGAAGGGTTGTTTCTTGTATAATCATGCTATTATCTGCTGTCACTTTGATATTGAAAGAAGAGTTTGGATTTTATTTATTTACGGGGCTTGTGCTGCCTTTTCTGTACCAGCATCAGCGGCTGCGAGAGATTACTATGATGCACTTGGTGTGAGCAAGACTGCAAATGCGTCGGAAATAAAGAAAGCCTATTATGGCCTGGCAAAGAAGCTCCATCCAGACACAAATAAAGATGATCCTGATGCCGAAAAGAAGTTTCAAGAAGTTCAGAAGGCTTATGAAGTTTTGAAAGATGAGGAGAAGCGTAGAGAGTATGATGAGTACGGCCATGATGCATTTGAAGAGAGAGGCAACGGCAACGGCAACGGCTTTCCCGGTGGTTTCGGCAATCCATTTGAAGACTTTTTTGGCCGACAGGGTGGTGGACAGGATGTTAATGTAATTTTGGAGATATCCTTTATGGAAGCTGTTAAGGGATGTGCTAAAACTGTGCAATTTAGAGCTGCAGTTTCTTGTGAAGCTTGTCGTGGAACTGGTGCTCCTCCTGGCACCAAACGTGAATCATGTAAGGGCTGTGGGGGGTTAGGTATGACTTCCATGCAAACCGCCCTTGGTAGGATGCATATGCCTTGTACTCAGTGTAGAGGGACTGGCAAAACTTTCCCGATACTCTGCAACTCTTGCAATGGAAAGCGTGTCTTAAATGGAACGAAGTCAGTCAAGTTAGATATAATGCCAGGAATAGACAACAATGAAACCATGCGGGTGTTCAGTAACGGTGGAGCTGATCCTGATGGAAATCAACCTGGTGATCTATATGTTACCATTAAGGTTAGGGAAGACCCAGTTTTCCGGAGACAAGGTGCCAACATTCATGTAGATGCCGTTCTGAGTATCTCTCAGGTAATGCTTAAGTACTTCACTGCTCAGTAGCTATCATATGCTTTTATTAATACGTAAAAGTTGTGAAGGGTGTGTATGAGATGATGAATTATATGTATATGTGTATATATATTTTCACTTTGAGGCAACTGGGAAGCCCAATAAAGAAGATCAGAAGATATGTTGCTCAGATTGTTGGTACTTGGAAGTTTTGATGTTTTAGGCAAATTTATACTTGTAGATCTTATATTCTATTTCTTTCAAACAATTGCCCGTCATTTGTGGCATCTTTCTTCCAGTGAAAGCAATTACCTATTTATTTACTGAGGCTGGATGGAATGCTTTTGTGCAGGCAATATTGGGAGGAACCATAAAGGTCCCTACTCTCACTGGAGATGTACTCCTAAAGGTCAGCCCTGCCACGCAACCTGGTCAGAAGGTAGTCCTGAAGAAGAAGGGGATCAAGACGAGGAACTCTTATTCATTGGGTGATCTATATGTGCACTTCAATGTCAGCATCCCAACAAATCTGTCTCAAAGACAACGTGAAATAATCCAAGAATTTTCCAAACAAGCTTCTTCCAAAGAAGAACAAGAGGGGGTACATGATAAGCGTGCTGCTGCAGGAGCATCTTGATATAATGGGTTGGAGATTGACCAAAAAAATGCAGAAGAGGTGCAGAATTTAACGGAGTAGAGGAAACTAGAGTGGAAATTTTGCAGATCTTGGGCTTAAAACAACTTCAATGTCACAATCTGGCTTCGTTGGACATGATTGTTGGTAAGAATTGAAATGGGGTACTTTACTTTGCTTGAGGGTGATCGAAGTATCAATGTTTCTTTCTTAGCTATATGTATGTCCACGAGATACTGACTGGACTGATGTTGATGGAAACCATCTGCTGATTAATACTTTCATTAGCAAATTATTTTGTTGGGTGTAAAGTGTAAACCTGCCCAATACAATCTGAATAATGTTGTGTTTGCTCATTCAAGTTTAGTCATGATTAGCTCTTTGTTATCACGACAGTTTGAATTTAAGTTTTAGTTTGGCTTGTTGGTTCATGCCCCAGTTATAAAGTTCAGATCTTTTACAAAGGTAAGTATGGCTACGAGCCTACGATCGTTTATTTTACCACTGACACAAAGATTGTACCTGTAGATCAATATCAGGGTGTTCAATAAACAGATCATCTAATTGTTCTACATTTGCAAGCAAACTGCCGAGTACCTGTCAAAGTAGTTTGGAGCATAATTATTGTCCAATACTACTGTGTCCCATAGTTTGGTGCCAGTAGCTTCACAGTAAATCTCATATACATGTCCTCAACTCATATGATTCAAATAGGTTCAGTGAAGGGTCAATAGAGGGGCAAAAAAATTGATTCGTTGCTAGAAAGTGTCATATAAACTGAACTTATGAAGAAAGAAACATGTTACAACTTACAACTGAAGAAATGAGGAATTTATTAAAAAAAAAGAAAAAAGAAAACAATTATGTAACTTGGCACAGATCAATTAAAACACAGCATTACAGTAAAACTTGCTCAAAGAAGCTAAAGGGGAGGGTTAGACATTTTCCCTTGGGAAGTTCTACGTCACAATTTATTAGTCAACCTCATCATAAAGGTATTCACTTGAGCTGAATCCAGGATGATCCATGAAGACTCGAACATCTCATGGAAGAACTCTGCAGAA
The DNA here is from genome assembly GCF_958449725.1 of Rosa rugosa. Lineage (NCBI taxonomy): Eukaryota > Viridiplantae > Streptophyta > Magnoliopsida > Rosales > Rosaceae > Rosa > Rosa rugosa. The sequence continues at coordinate 39,005,645 of NC_084822.1, forward strand.
ATCTCCTGAGCTGCAGTTCGAAATGCAATTCCAAACGAATTTCCTTTAACTGCTCCCAGTCGAGGCTTCCCACAAACCCCAACTATGATCATCTTTTTGGCTTCTTGTGCCAAGCAAGCACAAACCAAAGGCTTCATTCTAGCTCCCTTCTCTTTCAGAGCATCCATCACAAAATAGCACAATTTAGTCAATGCCTGGGGGTACCCCAACAGTTTCGCATCTACAGAATCTTCAAGTTTCACCCACCTAAATTTCCTTCCACTTCTTATACAACCACTCTTTGTTACTGCTCTACTTCCTTGTCTAACAATTGCCCTTTGTACCCGAATTGCTTTCTGCATTCCAGCTTTCAGCTTATCAAGATTGTTCAATGACAGGGCATCATAAGCTACCCCAAACTGCTTAGCAGCACAGGAACCATCTGACTCTACAAACGATTCAAGCAAAGCTGTAACTCCATACACCACATCTGCTGCTGATACCCTTGAGCCATAACCGTGGAGCCGCAGAAAGCTCCGGTAGTAGAAATCAGTGAGTCCATACTCGGGTAAAAACTGTTCAAATTGATCTCTCATCCTTTTTTTCACTTCAACATTCATGAACTGAAACTTCTGTTGGCAATCCACCAGCGCAATTCCCATCCTTGCAATAAGAAGCTGGAGCTTTTTCATTCCGTTGTCACTCCATGTCTTCATTTTGGTTGCAATGTAGGAAGAACAAATCATGGAATCAAATAAATTCCATTCCTGCAACAGCATTAGTCTAGGCTCATCTTCATATGCAATTCTAGACGAACTGGGCAGCCGAATCTTCGTCCCGTCTTTGAGAGTCACCGAAGTCACTGCCTCCAAATTCCCTGAACTGTTAATATGCTGCTCCAGCTCCATAACCGCAGCCTGGTACCTCTCATCTGTTAACCTCTCGTGTACAAACTGATCCGTTAAAGAAACACAAGACAACCAAAGCAACTCATTCGTGTTCTTCCTCAAAGAATGTGACAAATCATACATCAAACACCCCGAAGGCTTACCATGAAAAGTACCCAAATGGTAGTATTTCTTCTTCAACTTCCCAAAAAGCTTAACCGGGTCTTCTTCCTCAGACACCCTCCTTTTCTTCCTCGACCCATCCCCATCCCCATCCCCATCCTCCTCACTCTCACTATCACTATCACCATCACTATCCGACTCCCCATCAAGCTCATCATCACTATTCAAGTCACTCGCATTAGCCAAAGCCGAAACATCCTCAATATCATAGGCCAAATCCGCCTGCCTCTCATCTTCCAATGTATAAAGCACAACCACACGATCATTCTGCTCACTCAGATTATGCAAATGAATCGGCCGGTGACTGTCCACCACGAAAACACGCGCCACGGGGGACAAATTGAGCAGCCTCCTCAGGTCCCGGTGACACCCCCAATTGATCAAAAGAATACAAATCGGATTCTCCGACGAAGAACACAGGTCCGGCCCTGCGTACTTGTGAATCTCCTGAAACGAAGACACCGGATAACACGAGTACCGGACCGAATCCGATTCAAGCACATGTAAAATGATTTTGAGGGCACAGAGGGAGTCCACATCTGAAGTAGATGGGAATATGAGCAGAGGAGAACCCGACGAGGCTATCGCCGATTCGCGGAGCCTCGAGTAGAAGGACTCCACTGTTTGCTCTCTAACCATGAGTCCGAGCTCAATTGGGCATAGGGGGGATAAGGGTTTCGAAAGAAATTAAAGACGAAAGCTTTGACTGTAAATCCCAAAACCCAATACAACCCTGAATCTAAATTCCAATTGGGTACTCAAATTCAAAGAAAACTACTCAGATTGAAACTAAAATATAAGGGATTTGACCCAGCAAATCTGAATCGGAGATAGTGAAGTACCTGGGATTTGTATGGGCTCGGACACAGCGATGGGTTCTGTGTATTCGATTTCGGCTATGGCAAATTGGGAATCGAATCTGGGAGAGAAAGAAAGAGAGAGAGAGAGAGAGAGAGAGAGGGAGGGAGATGGGGTTTTAGAAATTGAGAGTGTAAATTTGAAAAGCATTTGAGTTTGGGTTTTCTGTTTAACGCTTTTTTGTTTTTGGTTGAAATTTTTGAACTTTTTAAACGCGCCGCGCAGTTTTGGCGCTCTGAAATTTTTGGGTTAGGTCGTTGTTGGAGGTGGGATAGGGTGCGTGCGTCCTCAGGCTGGGCTCTCGTTGATGTGAGGAGTAGATTGGTTCGACGGTGAGGATGGGCTGATTGTTGCAATTGATGCGATGTTGACTGTTGGACCCCGTTTCTTTGTCGGCGGCTCAGACTCTTTATTAGGGAATTATAAAGGAATGATATCGTGCATGCCACGTGGCGCGCGGTACGGACTAGGAAAGTTATAAAAATCTTCGGAATTAATTTTTTTTTTTTAATTTATTTATTTTGTAATGCATTTGAACACCCAAAACCATGCCCCCAATAAGTTAATCATGTTTTGCATGCTGAATAGAGCTAATCATTTTGTTTATTTCGTAACCAATCTTTCGTCTTTGGTTTTTACTATAGTCAATCTAGTCATTGTCTTCATCTCCTCGACTAAAATGTGGTCATTTCCATCAATCTGGTGTAAAATCATGCACAGGACAGTGAAACACAAACGAAAAAGGATAAACAAGGGAACTGACATGCTTGGTGAAACTGAAATTTCAACCCAACACTAGTTCATTGTTCAGTACTATCTAGGAGGTAGGATTCATTCAGATGATCGAATATGCAGAAACAATTAATGTAGCATATAGTTCAAGAAGAGAAGAGAAGAGAACAAGAACCAAGACAAATTGTGGCGGTGATATAAATTGAAATAGAATCAAAGAATCTGTATCTGGTTCCTCACAGCCACATAGAGTATATGATAAATTAGCTTTCTATGGCACAACACAGTGAACACAGCTAAAGATGAAATGAGAAGCGAAAACCAGAAAGAGAGAAAAAAGTAAAAAAAGAAAAGATTTTCCAATGAGTGGAATGAAATCTTTATTAATACAAGATAGCACACATGCCCATAAAATGAATGCAGCACTTTATAAAAGGTACTCCTCATGGAGATAGCCTTTCAAAGATATTTACAGGTCCAAACACCTTATAATTACTCACAAACTCAGACCCAACATCTCATTTTCTGCTCCATGGAAAGCAGCAACTCTGTACAAAGTGAGTGAAAAACAAAATGAGATGAGATAAACCACAAGTTCGACGAAAATAAGAAAACCGGCAGAGGATCATAATGACAAACCTTAGCACTGTCATTGCCAGCAGGCTTCCGTTGAGTGTGGTACGATGGCTCAGGTGGTGTGCCAGGAACTTTTCCTGCCTTCTCCTCCCTCACTTTGTTGAAAATGTGAGTGAAACCATCAGCTGATGCCGGGTTGTTCTCATCCCACTCACCAAATTTCGGGACAGCAGCACCTTTGTCAGGCTGACACAATAGACAGAAACATGCTCAGGAAGTATATCATAGGTAACAGCGCAACTAGTCAATTAGGTATTGTGATTAACTCCACCACCAATCATTTTGAAAACAGTAGTTCTTACAACAAGAAAGTTTTCTTGATATGCATGCCTCCGAACAATGCTCCATCATCGGTCAAAACAAGTTTTTGGAGACCATATTATTTTAGTGACAGTTACCATAGACATGTGACTAGTTATGTTATTACGGCAATAACATGATGGAAATAAGAAAGAAAATTTACACTTTCATCGCGAGGCTTAAGACGGGATCTTCCAGGAGTACCATGGCTACTTTCATATGAAGGCTTTCCCTCCCAGGAAGGAGAATCTCTCCCCGTGGCCCTTGCCTGGCGATGGAGAGGTGAACGTTCAATGCTCTGCTCAGAGCCAGCACTTTGTCGTGCAGGTCTTCGATGAGTTTCACCAGAATTTGTTCCACGCCCTCTACCAGGTTGATATGTTGATTCACCAGAAGTTTTGCGACTCAGATTTTCGCGGTGTGCTGGAGAGTTGGCATATTGCCTTTGGTCAATATCCTCCCTGCTTCTTCCCCGTTCATGATCTTGTCTTTCTGGTTCAGCTCTAACTCTGGGAGGAGATGATGTGACTGATGACATATCGTTAAGGAGATCAGGGTTCTCTTGGGGGTCATTTGGATTAATCATCTTTCCCCCAGGCCCAGTTCGACCCTTTCGCGCCTTATCAAAATAGGCTGTGTAGGGAACATTTTCTTCACCTTCCCAATTGCCAAACTTTGGTACATGAGAGCGTTGCTGCCACATGAAGAAATATTGTCACATATGAAGTACATGTAAAACATATCCATTATTCATGAGAGAATAAATTTCCAATACACTAACATAGCATCAACATATGAAGTGTTTATTAGTATGATGGAACCATGAACATGAAGGTCCAAATTTTGAAAGATGTTCTACAAGTAATTCTGCATGACTACAACTTGATTTCACTTCACTATACTTAGAATAGTTGGACCAGATCCAGGGAAGAAAAGGACAGTCAGAATCTATTAGCAACTCCCTGAATCTTGTTAAAGTAACATGAAGTTATTCAACAAGCTTTGCTGGATCCAAAGAATGAGATAACAACTGGTACCTACTTCTTGTCAATCAAGGAATTTATGGACTTGCTCAAAGACATACTTCAGAAATGTTTCCTGAAAAAATTCAATGTTTATTCTGCTCACCCTGAAATTGACTAGAAAATGACTAGTCTGTGGATATGAAGGAGAGCCAAAAGATTTGATAGATGACACATAGAAGTCATATTCAGACCCCCTCCATGACTATCAATGGAATTGGTTTGGTTTAGATTTCATATTTATGCACTTTAAAACCAAAGGACAGACAAATTAATACAACATCATGTTCCTTTTTAACAGAAGTTACTAGGATCAAATCACCTTTCTTTAAACTCAGTAAGATTGGAATACTCTTTAGCACACCGTAAAACCAATGTTAACCAATTAACATCACATTTCAGATATGCTAACAGATTATAAAAGGTATATCTCCATCCAAATTGTGCTTCAACAGTATCAACTTAGAGACAGGTGTATTGGAAACTAATGAATATTTCTCCATCCATATCAAAACTCCAAATTTTCATTTCCACTGAGAAGCCGGAGAATTTCACAATATGAATACGGCAACTAGAAAGTATAATCTACAGCAGCATCGCCGAGGGAGATGATGCTTAGTCTGGTTTTTAGAGAGAGGGCATCAATTATCTAACACCAACTGCTTTTCTATTACATACAACCACCTACACAGACTATTGATATTAAACTTCTAGTATAATACATTAACTCATTAAGCAAACCCCTTAATTCTATTTCTGTGGAAATGCCAACATTCTCACCTTGTGCTTCAACAGTACTAATTTGGAGACGCTGGAAAATGCACAGAAAACAAATGAGAGAGAGAGAGAGATTACTTAACTAAAACAGGAAGTATCTAATATCTACCATTTAGCTTCCCATTCCTAACTAACACTATCCAAAGTACTACAATCAAACCCCCAAAAAAGCTAATGTGGCCCCATCAACAGGTTTATTTCGCATAATTTCACCTTCAGAATCAAATTAGAATGGCCAAGTGTATCAGTAATAAAACAAAATACCATGTCAACTACACTGATCAACCACATTACAATCTTCTAGCACATGATCCTCGAAATAAAACAACAGAGAAGAATATAAGGAACTTCAGGCTGCAATTCACCAGAGCAGAAATTTCATAAGGCAATTCAGCCACATGGAGAAAATGGAAGAATTCTTTCCTGAAAATTTTCCCTGTCTACTCAGATCACTCTAAAATGAGGGGGCAGTAAACGACTGGATAACTAACTGCCCATGGAAATGAATAAACCAAAAGATCAGCAAGATTACCATGTCCGTGACTGTCCATTGAAGTGTATGGTTTCAACTCCTATTTATTCATTTCTCAGCAAAGGCCAAGTGACCCAATGCAACATCCTCTTTTAAGTTCTTAACTGCATTTCCTAGCATTAAACCAGAATCTCTATCTTCTCACAGAATGAAAACCAATGTCAATCCACCTATATTTCATATATACGGAAATGCAAATTATCTTATCCAAATTCTCACCTACTGCCTCAACAACATCAATTGGGAGACAAAATACACAAAGAAGATATGAAAAATTATCTCTCCATCCACATGATAACAAGCCTATATGTTCAGTACCACTTAGAAGCCAAAATATTTCAAATGTGGATACACAAACAAGAAAATCAAACTACATTCTACAGCATCATATGGAGAGAGAGAGAGAGAGATTATCATTTATCTAACGACAAATAATCACATGCATTTACACATTCATAGTAACCTCCTAATACTAAATAGATTTCCAGTATGGTAAATAAAACCCTTATTTGCCCCCCTTCAAAAGATTTATCCACCCAGAAGCTTCCAGCAGGAGCTTCAATAAATATTCCGGGAATTAAACTACATTGGCTATACGCATCATTGTACCACATCCACTAGATTGCTCAACACCTTTACAATATTCTACTATGTGATCCTGGAAAGTTCGAAGCAGGAATACCACTCCTGCCCCGAACTGCTAAGGCTCCACGTTTCCGGCACACGTTTTATATGCTAATTTAACCACACAAAAAGAATGAAAGAACACTTTTTCAAGAAAATTCTTAATCATACATCGCACGCATACAACAGGCAGCAAATGCAGATCCATAGCGATTAATAAGGCACTCTGATTGATCCTCCTCTTAATCTTGACAGCCCAAGTACCATGAACCCTAAAATCCCTAACTAAAAGAATGCAGACCAACAACATAACCAAGTCTGCTACAGACTTTACATATCAGCAATCCGTACAAAAACAAAGTCTTTCTTGTCAGAGAGTAAACAAAGACATATAGATTCCCAAAGTCTCATAGTAGACACCATCTTACAATAGAACACAAAATCATACAAACTACTATTTTTCGCAATCAAGAAAAGAACCAAACCCTGGCTCAACCTATCCATAACGATTGAGAATTCTCAACAGCTCAACCAACAAGAAAACATCAAAAAAAAAAACAAAACAAAACCAAAAAAAAAAAAAAAACAGATACAAAAAAACAAAGGAAGCAACTTTATGAACTTACTGCCATCTCTCCCTCTCCACCAGATTCAGAACAGCCCCAAAAAATGTCAGAGCCCAAAATTCAGCTCCTTTCACCAAACCCACCACCAAATATCACAACACAAAGCTCCTCCTGCAAACCCTTCAAAGACCCACCAGAGAAAAACCCAAATTCAATTCTAGAGAGAGAAGAGGGGGCCAGAGAATAATGAAGCAGAAGCTTTAGAGAGAGAAAGAGGGCGTCGTGGAGGGGTTTATCAACCATTGACGGACGCTACCCATCATGTTTGACCTTTCTCAAAAATGTTAAAAGTCTCTGTTTCTTCTCTGTTCAAACATCCCTCTCAACCCACGAGTTGGGTCGACTCATCTCAACTCGGAGACCATTTCTTTAATGCTACGTGAAAATTCTATTGGCAGGTAGTGTTTTTCCTAGTTAAACTCTGAAATTCCACGTTTTTGGTGTTTAAAGTTTAAATCTTTTTGCACTCTTTTAGTTACCGCTGATCGTTTGGGTTGGGAAAGATTGAAGCTTTCGTTTTTTTTCTTTTTTTCTTGGAGGTTTAATTTTGGTGGCGGCTGAGTTTAAACGGTGACTGTTAGAGTTGCGTTAAGGAAATTAGGCTGGGCGAGCTTGTCGGCTTCTGTGGAAACAATGCTGGTGACACATTTTCTTGTCGTTTTGTAGAGTCCTTTTCAATTTTTTTTTTTTTTTATATATGAATTTTCTTTTATGCTATGTTCATACTGGTATCAAGAGCAAGTTCACCCGTTGGGTCATCAAGTCACCCACTATTCACTGCTTTTTAGTGTTAATTTCACCCTTTGGGTCACGAGCACAGTGTGTTTCGTGCCCTAGGTCACCCTGTACAGTGCTCTGGGTCACCATGGTGACCTGCACCGTGTATTTCGTGCCCTGGGTCACGGGCACAGTGTATTTCGTGACCCAGAGAATGAAAATATACACTAAAAAGCAGTGAATAGTAAGTGACCCAACGGGTGAACTTGCTCCAACAATGGGGAAAGATGTAGACGTTGACAGGTTTGATGAGAGTGTTGATGGTCCTGCAAGTGAATTTTCATTGGTGGTCCGAGTCTCTGAGAAGATATTTGAGTCGGCTATAATTGGGTTCGTTCGTGTACTGATCTTAAACTGTACACTATGTCAATTATCGATAAACTTATAAATTCAAAATTAATTCATCAAGATTTATGATTAGATGTGCGGATTTGATTTTAACATGGGACATTGAACCTACAAATCAATAGATTTGCAAGGAAAAAGGCACAAGGCAACAGTGTCAATGGGGTTTATCCGTTTATAAGGAGTGGCAAGAATGCAAGATCGATGAGTTTTGGGCAGCAGGGATGGGATCTATGGGATTGAAGAAGAAAAAAATGGAGGAGATAGCGTCGCATAAAAAAAATATATATTAGATTTAGTATGTGTTTGAATATTGCATTAATAAGATATATGTTACACATGTTGTTAAAGGTCACATGTTAGTTTAATTTGGGTAAAATGCATGACTAGTCTTGATTAACTAGACAAGATAATCATGATTCTATTTGTCCAAATCTAAAAAACAATGAAAATTGTATTACGCATGAGAATAAAAGAAAAGAAAAATATCATTACGTAGAATTAGAAATATATCATGCTTGAAGAGAAATACCATAGTTGTCAATAACATCTTAGAGCATCTTTACAATGATAGCTATTTTTTTTAGTCAAATTTTAGCTAAAGTAGTTAAAAGGTCATTTTGGCTAGTCACTTTAAAAATACATTTGCATCAATGCTTCCTATTTTAGCTAATTTTGAATTTATATTATTTTTTAAATGAAGAAATATATCATGTTTAAAAAACCAAAGTTGATAATAACATCGCATACATATATATTACTAATATTAGTAAATCCACTTATCTTTTAAATCATAAATGAGAGCAAAAAAACAATATCATTCTGTGAAAATATATCATGTTTGAAAGGAAAGACCATAATTGACAATAACAGCACGGACGTCGGTGGATCCGATTATCCTTTAAATCATAAATGAATTTAACATCTATCCAATCCCTCCCACCTATCAAATTGTCTAACAAGTTAGCTTGTGGAACTGCTTTTTTCACATAATTGATTTGGAAAATTGGTTGCATTCTTGATCTCTTTCACATAATTTTTTTTTTTTTAGAATAATCTCTTTCACATAACTAGAATCTCAAAGAAGAAGACGAACAAGAGGCGGCTTGGTTTGACAAGTTTTATGGGTTTATTAAACGTGGCGTGCACTAAGCTTGAATTATCTACATTTCCTATTCCTATTTTAATAAATTTGACAGAGACTCCTACCAGAGTCCGTAGAATTGGAATGTTTAGGGTTTAGGGTTTAGTGTTAAAGCTGGCGCTGCACTCATTATGAACAAATAAATTATATAACTCTCTGCCTCAAATATGATTTACCATTAATATATCGCATCGATTTCTTGGCTTTTCAATCACCTTCAAAAATGGCCATAATATTTCTAGCCTTTTTTGCTTGTTCTTAGTTCTTGGTTTTAATATTCCATTGATGAACGAGATACCCCTTTGTCTTACCAGAAAAAATATTATGGCAGTTTGCCAACTAAGTTTAGTTTAATGAAGCAGTGAGTTGTTTCAGGGAGAAAATAAACGAGGAAAATAGAGAGAGTACGTTTGGCTTTTATTGAAAATTCAACTTGTCAAAAACAAATGTACAAGTTGTGGAGAAAGGAACCATTCCTACGGGGAAGAGACTTGGTTGACGTAGAAGTCTTGAAGAAAAAAATTGACCAAGAACACATGACACGTTAATTAGAGATTTAGGATCATCTATCATATGCAATATGTTTAAATCCTGGGATTATGATTGTTAGGTTAATAACCCTAAATGTGATTAGAGAACTTCTCTATTTACTAATGACCATATTGTTCTTACATTTATTCATACAAAAAAACCATATTTAATTTACAATTATAAGAAGTTCGTCTACTATACGTTGGATGATATACTGCTAATGTAACGATGTGTTATTGTTTATATGTATAATAAACAAATTCTCTTGTGCAACCCACAAATCCTTCCCCACCTCCAGTTCCACAAAGTCTGCATATTATCATAGAATCAATATCCTCATCAGTTTTATCATATGGGCTCATGTTCGAAAGGGATGGTCACAATAAGCATATTCTTGGTCTCTAACACCCATACAGGGTAGCTATAGGCTAGGCTCGAAATTTCAACAATATATGTCGAAGGAAGACATATGAGGAGAGAAAAGAGTTCAAGCTCTCTCATGGGAATGCTCCGAGGTCTCAACTTTTTAGTACAGACACATGCTTTGAAAGTACTCAATACAAAATAGCGGCCTGGTTGAACGTGAGGGTAGGTAGAGTGTTAGTTAGCAATGCAGACATATGACGAGAACGAAGTCAATAATTGTGAAGGAGATCCAAGCCAAGGGGTTTTAATTTTCAATTTAGCCGAAAAAGAAGCATGAAAATAGAAAAATTAATTTATTGAGACATAACGTTAATATGACCGATTAAATGATCAATCAACTACTAGTGTGAACTCACAATTGATCGCTAGTAGAGCACAATTAATTGAGAATTTCTCATAATTTCCTTGACATTTTGATCTCCTTATTTACTTTTGAATTTTTTTAATTATTATAGTAAATAATCTTTAACTTACAACTGGCAAGTTAAGAATTCTTAACATGAATTGTATTTACTATTTTTGATTTATTTTTTGTTTATGTCTGTATGTTTTACTTTCCAATCTCATTTATGTTTGAAACACGAACTTGGTCACTACCGTGTAAAAAAAACCAACGGTCAAGACTCTTGTTATAAGTAAATTCAACATGACCAAACTCGGAGATTTTCTCTAGACTTTGTTGATATCTTGATTGAGTTGGTTGAAAGGGTTGAACGTGATCTTATTGTGTAGAAGAACTTGCAAGTACAACGTACTAGTTCAACCCAAGACCCTCTCAACACCAAAGGAGACAGAGGTTGGTCTTTTCTTCTCGGTCGGAAACGGACAAAGCTTGTAAGTAACAGGACAAATCTTGTACCGGACGAGAAAAAGATTTTGTTCTCTCGTTTTTGATTTTTGATTTTGGTTTTTCTCGAGTCAATTTCACCTTGACTGTGATTATTATTACCTTTACTCTTTCGCCCCCCAAATCCTTCATGAGCTGGAGAAAGCAAACCCATTTAGAAATTCGCCTAAAGTAATTAACATTTAAGTTTTATTTAACACTAAAATTACACCACTTGTTAAATGAAAAGTCACTGACATTAGAAATGGGTTCTGTGCAGAAAAAGCTTCCTGCTTTCTACGCAGTTGCCTAATTGCATAGATCTGTGGTCTTCAAATCCCGCATTGTTTGGCCTAGAAACCCTTTCTGCGAACTGGGTTTGCCAAATTTGCCTGGAAAATTACTACCCATTAACAAAAGCTTAGACCTTTGGCCAGCAGTTTGTTGTTCAAGTAAGCTGTAAAGCTATTTCTTCTCCGGTAGGAAAGGAACCAACAAGTCAGTCTGTGCTGTGTAGAAGAAGCTTGCTATATCTCAAATCTCTTCACAAGTTCTCATCTTTTTTCTGAGGCCCAGTTCAAGTTTTGTTAGAAAAAACCAGAAACAGAAGCTGAGATGTATGAGTTGTTGATCCCTGTTGTGATTGCTGAGGCTGTTGTGGCATCTCTTATGTTGCTCAAGATTGGGCCTTTGAGAGAGCTTGTGTTGAAGATTCTGGATCAGCTCAAAGTGGGCAGAGGCCCAGTCACTCTGATTGGCATTGCTGGCACCATGGGTGTGATTCTCCTATCAAGATTCATTAGCATTGTCAAGATGCAGAACAAAGGTGAAAAGCTTGGGACTATGTCACCCATGGATCAGGTTCTGTACAGAACCCACATCCTTGAAGCGTCATTAATGTGTATGTTTCTGCTCTTTGTACTTTCTATATATCACAGTTGGATTATTGATTAGGGTTTTCTTCAATTATGTGGAATTTGTGTATTGGTTATATATGAGTCTCACCCAGAAAAGTAGCATTAGAATTTGTCTAACACAATTAGTTTTGGTTAAACCCTCATTACTAGATTCAGCATGAGTTGAAATTTAAAGGGATTCGAGCTAGGCTTTTCAATTTCATTGCAATGGTTGTACAGTTTGACTGTGCAGTTATCATGTGGGTGGGTTGGTTATAGTATGTTTTAAAAGACTGGTATGGAGAATTGTCAATACCAATCAAAGTTTTAAATGTGTGCATAATGAACTGGGTAGGGAAGTTTGTATCTGTCAGTGTTGATGAATCACCTTAAGATCTAAAGACTTGACCTTTAGTTGCATGTCCTCTGCATTTTGTTGATCCCATGTGAATTAGTTCCATTTGAGTTTCCCTTTTTTTCTGTCAATGATTACAATTGCCGTTTATCACAATTTGTATCACTCAATGAGTATAGAAGGAAACTGAATGTTTGTTTCATAAATTGTGAGTTAAGTTTTACTCCCCAAAATCCACAAATGTCGAGCCCACCATCTAAATCAGGCATGGAAGTTGATGATCCTGTAACTGAGACTATAATAAACATTTATTGAAACTTCATCCTTACCTGTCATATATGCTTGGTTTCTGATCACCTTAGTTCAATTAGTAAAATGCATGCGTATACTGTTTCCATGTAAGTTTAGGCAATAGTACAGTTGTCAACAACCCACATTGCAATACCTATCCTTACAGCTATGCTTCCACCCTCTATGGTTTTGAACACTTACCAATAGCAGCAATGCTTATCATGCTTCGTATGGGCATGTATTTTTTATTACTGCCAAAATGGAATGCTCAAGTTGTTATAAAAAGTCTGAAGTGATTCGTGTATATGGTGTCTGTACTGTGCTAAGCTACTATGTCTAACCGCTGATGTCTCAATCTTGATATTGCATGCAGCTTTTGCTGTATTTCTTGGATTCATTATTGATCGAACACACGATTATCTTACAAAGCTTGATGGATTGACGAGTACAAAAGAAGAAGTTGACAGGCTACAGAAAGAAAAGGCGCTGCTTACAGAAAAGGAAGAGAAATCTTCCAAGGAAATCAAGCAGCTGCAAGAAAAAATTGCAACTCTATCGGAGGATTTGAAGAAGCTGAAGTTGGAGTGTGCGCAGAAAGATAAAGCTGTTGAAACTGCTGAATTCCATGTCACTTCCCTCCAGAAACAAGCTGCAGATCTACTTCTTGAGTATGACCATTTGTTAGAAGACAACCAAAAACTTCAAGCTCAGTTTGCAGGACAGAGGAGATGAGGAAATTTTGAAACCTAGCGACAGTTCTAATTTTGAGAACTATTTTGCCTTCCGGCGGTGTTTGTCAAACATCTCCTGCCAGAAATGGTCATTATTCGGCTGGAAATGGGGGATGTTGTTGAAAAATTTGTGATGCTCAAGAAGTGGAATTTGCAGTTTGACCATCTTTGCTTTGTTCTATGGTTTCCAGTTTTAGTTGAATATATCTTTCTAATGCATACCAGGTTCCAAATATATCCCAATTTATATGATATACTACTAATGCATGAAATTTTTGTCCAAATGAACTTGATACTAATAGAAGATTACTGAACTTGTTAACATGGGGAAGGAGAAAATTAGTTCAGATGTTAAACCTCTTTCGTGTGTGTGTGTGTGTGTAGTGGGTATCAAAGTAGCAATGAAAATTTAAGTGTAAAGTTGTTAGAGTAATTTGATAAATTTTCTTTGCTCTGAGGAATGTGCCTCTTCAAAATTATGCAACAGAGCCTCAGACTTTGGGACATATCCGATAGCTCTCATGTCATGGTACAACTTATTCAGTAGTAGCATAATATCTTCGTGGTGATGATGGCTCTTATCTTCCATAAGAAAAGCATGGAGCTTTCCATTCACTTCCACTACACTGTAGCCTGGGACTTTCTTCGTTCCCGTCTGTTTCATGATCTTCTTTGTACCAGCTACACATTCCCATCTCCTTGCCATGGCGTAAAAATTTGAGACCAAAGCATAAACTCCCAAGTCATCTGGATTTAACTCGAGGACCTTCTTTGCTGCAATTTCTCCAATGGAGAGTTTCCGATGGTTGTGGCAACCTGCCAGGAGGGCAACCCAGACAGCAAGCCCAGGTTCGGTGTTCATAGAAGCTATTAGCTCGCTAGCCTCTTCAACTCGTCCAGAACGAGCCAGCAAATCAACCATACAAGCATAATGTTTCTCCCCTGGAGGGATCTTGTACTTAGCGACCATGACATTGAACCAATGCAGGCCTTCTTCTACGAGACCAGAGTGACTGAAAGCCGATAGAAGAGAAGCAAAAGTAGAATGATCAGGCTTTAAGTTCGTCTTTGTCATCTGGAGGAAGAGTGCTAGAGCTTCCTCTCCACACCCATGAATCCCATAGCTGGCAATCATAGCATTCCATGAGATCAAGTCTCTGGAGACCATCTGATCAAAGAGAGCATGCGCATACGAAAGGGAACCACATTTGGAATACATGTCAATGACTGCAGTACCGCACACTTGACCAATCTCGAGCCTTTTCAAAATATATCCATGAATGGATTTACCCAATTTCAACAGTCCGACCTGTGAACATGCTAGAAGTGAGCTCACAAGAGATGCTGAATCTGGCTCGAAACCACATTTCTGCATCTCTACCACCATTTCAAGCGCGTGCCCTGCAAAACCATTTTGAGCAAAGCCAGAAATCAAAGCACCCCAAGAAACGGCATTCCTGTAACGCATCCTATTGAATACACAAGAAGCTAGCTCGAAATGTCCACTCTTAGCATACATATCCACAAGACTTGTCTGAACCATAACATCCATTGGAATACCTCTCCTAATCATATACCCATGAACCGAAAGACCCAACCTCAAGTCCCCTAGACTTGCACAAGCCTGCACTAACCCCATCATCACAACCCCATCAAACTCCATTCCCTCATTTTGCATCCTCCTATACACCTCAACTGCTTCCACTGGCCTCCCACTCTGCAAAAACCCCGTAATCATTGTCGTACAACAAACAAGATCCCTTCTGTGCATCTTGTCGAAAACCGCCACTGCTTCATCCATTTTCCCACACTTTGCATACAAATTCAAAACAGAAGACGCCACAAACACGTCGCCCTCGTACCCGCAACGCGCCGCCTTGGACCAAACTTCCTCACCCATTTTCAAGTCCAACATGCCTGCACATGCCTTGAGAGCACCAGTAAAGGTCGAGCTATCGGGTCGAACTCCCTCCGATATCATCCGAGAATACAAACTCAAAGCTTCAGATGGGAAATGCTGACGAGAATATGCAATTATCATGGCATTCCATGCATGTATGTTTCTTTGAGGCATTTCGTCGAACACCTGGCGGGCAGTTTCGGTGTCGCCAATGCTTGCATATGAGGCTATAAGTGGGGCGTGGGAGTTTGCATGGGTGATAGCACCAGTCACTATCATAAGGGCATGGATTTTAGCTAAGGAGGGTTTGTGTTTGCAGGATAAAAGGAGAGGTTTGAGGCGGTTTGGCCATGGAAGTAACCCCATGTATACATGGGAAGCTTCAAGCTTTCTGTTTATAGCCGTTGCAAAAAGAGGAGGGAGGAAAATTAAACAAAAACAAAGACGCCGTCTGTGGGAATCGAACCCACGACCACACGGTTAAAAGCCGTGCGCTCTACCGGCTGAGCTAAGACGGCACTTGCGATCAAATTTCATTTTAAAAATAAAAACTCGACTCTTTATACAGCTAAACTGTACTTTCACGGATAATATCTTATGTTGGAATGCAAGAGGTGCAAGGTGTGTTTTTTTTTAATAGATAAAATGGGGTAGAGGGCCTATAATCAAAGAAAAAAGAAAAAAATTGTTTTATTTGGGGGCAATAGATGTCTATTGCCATCTATTGCCCCCCAATGGACATGCAATAGACGCCTATTGGGGGGTAATAGACGTTTTGAATTGATGTAATCACCTTTTTTTTTTTTTTTTTTTTCTTCTTTAATCAAAGTTTTATTTGTCTAAATTTAGGAAAATTAGTTCCCATTCCGGTGACAGAAAGTTTTATTGGGGGGCAATAGACGTCTATTGGGGGCAATACACCTTTCCGGCGACCTATGAGATCTCCAACAACCTCTTTCGGGACCTCCGACGAGGTTTTCAGAAAAGTCCGGTGGGCGGCGGCCTGTGACCAAGCTCCGGCAAAGTCTCCTATGGTTTCTCTCTCTTCCATTCTCTCTCTCTCTAAATAACAAAGGGATGAGGGTAAAATAGTATTAAAACAAAAAAAAACAAAAAAAAAAAAACCTTAATGGGGTATTAGGGAAGATCTCCTTAGAGTGTTTTGGGTAAGAGGGAATTAAAAAAACTTAATGGGGAAGTGGGAAAAAAATTCTTATAAATGGGGTAAATGGACAAAAACCCATATAAAAATACGTGTTGCGGTTGCATTGCATATCTATAATCTTACCATTGATAAAACATAATTTTTACAAGCTGCTCCAAGCGATAGAACTCAATAATCTTGCCCAGTTTTTTTTATAGGATTTTGCCCACTTTTTTAATTTTGAAAAATCGTAAAAAAAAAAAAAGGTCAAAATTTTTAAATTCCATCACTTTGAAAATTTATTTGGAAATCATGATTTGAGGGAATGCAGACTTAGTGAAAAAATAAGAACATGAATTTTGACTAAAAAAACGTGTGTTTTTAGCCTACAGTTTTAGGTGAAAAATCGTAGTTTTAAACATTTATTTTTTATTTTTTAAACAAGTTCAAAACTTAATTTTACTGGAGCTAGGACATCATTCTAGGGTGAAACCCCATTTTTTCACGCGCTTAGCCTTACTTGCATGAGCATTTTCATTGGCCTCACTTGCATGGACATGTCCATTAACTAGCTAGTCTCACTTACACCTCACAATTCATTGAAACTAGAATGGTCTAGAGGGGGTGAATAGGCAAGTCACTCTTAAGTACAAATAATTTTCTGGACGTTGCTGAGAGATTGAAAGAAGCTTGCTATCCCTAAAATGAACAAAAATAGATTAAATCAGAACTTTAAGTGATCAGCCAACACACAAGAACAAAAAACAAAATGAGCAAAAACACAGGAATTGTTAACGCAGTAAAATCCTCAACGTGTGGTAAACAACTGCGGGCCTTAACTCTTGAAGGCCAAGTGCTCGAGCACACACTATAAGATAGCAAACAATTCACAAGGTAAACTTACAACCTCTCGGATAACTCTTGACACGGTTACCTCTAGCTAAACTCTTTCTAGCTGGTTGAACTACCTTTCTCCAATTTGTTCACAGGTTTTAGATGGGCTTGCACTTGTCTCGATTCTCGAATTCTTCAATCTTCAATTCTGGAGCATGCTTGATTCCCAACTGAACTTGTAGGACATTCACACATGCAGAATGATATGAACTATGAAGGACTTTTAACTCCCTAATTCACTTTGACATGGAACAAGTGAATTATCAAATCTAGACTCTACTTTGCCTTGAGAATAACTGAACCATGCTATTGTGCAAAGCGTGTCAGAATAAAAACAATTTGCACGCCCTCTATATGCATCAAAACAAGACTCCCCCTAAAACAATTAGGTAGTGATCCAAAATATTAAAAGTAAATTGACACCTAATAGGAAACATAGTTTTCTAGAAAGATAACATGACTTATCAATAATATTCTATCCTAAAAATAAGAGATATGTTCAAGTAAATCCAGAATATGTGTCTGACCCAAACTCTAGGTTACTTGACCTAGTAGTACTAGGGTTTGTGAATTAGAGATATTCCCGGAGATATTCATAGATATCCGATTAATTGTACGATTATCTTTCCTTGTACAACTCTGATTCAATGTCTTGTAATCCTCTATATAAAGAGGCCCCTATTATCAATGAAAGTACGACTCAATTCTCTCCCAATTTTGGTTTTCCTTAAACACGTTATCAGCACGACGTCCTAACCCTAAAACCTAATAGCCAAAACCCCAAATCCGAATACAAAACCTTGATAACTTTTCTGTCTCTGCCACACAACTTGAAGCCCTCGACCCCAGGAATCCAGAACCGGCGGCAGAACCACCAGAACTGGCCGGAAACTTATCGAACCGGCCACCGGAATCTCTAAATCACCCGCAACAAATACTCCACCGGTTCACCACCTTCCGGACCTCCAATTTCTACCAAATTTTGCCAGCAGAAGCTACCCAAACCAAAGATTCAGGAACCGGAAGAAATAGCGCAAGAACCGGTCTAGAAGATACTACACCGGCAGCCGGAACATACTGCAAAAAAACCGGCAAAAAGCAAAAAAAAGGAGGCAGCCTAAGCAGAAGCCTTCAAGCCCAACTCCAGAAGCCCACAGTCAACTCGGCCCATTGACCCACAGCAACTGCCACGCCAGCACCGCCACGGCATCAACAGGGACCCACTGCCACGTCATCAACAGGGACCCACTGACGCGTCAGCAAC
Source organism: Rosa rugosa (assembly GCF_958449725.1). NCBI lineage: Eukaryota > Viridiplantae > Streptophyta > Magnoliopsida > Rosales > Rosaceae > Rosa > Rosa rugosa. Next base: position 39,024,325 of record NC_084822.1, read on the forward strand.
AGGACCCCATTGCCACGTAATCAGCGGACCCCAGTGCCACATCGGCACCGGTTGACCGTTTCCGGTCAATTTTCCGACGACTTTTCAGGTGACTTTTTCCGGTCAAATTTTCCGGCGACCTATTTCGATGTATTTTTTTACTAAAAGTTCCCGTTTTTGAAGTTTTTATTCCTTTTCTCTTCTTTCTCTCGGGGACTTGCAAACTCCCTTCTTCTACCCCCCTTTCTTCATCATAGGGGAGACCTAATTAAGCCGAACTGTGTGGGTTCGTGCTCACTCCAAGCTTGGAGCTTGTTGAGATCTCCAAACTTAGAGTTTGTAGAGAATTATGATCGACCACTTACGTCATTGTTTCGATCTAATCCAATACCTCTTGGAAGCGATTACGCTCAGAAATTCATAATTTCTTGGGAGCTACTATGCTAAAAAAAATTATATGTTTTCGTGGTAGCCTTTTACGCTCCGAAACTAACCCTAATTTTTTGTTTTCTTTCAAGATGAGTAACCTGAACAAATTGGACTTTGCTCCATTGGGAACAACTGGCTCTAGATATCACAGGTGGGTTCGTGATGTCCGTCAGCATCTCACGGCCGATGGAATCTTGGATATGATTCTCGAGCCTAGCCAGGACGTGCTAACTGTTGAGCAAGCTCAATCTTTGGAAGCAAATAGAGCAGCCTTAAAGGCAAATAAGGCGAAAGCCATCATCATAATGACTCGTCATATGGATGATTCGCTCCAGTATGAGTGTGTGAATGAAGAAGACCCTAGAAGGTTGTGGGTCTCACTCGAAGAAAGATTTGGCAACGTCCGTGGCTCCCTGCTTCCTGACCTAAAAGTGAGATGGCATAGCCTCCGCTTCTGTGATTTCAAGTCAGTTCTTGACTACAGCTCGGAAGCACTTCGCATTAAATCCTTAATGGAATTCTGTGGTAAAGAGATCACAGATGCGATGTTGATTGAGAAGACTCTCTCTACCTTCCCCATCTCTGCATTGATGGTTGCTAAGAACTATCGAATCGATGTTACTGTAGGACGGATCACAAGGTTTCATGAGCTTGTTGGAGCTATGAATGTCGCTGAAAAGCATGACAACATCCTTGTGAAGAACTATAATTCGAGATCCGTGGAAACAAAACATATTCCGGAATCCAATTATAGTCGCGCCCCTAGGAGAGGGCGCCAAGAGCGAAACCCTAATCTTAGGGATACTACTGGACATTCTGGTCCATATAATCGCTCTACCTGGGAAGGTAACCGCCAAAATAGGCGAACACAGAACCGAAGATGTCAACGTGGAAAGAGAGAGGGAGGCAACACCTCTGGCCATGTTGGTGGCGCCACCAACACTAGGAGCCATCTAAATGACGCTTTCAAAGCGCCTCAATTAATGAAGTTTGAGTGTCATTGGGCACACATTTGTAGAGCTCGTGAAGAAATTGTCACCGCCTACAAAGCATATTGTGAAGCAAGAAAAGCTCACTATGTGGAACAAGAAGATCAAGAAGATGATCTAGAGTGAAGGGTTGAAGACTACAAATCTGGCTGGGATCAATAGATCGCCAATTCTGTGTAAGTCTTTTTTTTTTTTTTTTTCCAAGAGATGTAAAAGGCAATTGCCATATATATTTGTAGTAGATACCAATGGTTTAGTCTTTCTTCAAAGTAGGCTCACCCAAAGTAAGTGTGATATCTAGGAAGGTTATGAGATTAGTAGTACTTAAGCGAGTTTTGCTCCATCGACATCTCTCTACTCACCTGGTCATATTTATTTTGGAGTTACCAAAAGAAGTTAGACGACTACCATTGTTTTGCATTAGCTAGCATTTTGGATTAGATTTTCTTTGGTCAAAGAGAAAATGATGTAACTCCGTTGGCTTATGAATAAAATTTCAAGTTCTTTTCATTATGACTCCATTTTGATTCTGAACATATTACTTTGTGACTACGATGGCTGGGCCATCAGTATTAATTCAAGGACATGGAATAGCCCAACTTCCCCTTGCCAAATGGCACATTGATGTCACAGAAACTCTATACGCTCCTAGGGCAAATCGCACTTATGAATAGCCAACGAATTCCATGCGAAAACGCATGTAGAGAACGGAAATGAGTTCCTTTGCAATACCTCTAATAATTGTGAACAAATACGCATCTTAAAGAAGTTTATGTGTCTTTCTAGTGGACTCTATGTCACTATTCGAGCTATTAAATCTAATAAAGTTATGAGAGAAGATCTCTTGGATTTAGACACATATTGGCTTTGTTGCGATAGGATAGGTCATCCTAGTTATGATATGATGATCCGTCTACTAAAGACTTCACATGGACATTTTTTCTCTCGAGCGAAACGAAGCATGAATCAAAAGTTGATTACTGGACTAAGTGTGACCGCCGCTGCTGCCTCTGGCGCCACCGCCGTCCACCACCAGCCTAGGGCTGGCACAGTCCATTTCCATGACGCCATGGATGGCGTCCATCATGGTGATGGCGCCCTAGGTGATGCTACAATCACCAACTTTGCTTCAAATAGCGTTTCAGACACTAAGGCCCAACCAAAATCCTCATTGGTTGCTTTTAAAGCCTCTCGCTTGTTTTACAAAGCCTGTTCCTTAGGGAAATTAGGACTGAGACCGTCCTATGCTAAGGATATGAAAATACTCATTCTGTTCTTACATAGAATCCATGGGGATTATGTGGACTAATTCAACCAACATGCGGACGTTTAAATATCTCATGATGTTGGTTGACACGCAAACACGCTGGTCACGTGTTGTGCCATTGTCCACCTGTAAATGCTGCTTATGCTACACTCCTAGCACATATCATATGACAACGGGCTCACTCCCCGGATCATCTTATTTAGTGAATTGGATTTGACATTGCTAGAGAGTTTACATCGAAGACTTTCGATGGTTATTGCAATGGGACTAATGTTGGATATCATATTCCCATAAACACACCCAAATGGTCTCGCAGAAATGACTACGATGGTAGTCCGGACATTGGTAATGCGCACCAATCTCCCTATATCCGCTTGGGGTGATGCAATATCGCCTGCAGCTATGCTAATTTGTCTACGACCCATCGCCACTCAATCTACCACTGCGTTACAGCTAGTGACTGGGTACCTGTATCGTACTTACGCATATTTAAGTGTGCCATTTATGTGCCAATTGCGCCGCCACAGCGCACTATGATGGGTCCTTACAGACTAATGGGAAACTACGTTGGATTTGAGATTCCAACAATCGTCCACCACTTAATGCCCTTGCTAGGCGATCTCCTTACCGCTAGATTTGCTGATTGTCACTTTGATGAGACAGTCTTCCCGTCGTTAGGGGGAGATAAGAACATGGATGTTCAACAGGAACGACAGGAATTGTCGTGGTCTGTCCCCACTATGTCTCATCTTGATCCCTGTTAAAGTGACGAGATCACACATATCTGCTGCAAATACGCCTGCAAGGATGAACAGAGGACGTAGCGCCACCCTACACGGAGGTAGGCATGGCTCCAACGCCAAAGAAAGTGGCACTCTGGCGTTACAGGTCATGGCCCCAGCTAGGATGCATGGGAGGCCCGTGGGTTCAAAGGATACTTTGGCACAACCCAATCCTTGGATCATCGACACTCAAAATCCATCTCATGAGTATCTTCCGGATTATGGTTATCATTGAGGGACGTCTCAACGTCAGAACCTATTCATGAGAATATAGAACTCTATGAAACTTACACTAGTGTACATGAGACGTGGGATAGAAACTCCATCATAATTGATGATGTGGTCGCGCATTTCGTTGCGCATGAGTTTATTGAGTCCGATGATATCGAACCACGCTCCGTTGATGAATGAATGCCAACGTAGAAAAATTTGGCCTAAATGGAAAGATGCGATCCAGGTTAAGTTGGATTCTCTAACGAAGAGGAAGGTTTTTGAGCCAGTGATGCCAACACCTGCTGACCTAAAACCTATTGACTAATGGGTATTCGTTAGAAAGCATGATGAGAAAAAGAGATGGCTATCTCGCCTTATGGATCAAGTCTTCTCACAAAACGCCCTGGAATCGACTACGATGAGACATATTCTCTCGTAATGGATGTCATTGTACTCCACTATCCTGTCAGTTTGGTAGTTTCCGAATAACTGATCATGCAGCTTACAAATGTGGTCACTACGTATCTCTATGGGGATCTAGATACTGAATGTACATGAAGGTTCATGGTGAACTTCATTTACCCAAGTCAAGTGGCTCTAGACCACGGAGCGCATTTACAAAGAGGTTGAAACGCTCACTAAAGTGACTACTTGATTGGGAAGGGATATGCCCATGCGTTTCCATAACAAGTTTTGGATTCTATAGCGGTTCATGTTAGACATGATCTTCATTGGAAGCCCTTAAAGAGTTAAGGGAAACCGCTAAACACTTGAAATCCGATTTTAAGATGAAGGATTTTGGGAGAACATGATTATGTCTCGGTTTGGAACTTGAGCATTGTGTTGACAGATGCTTAGGCATTTTGACAAGGTTAAGTCTTCAAGCACCCTCATGATCGTCCGTAGTCTTGATCCTGAAAAGGATCATCTTCGTCCGAAGGATGATGGCGAAGATGTGCTAGGGGCGGAAGTGCCCTACATAAGTACAATAGGCGCATTATTGTACTTAGCTCAATGCACAAGACCGGACATCTCATTTGCAATGAACTTGTTAGCTAGATATAACTCTGCACCAACGCGACGCCATTGGATTGGTGTAAAATATATCTTTCGGTACTTGAGATGTACGATTGATATGGGCTTGTTCTGTCCCTACAGAGAGACGATGGATTCAGACCCATCACACACCAGGAACGCTGCCAACACTGGCCTGCGTCCACTATCCCCATCCCAAAACTACATGTGTTTTGGAAGGTTTTGCTGATATTGGGTATCTCTCTGACCCACACAAAGGTGAAGGAATGGATGGATTTCAAAACTTTTTAATTAGTGCAGAATAAGTTTAACAATTAAACTACTAACTAAACATAAAATCCATTCATTTAACCCATGATCTTGGCTTATTGTGATATGTATATAAACATAGCATGCATAGTAAGGAAGAACAAAGAGGGAGTTTATGTTCTACTCACCCTTGGAGCGTGATTTTAATCCGATCCAAGTGAACCACCAAAGTTCCTCTCCTTGATCTCTCCTTGTGTGTGTTTCCTCCACCTTGAAGCACCTTGAATTAAGAACTCCTTCTTGTGCTTGTAATCTCCTCCTTGATGTAACAAGTAAAGCCACAAAAATATATGGCCTCTAAGGATCTTCACCAAGTGAATCAAGAGATGAAGAAAGATGAAAGAAAAGAAGAAATTATGCAAGTGTTCTTCTTTCCTTTAATTTCTGAAAAATGGACCAAGAGAGAACTCTCTTTCTCTCTCTCTAATTTGAAAATAATAGTGTGGAGACACACTTATTTCTTTGTCCATGCTTTCACTTTTATATAATATATAGGAAATAACTCCAATTACTAAAAGAAAAATATTGACTTTCATAAAGCCAATATTTTGGCTGGTCCATACATGTTATTGGGCACTAAAAATGTGTCTTGGGCTTTCATTTAATCTCATTTAGTGAAGCCCAAGTCCACACCAAAAACCCGACAATCGTTTAGGCCCAATAGGTTCGGTTTTACCCGAAAATCCTAATTATGTTCAAATAATATATCTAATTAATTATTTGCTCATAACCAACTCTTGTTTAATCTTCTTCATATACAATCTCAAGGATCCACTTATATGGTGTGCGATCTCTTAGGTTCTAATTAACAAGGCAGTGAAGTTTATAGAAACCATTCTATTTTGTTTACGAATCAAAAACTCCATTTTTGATTCTCCCTTGTTATTAGGATAATAAATGTTTATTAATCCTCGGGGACTTCACAAGTCATGAGTGACGTCTTGCAACATATCATGACTACCCTAGTTAATGTAGAATGACAAAGAACCTATTCAATTGGAATTACAATACAATACGGTCCTTCTCTAACACGATGTTCTAAATCACATCATCGGGGTATGGAATTGATATGTCAATCCCCTAATATGATTTTCAGTCTTATGTGATTCTTAGAATGTGATTAAAAACTCCTTTTTAAATCTCATTCAATGCTTTGGCCAAAGACTCATTGAATCACATCTTTGAACATACACCTTATTTACTTAAGGATAGAGATTCCTTGTTGTACACTCACAGGTCTCCATGACCGAATTGATTATACCAATGAATGCATCTATTATATCCATTAAGGGACACAATATTATTGCATCATCAAGAGATAATCCATTCACTCATAAGACAACTATGGTGTCTCAGGTCAAAGGACTAATTTGTATTATTGCAATTTAGAGTTCAAGTTTGACATGTAAGTAAGACTCCATACAAGAACTCTAATGATCGCGTTCAGTGTACTCTTTAAGTTAAGAGCACCCACATACTTGTATTAGTGTCTCTACACAAATGACAAGAGACATATCATCCTCCATATTGAGCATACATAGTATGTGCTAGTCTTTCCGGATTATCAATGTCCAAGTGATAATCCTATGACTAGGAACCTTTTAGGATAAGAGTGTGAAAGAGTAAAGGTCTCACACATCTAACTCTTTAGATTACTTTCTCTTTAACTCATATTCCTTGGACCTTGTTCAATCAAATATTAAATATAAGCAATGAACAACAAACTTGGCCTTTTGATATAATAATTACAATAATAATTACATCAAAATGATTGTTTTAGGACACAATTCCTTCAAAAGGTCATTCCCGGACTGATCAAGTGTTCACCATGGGTAAAGACCATGATATCTTGGAGGTCTACAGAATAGACCCTAGTCGCTATATCTTCAGACAATGCAGAGATTATTGCTCTTTACGAAGTGGTTCGTGAATGTATATGGATTGGATCCATAATTACGCATGTTCGAACAATTGTGGTTTGAAGTCTACCACAATGAGCCTACGAGCATTTAGGATAATGCTGCTTATCTTTAATAAGTGAAGCAAGGCTACATCAAAAGTTACTACACCAAGCATAATCAGCAACAACAGACTCTCCTCAAGATCAAAATGAACTAGGTTTGATCTGAGGACAATGTGGCAGATTTGCTCACCAAGTCATTGCCTAAATTCCACTTTCGAGAAACATGTTAGTAACATCGTTTGCAGAAGTTATCCGAACTCCCATGATCGTTGTCATCAGGGGGAGATGCAGACATCAGGGGGAGATGTCTACATGTATGGTCTCGAAATGTGAATAGTGTGTTGTGCTCTTTTTCCCCTTCGACCGAGGTTATTTTTGTCCCACAGCATTTTTGTTACTCGGCAAGGTTTTTAATGAGGCAACGAGAGGAGCACCATGTTTGGGCAACACAAGGGGGAGTGTTCAAGTAAATCCAGAATATGTGTCTGGCCCAAACTCTAGGTTACTTGACCTAGTGGTAATAGGGTTTGTGAATTAGAGATATTCCCGGAGATATTCATAGATATCCAATTAATTGTACGATTATCTTTCCTTGTACAACTCTGATTCAATGTCTTGTAATCCTCTATATAAAGAGGCCCATATTATCAATGAAAGTACGACTCAATTCTCTCCCAATTTTGATTTTCCTTAAACAAGATATACTTTAACCAATACAAAATCAAATCAAGGAGATAAACAAGGATATAAACACTCAATATTGATTTCCTTTAAAAGACAAGACACACAGACAACGTACCATGCAAGGACTCAATAATGACTACGTACTTCAGGATTGAAGCACAGATATCAATCCCAACACTCTATCATGCAAAACACAATAAATGAACCCTGCAACGTACCTTAAAATGTCATACAAGTCCGTTAGGGTCTTGACTTGCTGTACAAGAATGACCATCACTTCCTTTTTTCTCATACACAGCTCTTAATCCAGGACTCACTAGTTGCCAACATATACAAGTTCATATACTAACATGCCTAGTGATGGTCACATACTTGCATAGAAAATCTCGTTGGGTTCGGGTCTTTTAAATAATCTTCTTCTTATGTCGTATAATCAAGTTTAGTTGAATTTAGCAGGTTGTGATATATATAGATCAACTACCAAGTGAAGTTCTAGCTACCTGGTGTAATAATAACTTGTTAGTCTTTCTGTTACAAAAATGGTCAATTACATCATTGTAATTAATCCTTAATCCACTTGCTTATGTACTCAAATCTCACGCACATTCACAACGTACACATGGAAATCTCATTCTCTTCTAATTTATGCCCACAAACGAAACAACACTGAAGCAGGATGTTAATAGCATCCCATCCTTGATCTCCAGCTAAAACTTATTCTATGTTATAACAGCTCCAGCTTCCAGCTAAAACTTATTCTATGTTATAACAGCTCCAGCTAAAACTGAATTCAGAAACCAGCTTCCCAAGAGTCAGAGGATCAGGCTTTGTTATGTCTCCAATCCTTTTCATTTCGTAGTTTGCATCAGCTTCAACAAAAACAGCTCCATCTCCTGTGCAATCCACAGTTGAATACAAGGGTTTGATTTGTTTGTAATACTTCAGTACTATATTCTCCAAAAAGGAGGTTTATAAAGAGAGAATACAAGAGTAATCCTAATTAGGGCTGGCAAATTCTACCAATCCAAACCAACCAACCGATTACCACCCGAACCAACAATGTTGGTAACCAACTATGTCGGTTACCAAGACATTGGTACGGTAGTACCGAACCGATTTAGTGATAATGGTACGGTACTAGTATTGATTTTCAGATAAATACGGTATACCGTACCGTACCGTATATTATATATATTATTTATTTATTTAAATATATTTTATATCTATCGATCTGAACCGTTGATCTTTGATTTCAAATCTTATTATAACCGTTGATTAGACTTGAACTCTCCAAAATACGAGTATACGACTATAGAGTACAGAACGTCAGAACCTAATCCAGTTCCCACTCGAAGGCTCCGCCTCTCCGCCCTCTCCTTCGAAGGCTCGAAACCCAGCAATTTCCGCCGATCTTGTACAGCCCATCTCTCTTTCCCTCGAGGGCTCGAGGCCTTGAAGGCTCCGCCTCTCCGCCCTCTTCTTCGAAGGCTCGAAACCCAGCAATCTCCGCCGATCTTGCACAGCCCATCTCTCTTTCCCTCGAGGCCTCGAAGGCTCCGCCTCTCCGTCCTCTCCTTCGAAGGGTCGAAACCCAGAAATCTCCGCCGATCTTGCTGCTCAGAGCTTTGTTTGACTCATGAAGATGCTAGTTCGTACGTTTCTTTTTTCTGGGTTTTTTGTGTTTTTTTGTCCCCTTTATACCAGTTTGATATCCAAAGACTTGATCTTTTTGATTCAATTCTAGATTCAGGATTTGTTTTTCTTGATTCTGCTTGGTGGGTGTTGTGAATTGGAATACCCTTTTGGATTTTTGGTTGAGCTTCTCTGAATCATGGTTAGAATTTGGTGTTAATTTTAGTTCACTTCTGTACTCTGTAGTATATCGATCGAACAAATTAAAGAAAAATGATAATGTGTTCTACGGTTCTACTTCTACCAAGGGTCAACAGTCATAGTAATTGATTATCCTTAATTCGACGACCTTAATGAATTCAATTATATTTATATTGATAATGCTGATGAGAATGGTGTTTTTCTCCTTGTTGCTGCGGTCATATATATTTAACCTTAGTTGTTCAATCCTGAAATGATACTTGGTCGGATCAGCTGCATGAGTTTGAATTGATTTGAGGAATGAGGATTGCATTTTTTTCATTTGTTGACAGGTTTGGGATTTTAAAGTTTTAGTTGGGCCTTAGCTGAAATCTGGCCCATTTTTAAACTCGGTACTAGGCCCAACCAACCGAAAACGAACCGAGATATCGGTATACCGAGAAGTTGGTATACCGACTTCTGTGGCTGGTAATGGTAGACTTTTTTGTGTACCAACTTAGTTTGGTACGGTACGTGGTATTGGGCTTCAAGATCCGGTACCGTACCGAACCCACCCCTAATCCTAATAGGAAAATATCTCCTATAACTATACAGAAATCGTAATCTGTACCTACAAGGAAAGTAAATATTTACAGAATATTCTACACTCCCCCTCAAGTTGGTGCATAGATGTCGATCATGCCCAACTTGCCAATTGAGTTGTCAAACACTTTCCTTGACACTCCTTTCATAAGAACATCTGCTAATTGATCTTCTGTATACACAAAAGGGAAACAGATAATCTTCCTGTCCAGGTTTTTCTTAATGAAATGCCGATCTACTTCCACGTGCTTAGTTCGGTCATGTTGAACAGGATTACAAGCAATTTCAATAGCAGACGTGCTATCACAATGCAAGTCCATAGGTTTCTGGAGTTTAAAACCCAAATCTTTCAACACATTACGAATCCACAACATCTCACAAACTCCATGTGCCATACCTCGAAACTCAGTTTCAGCACTTGATCTAGCGACAACCTTCTGTTTCTTGCTGCGCCAAGTCACAAGGTTTTCTCCAACAAATGTAAAATACCCAGATGTGGATCGTCTGTCTGTCTTATCACCAGCCCAATCTGCATCTGTGTACCCCACAACTTCCAACTCATTCTTCTTTTCAAACAACAAACCTCTTCTAGGTGCCATCTTAAGATATCTCAAAATACGATACACTGCATCCATATGCTCTTCACTGGGACAATGCATAAACTGAATAATCACACTTACAGCATATGCAATATCAGGCCTAGTATGAGAAAGATAGATAAGCCTTCCTACTAGACGTTGGTACCTTCCTTTATCAGTTGGAACCTGATCCGGATAGATGGCAAGGTTGTGGTTCATCTCAATCGGTGTCTCAATGGGGTTGCAGTCAAGCATCCCCGTCTCAGCTAACAAGTCAAGTACATACTTACGTTGGGACAAAGAAATCCCCTTCTTAGACCTTGCGACTTCAATTCCAAGAAAGTACTTCAATTGCCCAATGTCCTTCATCTCAAATTCCTTAGAAAGATACTTCTGTAGGGCTTCCATCTCTTTTAGATCATCCCCTGTGACAATCATATCATCAACATATACTATCAGAGCGGTAATCTTACCCTGACTACGCTTGATGAACAAGGTATGATCCGAGTTGCTTTGTCTATATCCGAACATCCTCATAGACTTGGAGAATCTTCCAAACCAAGCTTTAGGAGACTGTTTCAAACCATACAGAGACTTCTTCAACTTACAAACCTTGTCGGTATCGTAAGGCATATTTTTGACTCCTGGCGGCATGTCCATATACACTTCTTCCTCCAAGATTCCATTGAGAAAAGCATTCTTCACATCAAATTGGTGTAGAGGCCAATCTTTAGTTGCTGCAAGTGAAATCAAGATTCGAACATTATTGATCTTTGCTACAGGGGCAAATGTCTATTCATAGTCAATTCCATAGCGCTGAGTGTATCCTTTAGCAACTAATCTGGCTTTGTACCTGTCAATGCTCCCATCAGCTTTTAGTGTCACTGTAAATACCCATCGACATCCAACAGTCTTCTTTCCAGCGGGCATAGTCACAATATCCCAAGTCAAGTTTTTCTGCAAGGCCTCTAGTTCTTCATTCATCGCTTGAGTCCATTTAGGATCCGCCAAAGCCTCCTGTACACTACTAGGAATAGATACAGTGGATAATTGATCAACAACAAGTGCATGTGACCCAGACAACCTATGGTTAGACATGTAATTAGCTATAGGATACTTAGCTTTGGTTTTGATGTCTGGTTCATATTGTTTTTTAGGAATACCCTTGGTAATCCTCTGTGATTTCCTAGACTCAATATTACCTACCCCATATGATTCGTTCGAAATTAAAGGTACCTGAGGAGGAGCATTCGCAGCGGATTCTTTAGTTGATGATGTAGAGAGGGGGAAAAACTCTGATAGATGAGAACTCTGAGTAATAATTTCTTCATTAGGTGTATCATGGAGTTCAACGGGTAACTTGTCAGTTTGTGATGTTCCATATATTCCAGGACGCATTGAGGCATCATTGTCAACTTCAAGAGAAGCGTCAATTTCCTGGCGCGTAGCACCTTCTCGGTTTGACAGGTTGAGGTCACTTTGGGAATGCGCATTAAAGTCTTGGTGTGCTGCATCAGTTCTTTTTGATAAATCATGACATTGGCTAGTCACATCAACACTAGTCAACTGGTAATGTTGTCGGCTGGAGACCGGCTTGCTGCTACCGTGTCTATCCTTGCAGAATAGGGACCCCACTGTTCTGCTACAGCTTTTGTCCTCACCACATGGGCCGACACCACCGACTGGGCTGTCTTGGCATGCTGCGGACCCCACCGGTCCACCACCATCTCGGTCTTCGTAGGTTGTGGACCTCACTGGTCCAATTACTTCTCCACCGACCGGTCCAATTAAGTCACCTTCGCCAGATTGCTTTTCTTTTCCTACGTCCCCATTGTCTTTTCCTACGGCCCCATTGTTTGTGTCGTCTTCAACCGGCAGTTGAGAATTCCCAATGCCAAATCTTAATTCCAAAGCTTCTAAATCTTCAAATTCTTCAAAGCTTTCAAATGCAAATAAATCCCGAGGATTCCCTTCACGATCTCTCTCCCCCTGAAGGGAAGACTCCAAAACTCCCCCTGAATAATAAGGTTCGGATTCACGAAACGCAACATCAAGAGAGACATGTATAGTGCCAGTAAGAGGATCATAACATCGATAACCCTTTTGGAATTCAGCATAACCAACAAAGATACACTTACGGGCACGGGGATCAAGCTTGCTGCGGTGAGGCTTGGGAATATGCACAAAGGCTACGCATCCAAACACGCGAGGCTCAAGGTTTGGGAGCGACGGAAGTGAAAGAAGTTTCTGAAGCTGCTGCTGAGGATTTTGAAATTCAATCACTAGAGAAGGAGTACGATTAATAAGGTAGGCAGCGGACTTCACAGCTTCTCCCCAATATTCACGAGGTACATGCATGCCAAACAAAGACGCACGGACAACTTCAAGTAACTGTCGATTCTTCCTTTCTGCCAATCCATTCTGTTGAGGGGTATATGAATTCGAGGTTTGATGTCAAATTCCATGAGATTGCATAAACTCCTGCATAGGACCATTAACATATTCTTCGCCATTATCCGATTGAAAAATTCAAATAGTCTGTTTGTACTGTGTAGACACCATCTTGTGAAAATCCTTGAACATGGAACACATATCACTCTTGTTCTTCAATAGAGACACCCAAGTCATACGAGTACAATCATCAATAAAAGTCACATAATATCGAGCTCCAGAAAGAGAAGGGATCTTGGCAGGACCCCAAACATCAGAATGAATTTTCATAAACGGAACGGGACTTTTATTAAAACTAGGTGAATATGAAATTCGATGACTCTTGGCCAGTTTACATACATCACAACGAAAATCTGAATCACTAACAACTGAAAACAAATGAGGTTGTAGTTTCTTAAGATAGCTAAAAGATAGATGACCCAAACGACGATGCCATAGCCACACTGTTGCCTTAACATTCTCTACTCCGTTGACCTGATTTACTTGTCCCAACAACTGTTGCTCTCCACTTTCTGTCAGATCCAAGTAGTAGAGTTTTCCCCTTCTAACACCATAACCAAGAATCCGCCGAGTCAGAATGTCTTGAAACACACAGAAAGAGGGATAAAAGGTCACAATACATGCTAGTGCTAGAATAATTTGGCCAACAGAGAGGAGATTATATGCCAATGAAGGAACAACTAACACAGAATCAAGGGTTAATGTGTCAGAAAGGACAACAGAGCCTTCTCCAGTAACCGGAGTTGGAGTACCATCAGCCGTAGAAACAATATTTTGAGAGGAGGGTTTCAACATTTTTAAGAGGCTAGGATCGTTAGTCATATGGTCAGATGCACCTGTATCAATTATCCAAGAACTATTCATAGATATCTTACCCTTCATACCTGACTGTGCTACATTAGCAGAGGCATTAGTTGGTTGCTCTTCTTCTGTAGTAGCTATGGCGGCTTTTCCAAAGTTCTTTCGTGGTTTCTTGGTGAAATCCCACCAATCAGGGTAGCCAATCACTTCATAACACCGTTGCTTGCTATGACCCAACTCTCCACACATTGGACACTTTGTATTCGCATATGGATTTGTTTTACCTGGAGGGCGACGTTGTAAGGGAGTTGAGAAACCTGAGGAGGACCCTTGTTTGCGTTGGACAACCATGGCAGAGGATTCAGAGACGTGTCCCATTGCCTGCCTCTCAGAATGCACTTTTCGAACATATGCATAGCTTTGCTCCAAGTTGAATTTTGGATCTTTGCGCAAAATCTCACCACGGACTTGATCACACTACTAGAATTTTGTTCATAGACATCGGTTCTGGACCGATGTTAAACTAATTTTCGACCGATGTCTTAGTGGGTGTAGAGAAAAGTATAGACATCAGTATAAGCGCGTTTTCAACCGATGTCCCAGACAACAACCAACATCGATTCTAAAAAACAAACCGATGTATAATCGTTATAATCATCATATTTTTGTATGTTAGGTATGTCTAATTCTTCATATTTTCACATTTTATGCTTAATAAAGTATATGTCGAACAATACCTACGTGAACATTTGCATCGATTTCTATTCCAGAAGCGATGTCCAGTACACTTGTAGACATCAGTTCCCATGAGTATTGTTTGTTCGTGGCCATTTTTACATGTAGGTTGCCACATTATTTTCTTAGGAACGATGTCTGTATCTTTATTCTACATCGTTTTTTTATTCAGAAATGATGTTCACCTTTTGACCACACATCAGTTTGCTCCATGGTAGGTGATTTGTATGTTCATAATAGATTACGGTTTGGTGATTAGAAATCGATGTGCAGTAGTTTTGATTACATCGGTTTTGAGTTACAATTCGATATATTGATAATCATAGCACATCGATTTCATTTTTTATATTGATTTCTAATCTCTCAACTGACTTCGTTTTCCTTGGCATTACTGTTTTATTATACTTTAATATACTTCACTTTATTTTGACAAGCATGATGTGAAAAGTTTGCATTTAGCTATTGCTGGGAAAAAAATTGCATTTCTCATCATCCAAAATAAGGGGCTTTCCCATTAATTTTCTTTCCAAATTTCATGATTCAACATAATTCACAAAATAAACCCCTAAACTTACAAAAGCTAGCTTGGAAACATATGAGCAACAATGTACAAAAGCTCCACACCAAGCTTTGCTTCAAAGCCAAAACTAGCTAGCCTTACTCAAAAAACATCTTGGCAGTCACATTTCTACATCAAACTCTGTATATAATCAGCCACTTCAATGCGCACCTCGTCAATTTGATCAGGGGATGTGACACCATTGATAGGGTCAGAAAACTCTGCTACAAGTTCATCTGCAACCTGGAATACAGTTTAGTCACTTTCCTGTTATATGGAAGATGCTACAGTTTAGCAAAACCCTCATTAACCAAGTGGGAATGCAATGGTGTGGTGCATATACCAGCTCTGCCTGGACCACTGTGACAATAACCAAAGGAGAAACAGACAAAAACATTACAAATTTCCCTTCTAGATATCTATTCCAACTTTACATGATAACACAGAAGCAATGCAAATTTTCTCTTAAAAAGATAAGAACAAAGGTTTTTGAGATTTGTTCAAGACAAGCTAGAGAAACAATTGGAGAAGTGAAGCAGGTTGAAAGATTCAGAATAAAGCAAATCCAAGGTAGGGAGGTTCAAAATGAATAACATTAACATATATATGGTACAATGGTAGTACAGCAACGCATTTCAAATCCTCCATGACAGGACCTACATTGATTCAAGAAAATGGATGCTTTACATTAATGTGATTCCGACTACATTGATTTCATCATCCGCCACCTACTTATGACCAGATAGATGAGTAGGTTTTCTTTTGAACATATAATTGATGGAAGTTGAGCTAGTTAGGAAAGGAACCAAAGTAAAGAATGAATACTGCCTCAGCTTGATCAACAAATGGGCATCAAAATTAGGAACTGGATGATAGGAATCAGTTTACCTAACTAACTACATGAATTGAATGTATGAGACTCTTGATTACCTATAGTTTTTTGTTGTAATCCTTCAAAACATTCCATATAGCTTTAGCAAAACTCTGCATAATCTGATGGTTTCTCTCTCCATCTGCAGTGTCAACATTACACGGTTTTGAACCACTACTTAATTCCACCTTGTAGATTCTTTGTGCCGCTATAACAAAACAAGCAAGTATTAGACATTGCCAAAAGATAATTAGGAAATAAGGCTATGCAGTAAAAAGAAGAAAACAATAAGGTAAACCAATATATGAAAATAAAATTTTCTTTAACTTAAAAGAATATATTCATGCCCTGGAATTCATGTAAAGATTTCAACAGAAGCTTGGGAAATGCGTGCACGTATATACACATACCAAGGAGTTAAATAACCAAGTCAATAAGGAAATATCAACCCTGAAGAAATCATTTTAGGTCATCATCAGGAGCCATATGTATCCTTCAGAGTTACATTAATGCAGTCAAAATAATTTAATAAGGATCCAGAGTTTACTTGCAGGGAAAAAAAAAGGGAGTGAAATAACCTTACGTCAATCATTTAAAGAAGCATAATGGAACAAAAAAAGTCTAAAGCTGCCAGTTAAATTATGACACAGAGATGTAATTACATGATATAAATAAGTGAACAACTCAAAAACAAGACATACCACGCAAGACTCAGAACCGGTTAATTTCATTCTTTTGCGCTGCTCAGTTCTAGACAAAGACTGGATTTGCCTTTTGTTCGGAATATTTGAAGGGTCTTCAGCATTATTAAACCTGCACATATAGTATAAAAACTCTTAACAACTCATGTGAAAAATAAATTGAAGGACAACATTAAGGTGTTGTAAAGTTGTACTTGATTTCCATATAAGGTGAGGCCTGTCTTAGCAGGTGCGATGTATCACGATAATCTTCTTCTCCTGATTTTACTGTTAAAATCTGTAATAGTAACGAATCAATCACATGAATAATTTCAAAGAAACTTGATACACAATAAAATGCAAACTGATTTTCAATAGTACTCATCAGAGGTTTCTGAAAAAATTTAACGAGTTAAACAATTTGGAAGGGAAAAAAAAAATTACCAGTGACATCTCCTTCTTGCCTTCCAAATAGTCTCTCAAGTACTTGGTCAACTGTCCAAAGATCATTGCATCAGTAACAATAGTCCTAAGCAATTGTAACAGATATTATAGGGACTCGAAAGACCATGTCTAGCCCTATTTCAGATTTTCAGTATCAATTGGTATATTAATCATTTAAGCATATATGGCTACAACTAAAAGCACACAATGAGTTAGGTACACATGTCATCCATATCTAATCTGAATGTGTGTGTGGTGTCACCAAGGATGAAAGAGAAGAAAAGTTAGAGCCAATGAAGACTACATATAAGTAATATAGAACCAGTAAGGTCAACAATACTCAGGACGACTTCATTTGCTTTATTGTTATCCTCTCCATCAAACTTGTCGGCAACACCTCGAATGTTAATAATACACTGTGACCGACTAGTAGAATGGAAAGAAAATAAGAAATAAACCAATATAATGTGATAATATGTAGTACACCGTGTTTGGACACTGCTGCAGGATTGTAGGCTCCTCCATAATCTGTTTGGCGCCGATACCGAACCCCAATCGTCGTTGACCACACATCACCCACCACCACAAACACAAAGCTCGCATGCCCAATTCCATGAAGAAGATCAACACCCGAGCCTATATTCCCACCGTCTCCATCCCCAAACCCAGAGGGTCAACAACCCTACTGCCGGATCCGAATCCCCGACCGTCGCCACACACCCAGTCACCACCATCTTCCGCTCACCCAGTCTCCGTGCAGCCACCGTCATCAAATAAAAACCAAACAGATCGAAATCCCAACGCCCCAGTCTCCGATCTCCATCCCAATCACCTCCGACAGCAACCTGTCCGGTCACACTAGACGCACACCTGCGAGGCCAGAGGCCTGCTCCAATCTACACAGAAACCAAGCAAAAAGAGGTTGAGAACTGACCCAAGACGCGAACTCTCCGTCAGCAGAGAAGAGAAAGCATCCGAGTTGAATCGAAATTGCGCTCGGACAGAACGAAACTCGCACGAATGACCTCGCCATTGAATTGAAAGCATCTGAGTTGAATGACCTCGCACGAGAGAGGAAGAGGAACGACTGGAAAGAGCCAAATTGAAATACCCAAAAAGAATAAGCCCATAAGCCCTGGATCTAGATCAACACAGTGGCCACCAAGTGCTCAATTTGTTGAGTTAGATCGAGAACGGAGAGAAAGAGAAAAAGGATTGCGGTGGAGATCGAACAGAGTTTAAGGGAAAAGACCAAATTCCGGAGCTTGTTCATCATAGAGAGAGAGTGAGAGTCCGGGGAGGGGGGGGGGTACCACCCGAGTAGGGTTTGGAAGGAGTGAGAGTTAGTCATTACGGTTCGAAAGTTTCAGAGTGAAAAAAAATAGTGTTGGAGGAATGGAGGGAATGAAAATTTAGTCCCCCCGCGTTTCTAAAATTTTTAACTTAGTCCCTCCGCAAATTTTTCAAAATTTTTGAACGAGACTTTACACATCGGTTAATTTAATGACCGATGTTTATAATCACAATAAAAATCGATATTTCATAAACCGATGTTAGCATGTATTTTTTACATCGCGTGCAATTCCGACTGATTTAATAGTGGTGATGTCTAATGACATAATTCTAGTAGTGTCATACTCTAAATCGAGTCCACTAAGAAACATGTGAACTCGCATTCGTGCCATGGCAGTGGTTTCTTGAACAATTGCAGCCACTGTATTATTCTGAGAAGCCATTCGCTGGTCAATTTCCTGAAACATTCCCACCAATTCATTGTAGTAGGTAGGAAGAGTTCGGCCATTCTGTTTTGCTCCAAAGCACTTCTTGTTTAATTCAAAAATCCTGGTTTCATCAGAATCATCATAAAAGGTCTTCTCAACAGCTTCCCACACATCTTTGGCTGTTGGGAGTCGGATATACCGATTCATGCGTGATGGCTCCATAGAATCAATTAGCCAACTCTTCACTTTTTCATTCTCTGTGGTCCAAATTTCAAACTCAGCAGAGTCTACATTTGGTGCTGCTCTAGCTCCAGTGAGGTAGCCAACCTTTCCTCGTGCTCCAATCCTCATCTTCATAAGAGGTGCCCATATGGTGTAGTTGGATTCATTCAAGGCAACGCCAGTTGGAAACGCTGAGTTATCTTGAGCTGTGGTATGATAATTGGAGGCATATTGTGGAGTGCAAGAGTAGCAGCGTCGTCCTCCATTTAGCAGAAGTAGGGGCTTGTACGGAATCAAGACAAAAAACAGTGAGGCAGGGCTTTGCGGCTTGTCAGGCAGCCAAAACAATTATGCAAGTATGTGGTAGTATGACCTGTCCCCACGTGATGCAATTATGCAATTATGCAATTATGCTTGATATGACGTTGCTATGTATGGTTGACAAAGTTGGCTGTGGCAATTTTGAAATAGTCTTGTGATGGGGTGGAAAAATAAATTTGATTTGGTGGCTGTTCTTTGAGATTCAGGTTTCGGGTTTAAGAGGAATACGATGCAGGAATGGTGCCTGCTCTGATACCAAGTTGAATACAAGGGTTTGATTTGTTTGTAATACTTCAGTACTATATTCTCCAAAAAGGAGGTTTATAAAGAGAGAATACAAGAGTAATCCTAATAGGAAAATATCTCCTATAACTATACAGAAATCGTAATCTGTACCTACAAGGAAAGTAAATATTTACAGAATATTCTACATCCACCATCACCTTCCCCTCTGAGTTTTTAGTGAACCTTCCTGCCACAGGATAATAATGAACAAGAACTTTTGACAATGCTTTCTTAATGACTTCGTCAGCTTCTTCAATGCCTTTTGAATATGATTTAAAGCAGTAGATGGTACGAACTATGGCCGGGGTGTTCTCATCTAGATTTGAGAGGAAGTAGAAACCCTTCTCCGTTTCCACCGCAGGAGGTACCAAAGTTGGTTCTCCTTTCTTCACCGTAAGCTCAAAGGTTGTGTCACCGTCATTACCCATCACTTGCCCGAAATAGTTCCCTTGTGCTAGAATATTGTACCTGATTGAACTTCAAAGGAGAGTAAGCAATAACAAATCATCTATTGTATGATGTTTTCAAACAATTAATATGGATCACTAAAATTTAGTTCCAACTTACTCAATCTCTTGGATTTCGGACGAGCAAGCTAGCAAGCTTTTGTTGCAACTTGCAAGAAACTTGTCGTTTCGAGATCATCAACTGAATCTAAATATGGAGCTCATCCTTCTTGTTTCACATTCCCCTTCAGCTAAATCCCAGTGGGATGAGGGAGTTAAATAAAGCCAGTCCACGTATCTGAAAGTCAACAAGCCATAGAACCACGTCATTTATTATTAATATGCTATTAATGCTGCTATTAATATGCTATTAATGCTGCCATTAATATGCTATTAATGCTGCCATTAATATGCTATTAATGCTGCTATTGATGTAGCTATTAATATGTTATTAATGTTGCTATTGATGTAACTAGCTTTAGGAAAAGTGTGGGGATAGGAGAACATGTGCAGCTGCATGCATCCTCTCCCTATATATATGTGTAACCTTTGTACATTGAAAATACAATTAGAAACTCTCCTTTAATCATTTCCACATGGTATCAGAGCAGGGCCAATTTCCTGTCTGATTCTTTCTTCTGTATTGTGTCTGAAAATGTCTGGAGAAGATAGCTCCATTTCTTCTTCCTCTACACCAAAAAGTTATGAAAGTGATTCAAACCCGAATCAACGTCTGTGTTCAGTTTTACTCAATGAGTTCAACTATATATCTTGGTCAAGAGCGATCACTCTTGCTCTTGGTGGAAGATCCAAGCTCGGCTACATTAATGGTGACATTCAAATCCCACCACCTCTATCCACTGATTATGAAGCATGGCTCAGCAAAGATCAGCTAGTCATGTCATGGCTCTTAAATTCTATGGAGCCATCTGTTGCTGTGATCTTTAACTATTCTGAGTCTTCTCAGCATATATGGAAATCTGTGAAAGAAATGTATGGCAACCAAAATAATTGTGCCAGAGTTTTTCAACTTCAGAGAGACATCACCAGTCTCAAGCAAGGAGCAACCTCCTTTGTTCATCATCTTGGCATCATGAAAAACATGTGGAATGAGGTAAATATCTATAGGCCTCACACCACAGATGCAGCTATTCTACAAAAAAGGGCTGAAGAAGATAAAGTGTTCCAGATCCTAGCCAGTTTAGGACTTGAGTATGAAGATCTTCGCAGCCACATACTCATGACTCTTGAACTACCAACCTTGACCAGCATCTGCTCTACCATTCAGCGTGAAAAGACTCGGAGAAAAGTCATGAATGAAGACTCAAAGACATCTGTCTCTGAAGCTAGAGCTTTTTCAAGTGATCATAAGCC